>NC_137790.1:13432813-13737813 GCF_963383645.1 Muscardinus avellanarius
CCTTTCACTCCTTATAACCTCAGGTTCATAGCTGCCCCTGGTCCAGGACCCACTCTAACTGTAGGCCAGTAACATTAAAGCATAAACCTGAGTAATACCAACCCATAAAGGGACATTGGAAAATGTCGGAGAGCATTTGTAATTGGTAAAATGACTTAGGGTAAGGGAATGGGGTAGGAATTGGGGAAGGGCTAATTGAATCATGTGTGAATGTATGCCTCTACCACCTTGAACTCTATTAAGATGTACGACTACAAGCTGGCATGGTGGCGCACGCTTGTAATCCCAGGATTCGGGAGGCTGAGACAGGAGGATCATGGTTCGCAGACAGCCTCGGCTACTTAGTGAGGCCCTCTACAACTCAATGAGACCGTTTCAAAATAAAGAATAAAAAATAGGGGTGGGAGTGTAGCTCAGAGGTAGAATGCCTGTTGGGTTCCATTCCCAGCATGGAAAAAAATAAAAGATGTACGACTGCAATGAACCAATAAAAAAATTATAAAAAATAAATTAAATATTATAATTTTAAGAAGTTAAAAAAAATGACTTAGGGTGGTCTCTGGAATTCACAAGGTGGGAAGCAGGATGCTAAACATCCTCTGTAATGCAGAATTGAACTCTGTCACCCAGCAGATGCGCCACGAGGAGCACCTCCATGATCTCAGCCAGGGTTAGTGGGATCTCTGGTAGAGATCTCAGACCTCTACCAGATCTCAGCGGGGTCAGTGGGCTTCTGTGCTCTCTGAGCCTGAGCCCTTCTCACAGTCTTGGGCCTTGTATCAACAGCCCTCTCGGTTGTGGTTCTGTGTCTGTTCATTCCACTTGTGTTGGTCAGCTTTCTGTTATTGTCACAGAATGCCCAAGATTATTTATTTATAAAGAGAGAAGGTTATTTTGACTCATGGTTTCAGAGGTTTTAGTCCGTGGTCAGTTGGCCCCACTGCTTTTGGGCCTGTGGCGAAGAGCATCGTGGCAGGTAGCTGCTCCCCTCATGGCTAGAATGGGAAAAGGAGAGAAAGAGCCTGGAGTCCTATAACTCCCAGAGGACACATCCCTATGACTCAAAACCTCTCATTAGGCTCTACCTCCCGAAGCTTCCGGAACCTTCCAAAACCAGAACCCTGAAGAACAAGCCTTTAACATGTGGACCTTTGCAGAGCACTTAAGATTCAAATTATAGCATGCCTCTCTCCTAAGAACTAGATTCCTACCTGCAGGCATCCCTGGGTCTGCTGCTGTACTGTCTACCTCTGAGCACTCCAGCAGCTGGCCCTGATTCCCAGTAGCCATTCTTTCTGTGTTCACTGGATATGCTGACCCCCCTGATCATACTCAAAAACCCACTTTCTGTCATTGACTAGAGCCTGTTTGGCCTGGACCATTTGCACCCTGGCCAACCACAAGAGAAGAGCCTTCCCTAGCAATTGCCAGGGACCTTCCTCACCTGGTCATGGCGTCTGGTTCAAGGTCCCAGTCACTTCCAGTCTGCCCCTCTTGGTAACAGTTAAGAAAAAGAATGAGGCCCCTTTCCAAGGAGTGAAAATACACTCAACATACAGGCCAGCATTTCCTCTCAAGTGAGAATGTCTCCCACACATAACAAAGCTGCTGTAAACCAAGAGGGGAGACTCCAGCTCCTACAAAAATCCCCTGTTTTCAAGCCTCCCTGAAGTGACCCTGGGGGACACAGCTGACTCTGCACAAATTGTTCCCTGATCACACAATGGCTTTCCTTACTCATTCCTCAAACTCTTCCTAAAAGTTAGAGGAACTTTGTGGGCAGACTCACAGCTCCCAAAGATGCCTGTACCCTGACAACCCTGAGACACACTCCCTTACCTGGCAAAGGGACTTTGCAGGTGTGACTCAGGTTAAGGATGCCGAGATGGGGGGAACCTCCTGGGTTACCCAGGTGAGCCCAATTAAATCCCACACAGGCTTAAAAGGGAAACTGCAGCACCAGGGCTCAGTTTATCATTGTTGGCTTTGAACATGAGGTCAAGGGAGGCCTCTGGAGGCAGGACAGGGCAAGGAGACAGATTTTCCCCCAGAGCTTCCTGTAACTAACACAACCTTGCCAGCTCCTGGATTTTAGCTCCTTGGGGACCATGTCAGACTTCTGATCTCCAGAACTGACAGGTAATGAATTGGTGCTGTTCTAAGCCATGTCACATGTGGCAATTTCTTATAGCAGTCATAGGTCATTAATAAAGGGAATAAGAACAGACAGTGCATTATAATTTTTTTGTGGTACTAGGGATTGATCCCGGGGGCATTCTGCCTCCAAGCTACACCCCAGCCCTATTTTTTTTTTTTTTGAAACAGGGTCTCACTATGTTGCAAAGGGCCTCACTAAGAAGCTGAGGCTGGCCACAAAACTGCAATCCTCCTGTCTCAGCCTCCCATATCCTGGGATTACAAGCATGTGCCACCACGCCTGGCTCCCCTCCCAAGAGTAGGGAAGAAGTACAACATGGTATCTCAGCAATTCCCAAAGTCTTCCCCATGTAAATGTGTGAGTGTGTGTGTGTGTTGTGTGTGTGTGTGTGTGTGTGTGTGTGTGTGTGTGTGTTTTCTATAGCATTTTCTCCTGGCTCATTAGGTAAGAACACAGTGAGTTCATCTAGACAGAGAAGGTAGTAGCCAGGTGAGTTCTGTGTCCACAGACACTGGAGCTAAAGTCCATTGTCTGCTGGGACAGTGCATTTTGGTCTTAGATGGCAGAACCCATTGCAAGGCATGGGGTAAGGAGGCTTACCCCAAATTAACTATGGCATTTCTCCACTGATCCAGGTAAGTGTTCTGAATCTTTTTCCTTCAAATGGGTGCAAAATAGCACCTTTTACAATATTGGATGTGTCTTAGAGACCCCTAAACACACACAAATCTCTAAATGCCCAAGTTTCTTATTTATTTAGTTAGTTAGTTAGTTATTTGCAGTACCAGGGATGGAACCCAGGGGCATTGTATCTCCAAGCTACACCCCCAGCCCTATTGTTTTTAGTCTTTTTTTTTTTTTTTTTTGCGATACTGGGGATAGAACTCAGGGGCATTCTACCTCCAAGCTACACCCCAAGCCCTATTTTTTATTCTTTATTTTAAAACAGGGTCTTACTGAGTTACAAAGGGCCTCACTAAGTAGCTGAGGCTGGCCACGGACCACAATTCTACTGTCTCAGCCTCCTATATGCTGGAATTACAAGCATGTGCCACCAAACCTGGCTGTCTTTTTATTTTTTGAAACCGGATCTCACTGAGTTATGAAAGGCCTTGTTAAGTAGCTGAGGCTGTTTGTGAACTGCGATCCTCTGGTTCCCATCTCTCAAATGCCTGGATTACAATTGTTTGACACCACACCTGGCTGAGATGCCCAAGTTTCTGCACCAAAACTTTTTGATAGTCTTCCTTAGATCTCTTAAATCACTCCCCGCTTTCTCCATGTTTTGAGAACTTAACAAGTGCCCAGGACTGTGACCATACCTGATTGCAAAGGGAGGGAGAAGATTGAGAAGAAACCTCCTCTGCCCACAAGGAGTTTAACATTTCATTGAGATATAAAAGACTAGCCCACTACAGCCAGGTAAGGGGTTGCACAGCTGTCATCCAAGGAATTCAGAAGGTCGAGGGAGGAGGGGGGCAAATTCAAGGCCATCCTGGGCAACATTGAGGAGGTAGAAAGGAAATAGGCAGATAGGGAAAAGGCCTTGGTAGAAAAAAGTTAATTTCCTGAGTTTCCTGAGGGGCGACAAATGCCTGAAACTCCAAAGGCTCAGAGATAAGAAGGATCAGAGCTTCACAAAGCCATTCTGAGTTTCCTAATCAACAAACCCACCCAGCAAGTCTGGCATTCCTGAAAGGAGACCCTTCAAAGGACTTGCAAATGCCCTATGCAAATTCTCCTTGGAATCCCAAAAGTCACCCTAACCACAAACAGACTTGCAAGCGGTCAGGCATTGGCCAGTCAGATGGCAAAAGGGGGACTTTCCCGCTCTGGACCCCCTCCCCTTGTGGGGAGCTGTTCTCTCTCTCTCTCTCAGGTCCTGTTGGTCCTGAGAGATGGCAGAGTGCATCTGAGGGCACATGGCTCGGGCGACTCTCGAGTAGTGACCTGAAGGCCTCTGCTGGACATCATGGCTGGCCAGGCCCCTAAGGGTGACCTGTACCTCTTTTCTGGCAGATCGTGTGGACTCTGGGAGAAAGTAGTCTGTAATTGACAGCACTTGGCTTGGGCGACACTCGGGTAGTGACCTGAAGGCAGCTACTGGGCAACAGAGACCTGACAGCCACTTTCCCTATTCCCTTCTGGCAGATCGCGTGGACTCCAGAAGAAAGCAGCCTGCACCTGAAGGCAATTTGGCTTGGGCTACTCTCAAGTATTGTCCTGAAGGCAGCTGCTGGACCCAGAGTCCCAGCCCCTTTGGGGGTGTTCAGCCACGCTTCCCCATTCCCTGCTGCTTCCAATAAACCTTTTACTCCCCTTCCTGAGGTCTGCGGGTGTCATTCTTCACTCTCCGTAGACAAGAACTTGGTAAGAAATGTCGAGTCCCTTCTTAGGGAACTCCATTTCATCTTGAGGAAACACTGGGTTTCCTCTCAAGAAACCCCCGTTTCAACATAATGAGACTCTGTCTCAAAATAAAAAATTAAAAGGTCTAGAGATCGAGCTCAGTAGTGGAGTACCCCAATACTGCCAAAAAATAAAAGACCAGCCCATTACAGAAATCTGTTCTTTATTTTTTCCAGATAAATCCTTAAACCAAACTTGATGTATAAAAATCAGAGCCAAGTTTCTTAGGACAAACTAGGGCTATAGGATTTCAGAAAAGTGAACTGTAATTCTCAGAGAGTGGGTTTTATTCTACAGTTTGCTCCATTTCTGTGATCCTTTATTTAAACTGAATCTCAAGATCCTGATACTTTAGAGTCTATACTAGGGCAAGACCATTCCAGTCAAAGAAAAAGCATGTCCACAGGGGCAGGAGGGAAAGGAAGGCATGCTCATGAAACAGTAGGGAGAAAGTCACCACTGTAGAGAAGGGGGAAGCGGGAGGAGAAGAGCTGCCCAGCATCCTCACTCTCACATCACATCCTATATGTTCAAGTACGACTTCGCCATCGCGAGTCATGTGAACTTGAGCCAGCGACTTCCTCTCTCTGGGCCTCAGTTTCCAAACACAATAAATATAAACAAAGATAGGATTGAGTTGTTTTAGGATTAAATGTGGTCCTGCAATATAAAGCACTTAGTCCCTGACACAATATAATGGTAGTGCAGGCTAATGTTACAAGGCTGGAGGGGCCAGATATGAAGGGCCTATAAGAGAAGTGTAGATGCTGTGAGAAAGGGTAGAGTCTCATAGAGGTGGCTTATGTGGGTATTTGATTCATAAATAATTCATATGGTCAATCTCTCTTCCTCCTTGTGGAGTAGAGAGAGGACTTGCTTTGTCTTCTATCTTTTCCTGACTTAAACTTTCATATTTAAAATAAGCTTTCATATTTCTTTATCTTTTGGTAGTCCTTGGACTTCATTCACCAAAATCAAAAGGACAAGAATCCAAAAAGAGGAGACACCCCCATTTTAGAGACTTGGTACATTGGCCAGGAAGGATGAAAGGGTAAATTAAAAAAGAAAAAAAAACTCTTTTCAATAGGGCTTATCTTACAGGCTCAGACTGAGCAATTTAATCCCACATGGCTTATGTTTAGACTTACTCTGTGTTGTGCCTTTTAAAATAAGAGTTAGCAAGGCACAGTGGCTGGGGGACAACAGCAAATAAACAACAACAAAAATAACCACAAAGGTAGCACTGCAGCTGCTGGTGCTGATGCAGTCTCTACCACAGGGCCAGGCCACTGTTGGGGACAGAAGCTGAGGTTCACATACATACACGGGCACTCAGGAATCCAACAGGGTGGTCCACAGTTCCACCAAAAAATAAGAGTTGTTCTCCATAGCTGTACAATTACAGCTGCATGGGGAGGTCCGATTGCTGCGGGTCACTGTTGATCCAATCCCTGAGCTCGGACCCCAGAGTGGGGAAGCGAGCCCATGGCCCTAGCTTCAGAAAGCCACTGCAAGCCAACCTTGGATAGCTGCAGCAGCATCCTCCCCAAGCTCAAATTACCTTGCTTAGAGAAGCTAGTCAGAATTGAGCTGCTTGGTGCTCTAAAAATTTGAGAGAACTACCATGGCCAGTTTCTGGAAAGGGTTGGGAAGGAAGGCGTTAAACTTTCACCCCACACAGTATGATGGGAAAGAAAACAAAAGAAAGTTCTTCAAATTTAATATTCATGAGAATGGAGGTGTCTGCTTTATGGTGACTCCTCTGGGCCCATCTACATGCTGCCTCTGGAAGGGATAGGTGGCCCCTTCCATGGTGTGACTGATAACATCTCACACCTAGACCACTGCTGCTGATAGTCAAACACAAGAGACTTCTACTCTGGGTGGATATATGCTCAAGTTTAGATATTTCTTTTAAAAATTCCGTAAGATAATTCTATTTTCTAATGTTATTTGTTCTCTTACACTCTAAAAGCCAATTCTGAGATTCTAGGGCTCTGCATTCTAACCTCTCTCTGGCAATTATACAAAAAAAAACAAGAGCCTTCTCAAGCAAGCATCTATACATATTTACAGCAAGATATAGTTTTCTATTCCAGGAAATACAGCCATTTCATGGAGCTCATAGATTTTCACAAATTCACTTGGCTCCTTAGGATCTTAAATAACATTTGAGTCTATTCAATGGGCTTCCAAATTGTTGGATTATAAAAAAAACAATAAAGTAATATGGCTTTGTTTGGGGATCTTTCCTAAAAGGCAACAAAGGTTACTGGAAATAAGGGTTCAAGTCAATGTGGAATTTCATATACATTGCTCTGATGGAAACAATTATATAGTGTTTTACCTGAACACCCTAAAAATTTGAAAATAATGATCAGGCCAATTAAATACTCCTTAACAGCTTTCAAATGATAGAGCTACAAATTCTGTACATCCTAAATTTCATTCCCTTAATGGTCATTGTCCTAGGAAAATTAAACACAGATAGACTACATACACTTACCTTTGGCAACAAAGTCACAAACTAACAGCAATCTGGGTTGCAATTACCAAGATGGAATTGAGCCCACAGTCATCAGGGTGCTGGCCTCATGGCTTGCTGACACCCCACCACAGATGTATCACATGCATCTGGCAGTAGTAACTAAGTGCCAGCTCACTGACACTCACTACAGAGGCATCGTATATATGTCTGCTGGTCCTAATGAGAGGCCAGCCTGCTGACATCCCACCGCAGATACATTACATATGTATCTGGCAGTCTTAGGTGCCGGCTCTTCATCATGCTGGTCACATTGTTAAATCCAGTAGATGCACTCAGTTTATGGCCATACATAAAAAAAGTGCCAAGCAGCCCAGGTGATGCTCTGGGACAAATCATACAATGAGAGAACTAAAATAACGTATCCCATTAAATGTCTAGTCTTTTTCTGTGCCTAAATCTGGTAGTTGTGATGTAGAATAGACAAAATATAATTTTAGGTAGAAAGAAGGCATAAAATCTTTGGTTTTAACAGAACTTGGTTATTCTTTAAAAGCCAGGCCCATACTTTTAAATCATAATGTGCTGGCTCCATAACAGAAATTCCAGAGGTGAACTTCACCTTTTGTCAAAATTTTATTTGCCTCCAGGAAGATCCCCAGAAAAGTTACATCTTTTATTAAAGAGTCCTGCACCCTAGCTCCCTGGAGTTCTTATCTAAGAGGAATTCCCACCTTTTGTTACACTAAAGCTTCCAAGAAGTAGCCTTCCATTCCATGTATCCCTGGCCAACCTCTTTAGTGGACCTTTAAAGAAGAGACTAGATCTTGGGCAGCTTTTTACATCCATTTGGGGCAGCTTTGAGGCAGGGTTTGCAGCTCTTTGCCCGTCTCTCCCTGCAGCTGCTCCCATGCTTTTGAAATGGCCCATGTTTCCCCTGAACACGTATCTTTGTTTTACTTGAATTAAAACCTCTGCCTTTGTCTCTGACTGGCTCATAGTGAAACTATTTTCACCATGAGAGCCAAGAACCCATGGAAGTTATTGTGCTGACCCATGACAGTAGTATAGATTAAAAAAAACTGAGAGGATGGCCACCAAAAAAAAAAAAAAAAAAAGTAAACGATGACACTATTTTGAAGCTAGATCTGTTTTTCAAGAGAAAAGTAAGGAAGTTAAAGTTTGTAACAAGAAAAAATCCAAAGCTATGCTAGCAAGGTAAATCAGATGTGGCCATTCTGGCCATAGTAACAGATAAATAATTGTCATACCACCAGAGTTCTAAAAGACAAAAGAAAACTCAATAAATAAAAGGAGACTTTTCTAGGCATGATGGATATTATAATAAAATTAAAAGAATAAAATGCTTTTAGGTGGAAAAGAATTTTGTATAGACAAGATTTTTGTTCTAAATTGTATCAGTATCAGGCCGGGCGTGGTGGTGCATGCTTGTAATCCCCACGCTTGGGAGGCAGAGACAGGAGGATCACGCAGGTTCGAAGCCAGCCGCGCGCGCTGGCTTAGGAGACCCTGTTTCCAAATAAAAATGTAAAAATAGGTCTGGTAGTGTAGCCCAGAGGTAGAAGGGCTTCCAGGAACCCCAGTACCAAAAAAATAAATAAATAAAATAAATAAATAAATAAATAAATAAATTGTATCAGTATTGGGAAATGGCTTCAAATATATTCATGCCAGTATTGGAAAAGGAATTTAAGGTGTATGAATGTACCAGCATTGGGAAATTGTTTCAAAATGTATCAGTAACATAGGTATTAGACAGCCAGAAGCTTCCGGTAGGGAAAGGGCTGCAGAGTTCCAGGCACCAATGGGAAGACGGGGTATAAAGCTACTCTGTATCCAAAAGACTTGGTGACTTCTTTTCAGGTCACCCACCATGCCACCCCTTATGGCATAGTGCTTTACTCTAAACTCTATTCTATCTTTCCATCTTTGTAATAATGAATTCATTTACAGCAAGATTTCGGGCTAGTGTTTTCTACACCTAGCTCAGAACAAGAACCCGCCTATACATCTCACCCGAAACAGGTTCAGGAACCCAACAGGGCCCCCAGAACATTTCCCCCCATTGTTACAAAATGACTGAGTTATCCTGTAGGGAAAAGAAAGTTGAAAACAAAAATCAGATGGTTAAGCAAGTTGCAGAGGGTTTGAGGAAGTTGCAAGTGATTTGTAAAGGGTAAAACTTATAAAAGCTTGTATGCAATAAAGCTGGTTGGTTAAAATTAAAAGGAATTATTTAAAGGGTTTTCTAAAAGTCATACTAAATTCATTGATTCTATGTTTAAAACAATTTGGTTTTCTGAAGATATTGATCTACTTTTGGTAAAATTTTACAAACACTAACCTAGAGAGCAAAAATTTTACATTTTATTACGATAAATTCCTGTTCCTCCTGCTGTATATTGACAACAATGTTTTAGATATTTGTATTCCCAAGGTATATAAGACTTATAAAATACAAAAAATAAAACAATTTACTCAACTAATGGCATCTAAACAAAATGGAATACTGATAGCCTTTCCATGATTATATTTATATGTTCCTAATTGCATTATGATCATATTTCTTATGCAATTAGAGAGATCATTGCCCTAATTTATCCAGCAGCAGTTAGGGTCATATGACAAGATATCTAGATTATTGTGTAATATACTAACATATCAATTTTTCATTTAGATGCTGACCAAACCACCATCAATGACTTTGAGCCAAGATAACCAGACTCCTTCAGCCTTCCAGTTCCAGATTGTTCTGAGAACAAAACCTCACATGAAAAATTTCTTATTCCATGATCCTTTAGATCCTCCATCCCCTGAGACCCAAAACTGCAATACTATGATAATGCCTCCTAGTGGATCAAAGCAGTTATAGAGGTCATCACTCCATTTCCCTAATAGCAGTTAGTATCACATCATCAGACAGGAGACATGAGGCAGGGCAGAAGACCTGGGAACAGGAATAGAAAAGCTCATCTCTGTGCCTTTTGTGAGGTTGGGAGAGATAAACAGAAAAGTGAGACTGGTAGGCACTAGAAAATTAGGGCCCTGACCATCCCATAGATAATTATTCAAATTAAGGATCAAAATTGTGCAAAGTTATTGGTTCCCCCAAACCCAATTCTGACCAATCTTAAAAAGGCAGATAGAAACCCTCAGTAATGATGCTGGGCACACGCTTGTAATTCCAGCATTCAAGAGGCTGAGAATGAAGGATCGCGGTTCGCGGATAGCCTCAGCTACTTAGTGAGACCCTGTTTCAAAACAAAGAATAAAAAATGCAGAGGTGTGTCTCAGAGGTCAAATGCCCTTTGGTTCCAACTCTAGACCTGCAAAAAAAAAAAAAAAACCCTCAGTAATGTTTAAAAACACACTTCCTTGGAGCTTTGAGCTCACTCTCTCTGGGATCTCCCCCTTGTATGTGTGGGTGTGTGTGAGCTACTTTGTCTTCTATCTTTCTCTGACTTAAACTTTCATGATTCTATACCAAAAAATAAAATAAAATTATGTGTATATGTAGGTGTGGATATATATTTTCCTATAGATTACTTATAAAAGAACATGTGTATGATTATATGCAAAAGTTAATTAATAATAATAAAACAAATCCTTATGAACCCATCACCCAGCTGAAGAAACTGAGCATCAGCCATGCAGTAAAAGCTGCACAGATCCCTACCTGGTCCCTCCCTTCCCTCTCCTCAAAGGGACTGCTCAGTCTGATGCAGGCACTTGCTGCTCCATGGTTCATTTCTGTAGTTTAACCATATTTGTATGCTTCCCTATAGATACTCTCAGTGTGCCAATTTCTGGACATTATGGAAGTGGAGTCACACTGCGCTTGCTCTGTGGGACTTTCTTTTTTCACCCGACTTTACATTCTGAAGTCACCTGTGGTAATACGTTGGCTCCAGTTCATTCATCCTCATCACTCTTTAGCACTGCTTCCCACTATATGAGCCTATCCCACTCTTTCTTCTCTGTTCTCTCTGGTCAGTGAACATTTGGATTAATTCCTTTTTTTTTTCCTTGTTACCAAACCAGGCCCAGTGACACACTCCTATAATCCCAGTACTTGGGAGGCTGAGGCAGGAGGATCACAGGTTTGAGGCCAGCCTCAGCAACTTAGTGAGATCTTGTTTCAGAATAAAAAGTTCTGGGTGTGTAGCTCAAAGGTAGAATAACCCTGGTCCAGTATCAGTAGAAAAAAAAAAATGTTTCCAAGGCTGTGGGTATAACTGAGTGACAGAGCATATGTTTAGCATATGCAAGGCCCTGGGTTAAATTCCAAGCACCAAAAATAAAGATAAATCTGTATAAAAACTTGTGGATCTCAGGGTTCTCCAGCTTTTCTAAGTGCCCACAAATTGACTCTGAAATGGTTGAATGGTCTCAATTTTCTCCTCTCCATTTTATGTTCACATGCCCTTTCTGCACAAATTTTACCTGCATCCCTTTAATGGTGGTGGGGGTGAGTGGGGGGAGAAGCTCCTTCCAGGATAAGATGGACAGGAGAGCAGAGAATGTTGTTAGGTACCTCCCTGAGTAGCGTCTTGCTCTTTCAAGGAGCATGCTTCTTTGGGGTCAAAGCCCTACAGCTGATCTTTTGTGTATGATTTGTGTCCACAATAGAGTCTGAAATGTTTAAAAGGCACCTAACAGTAAGCATGGCTTGCAGAAGGACAAATAGTTAAAGACTCTTCCAATATATTTCCTTGGTTCTGTTAAGAGGATCTGGCTTCAGGAGAAATACTGCGCATCTTCAACCTAATACTCCTCTTCTGTAAATTGGGCATTGTTATCTGCTCCCATAGAATTGACGAAGCAGATTAATTCACAGAAAAAGGCCCTCGGCACCTATAAAACTAGATGTAAATGTTACCTGCTGCTTATAAGTTAGAGCAGGTGGCACATATACCAGGCTGAAAGCCGCAAGAGACATAACTAGCCTGGATAGTCCTTCCTGGTGACAGCTAGAACCTCACTAAGTTTGAAACAGGGTAGTTTTATATCAGCAGGACTTTCCTCCAGATCCATTGGCTTCCTTTGTCTCCTGCACAGCTGAACAGGACAGCCCCTGGGGAGGAAGCCAGAAAGCAGGAGCAGGTTTCCCGAGAGGCCATGTCTCCCTGTGCTGACTTGGCCAGCCCCTGCATCAGGGGCATGGCCTCATCTGCATCAGCCTTCAAGTCTTGCTTGACCAAGGATTGTGCAGACCCCACAACTTCTCTGTCTGGCTGCCTCAGGACAGGGAAACTGCTGTGGAGGAAGCATGGACCACAGCGGAGGCTGACCATAGCGGAGGCTGACCACAGTGGAGGCTGACCATAGTGGAGGCTGACCATAGTGGAGGCTGACTCCAGGAACTGCTGTGACAGACACCCCTCTACATAGGAAGGAAAATGTGTTATTCAACAGCCCCAATAAATCACTGGGGAGCCAAATGCAGGTGCCAACAATCTGACATGGCCTATCATGGATACTTTTAGAGAAACCGTTGAGTCTTTAACTTGTGCAACTGCAGAGCATAAATGAAAGCTGAGAGCTGCGATTACAGGAGCTGCAGACGGTCAAGAGTCAGCTCAGACAGCTGTGACAAAATGTCAGACAGGGCAGGTGTGTGTGTGTGTGTGTGTGTGTGTGTGTGTGGATTAAAACTGGAGGCATTTTACCTCCAAGCTACTTGAGGGTCTCCCTAAATGGCTGAGATTGTCCTTTAACCTGTAAGCCTCCGGTCTCGCCTCCCAAGTACTGGGATCACAGGTGTGTGTCACCACTACTGTAGTTTATTTATTCATTTTTCAGTACTGAGGATTGAACTCAGGGGCATTTTGCCTCCAAGCTATACCCCAGCCCAATTTTTTATTCTTTATTTTGAATCAGGGTCTCACCTGGGTATGGTGGTGCATGCTTGTAATCCCAGCACTTAGGAGGCTGAGGCAGGAGGATTGCACCGGTTTGAAGCCAGCCTCAGCTACTTAGTGAGGCTCTCAGCAACTTAGTGAGACCCTGCAATGGGCTTGCTCAGCACTGGGCACAATAAATCTGGCACTGAGTCCATTCAGGACCGAGTTTCTCAAAAGGTGGGCAAAGGCTTCGGTTGTAGTTCTGCAGACTTCTCTACAGTGATTTTTCCCTTTTTATGAAATAAACTCCTTTAAGTTTCTGTTTATGGTGCTAAAAGTGGAGATTCCTCTCTGGGAAAAATCTGAAATGACTGACACGGACAAATGCCTTTTGTGCAATTGACAAAGTTTTAATTCTCATAACTAATACTAATACCCTTATTCCCAGTATACACACCAAAGGACAATAGTGAGGCATTAAGTGTAAACAAGATAAACAGGATAAAAGAAGATCCATGGCATCACGGTTTAAGATTCGTCTGGGACCTGGCAATTACAGTCAGCCCCCTTGGCTTTTGTCATTGAAATCAGGTTTCTGGCCTCACAGGTGAACCCTAGGGGGCAAGGTCCAGAGTCCGGAAAGGAGTCCGCAAAGGCGGGGGTCACACCCAAAGTCTGTTTTTGAGAAATTCAGTCTTCTAGGATCTCCTTTAATCCTTTCAGAGTCTTTTGTCCCTAGGGCTTAGTCCATGCCCTCCTCTGCCTGGCAAGGTCCAGAGGGCTGCGGTGAGAATTTGTCCGGTCCTGTCTGCTCCGCCATCTCCTATGAGGCAATACTTATATTACAGTTAGTAGACAGGGCCAAAAGCATTATAACACAGGTGATTGGATTTCTATAATTGTTCTTTAATGAATAATCTTGAAGCCAGTTTTTATTGCAGACTTTTGGGTTTTTTACTATCCTGCTGCTGAGTCACAAAGGGTAGGCTTTTGTTAAGTCAAGGCTTTTGCATCTCTAAGAGAGCAGATGGCCCAGATTCCAGAGAGACAATTTTATATCTCTTTGGAGAGTGGGGCAAAAGGTAGGAACTTTGTGTTTGCGACTTCCTATGCTGGCAGAGAGGTGTCTAATCTGTAGATCAAAGGGACCTGCCTGAGGAAAGGCTGAGAGGAATTTTGCAGCCTTTCTCCGGCCCCTCAATTCTGATTGCACTTTATTACAGCTGAAACAATACAGAGAAAGTCTGAGGGCTCAGACATTTTACTAGAAAATTTATCTTTCACAGACTCAACTTCTTCCACAATCCTAATTCTTGGGATCCCGTTTTACATCCTGGAGCTTATTAGTATAGAAATCTAAGAGCAAGGAGTAATTTTGCCAGAGATGACGCTTCCTTCTTGGGGCTTGCCTCCGTGAAGCATTTTGCTGATCATATGAGCATTGTCACACACGCATATGCCGAGAAAGGGCGGTGGCAAGACCCTGTTTCCAAATAAAGTACAAAATAGGTCTGGGAGTATAGCCCGGAGGTAGAAAAGCCCCTAGGTTCCACCCCCAGTACCACCAAAAACTTAAAAATTTAAAAATTTAAAAAATGAATCAGGGTCTCACTAAGTTGCAGAGGGCCTCACTAAGTAGCTGTGGCTGTCCACGAACCCGCAATCCTCCTGTCTCATCCTCCCAAGAACTGGGATTACAAGCGTGCACCATTGTGCCCAGCTACTAGCCATACACCGTGTGTGTGTGTGTGTGTGTGTGTGTGTGTGTGTGTGTGTGTTACTACAGATGGAATCCAGGGACTTTCTATCTCCAGGCTATACTCCAGGACCTATTTTATATTTTATTTGGAAACAGGGTCTCACTAAGTTGCTGAGAGCCTCACCAAGTAGCTGAGGCTGGCTTCAAACCTGCACAGTCCTCCTGTCTCAGCCTCCCAAGTGCTGGGATTACAAGCGTGCGCCACCACGCCTGGCTAGGAGTGAAGTTTTGTCCCTTTGATGTCGTCCCCTTGGGGCTCTGGGCACCCAGTCCACACAGAGCCTTTTCTTGCCCACTTTCCTGCTGTGTGATGAGAGATGGGCATACCCCCTTTATTTCACAGGTTCTCTGCAGCCTGTGCCCAGCTGGGATGTTTAAAATGCTTAAAATAGAGCTCCCAGTTTCTGAGAGTCTAAGGACTTTCCCACCAAACACAAAGCTTTGCTGCCACTATGTCCCTCCTTAGGGCACAGATGACACTTGATCAGGACACCCAGTAACCCATGAGGACACCTACCCCTCCAGTTCATCATGACCTGGGTCAGCTGCCGTCACACATGAGCAGCCAAGTTTCATAGGCTTGACCACCTCGTGGTTAGGTGTTCCTGGTGTCCGTTTCTCCTCTGGTTGGAGGACTCTGTTCTCTCATCCCACTGGTTCTCTGCCCTCCTCCCCTGGATTCCCACCCTCTCCAGCCCCCAGCTGTGCCTCCTCCTCAGAGCAGAGATCACCTCTAGAAGAAGTATCCACCTCCTTCTGGCTTTGGTACCCAGCTCTGGGAAATTCAAAACTGTCCCATTTCTGTGGGCCCTGGGACAGCCTCAGCAGAGAAGAAGTAAAGAACACAGAAATACAACTGCTTCTCTGCTCTGAGAGCCAAACCGGCCCGTGTCCATGAGCCACACAGAGTCTCCTACACTCCTAAAAGGCAAGTATTGCATTACACGTACCCCTTGCTAGAGTTTGGGTTTGGAATGTTCCCCAAAGGCCCATGTGATAAAGGCTTGCTCCCCAGAGTAGCGCTATTGGGAGGGAGTAGAAGCCTGAGGAGGTGGGGCTCAATGGGAGGTTTTTAGGTCATTGGGAACATGCCTTCAAAGGGGATTGTGGGGTCCAGGACCTCCCTCTTTCTCTCACTTCCTGGAAACAAGGTCCATGTAGTTTTGTGCCATCTCCTGCTTCCACCCATGATGTGCTGCCCCATCACAGGCCCACAGCAACAGGGCCAACCATTCATGGGCTGGGAGCTCCAAAACTGTGAGTCGGAAGAAACCTTTTCTCCTACAAGTTAATCATCTCAGTATTTTGTTATAGTGATGAAAAGCTGACCAACACATTCCTTATCTATGACAGATACATTCAAGACCTCCAGCAGATACCTGAAACTGTGGCTAGGACCCAAGCCTATACATGCTGTAGTTTTTCCAGTGCATATTCACCTACAATAAGGTTTACGTTGTAAATTAGGTGTAGTAAAAGATTAGCACTAATAACTAAAAATAGAATACATACTGTAATAAAATTGCCAGCTTTACTATTCTTGCACTTTGGGGCCATTATTTAAGTAAAATAAGGGCTACTTGATCATAAACACTGCAATACCAGTTGACATAACTGAGACAGATATTAATGGGTGGGTCGCATATACAGAGTGGGTATGCTGGACACAGTCATGGTTTCATTCTGGACAGGGCATAGCAGGATTGCACTCACAATGGAACACTGTGTGTGTGTGTGTGTGTGTGTGTGTGTGTGTGTGTGTGTGTATGTGTGTGTGTGTGTAGGGGGGAGGTATTGGGGATTGAACCCAGAGGCATTTTGCCTTTGACCTACACCCATAGCCCAACTTTATTTCTTATTTGGAAAAAGGTTCTCACTAGGTTGATGAGAGTCTCACTACTTGCTTATGATGTCCTTGAACCTGAAATCCTCCTGTCTCATCCTCCCAAGTACTGGGATTACAAGCATCCACCACCATGCCCAGCACAATTGAAAACATATGAATTATTTTGGGAATTTTCTACTTAATATTTTCAGAGCATAGTTGACCTCAGATAACTGAAGAGAAACTGCAGCGAAGGGAAGAGTGCTGTGTTCCTATTTAGCAGGTGAGGGGAGGAGGGCTTTGACTGCACCTGTACCCATAATCACCAGGGAGTAGTTCCATCCCTTCCCTTCCCCTCCCTCCAAGGGGAGGGGGAGGGGAGGGGTCATTTAGGTGAGGTTGGCTTTGTTGTTGTTCTGTTTTTGCAGTACTTGGAATGGAACCCAAGGGTGCTCTACTACTGAGCTACATCCCCAGCCCTATTTATTTGTTTGTTTCTTCATCTATTTTGAGACAGGGTGTCAGAAAGTTGGGAGACTGGCCTTGAACTTGGGATTCTCCTGTCTCAGCCTACAGAGTAGCTGGATTATACGCATAGGCCTGGCAAGGTGAGGTGTCATGAGATTAGCACCTACATTGTACATTTGCAGCAAATACAAGACAGAAAAGATGGGTTACAAAGGCTACTGCTGGGTGATTACAAGTTTTCTGGTATTCCAGAAAAGAATTAACCAAGGCTAGGGGGTGTAGCTCAGTGGTAGGACATGTTGTGGAAGGAAGGAAGGAAGGAAGGAAGGAAGGAAGGAAGAGGGAGGGAGGCAGGCACCTTCACAAGTTTTGCAGGAATAACTGTGGACCAGGATGCTGCCTGAGGCTCTAGTCTGGCCCCCTGTCCTCTCCACTGGTCCTCACTGTCTCTCCCACCATGAGAGAGTCCTCCACCCAATTCCAGCACAACCGAATGGGTGAAGAGATCATCTGTTACTGCCTGGCCTCTGCCATCCGGAATTCCTGCCCATGAGGCCCCTGCACCACCCGCTGGTGCCTGACTCCATTCAGCAGGAGTAGGGCTGGTCTCATCTGCAGCATCTTCTCTGCTGGAGAAAACCCTGCCCTAGGGCCCTGAGCCTCTGCCTTCTGAATGCTACTCTTCTTCCCTCTCAGTGTGTCTGCCAGACTCAAACCTTTCTCTGAGATTGTAGGAAAGCAGAAAAGCAGAGAAGCTGGGCATGGTGGCACATGCCTGCAATCCCAGTACTTGGGAGGCTGAAATAGGAGGATAGCGGGTTCGAAGACAGCTTCAACAACTTAGGAAGACTCTCAGCAACTTAGTGAGACCTTTTTTTTCTTTTTTGTGGTACTAGAGATGGAACCCAGGGGCATTCTATCTCTTAGCTACACTTCCAGCCCTATTTTTTATTCTTTATTTTTAAACAGGGTCTCACTGAGTTGCAAAGAACCTAAGTAGCTGAGGCTGTCTTGAACTACAGTCCTCCAGTCTCAACCTCCCAAATGCTGAGATTACACGTGTGCACCACCACGCCCAGCTTAGTGAGACCCTTTTTCAAAATAAAAATATAAAATAGGGCTGGGGGCATAGCCCAGAAATAGAATGTCCCTGAGTTCAATTCCCAGTAATCCCCCCCAAAAAAGAAAGAAAGAAAGAAAGAAAGAAGAAAAGAAAGAAGAAAAGAAACAGAAAAGGTTTAAAAAAAAACAGAAACAGGAGAGATTAGATTCAGGAGACCAAGAAATTAGAGTCTGAGGCCCCAGAAGCAGGCTTGCAGCTCCAGTTCAGTCCAACACCTTTTGGCTAAACTTCCATTCATTCATTCATTCCTTCATCCATCCATCCATTCCACAAGCATGTAAGACACTGCACCAGCAAAGGACACAGACATCTAATAGCCCTGTTTGTAAGAGAAGGTCAAGAAGCAGAAAGCACACCCTGGGAAAATTAATGTGGACAAGGAGACCGAAGTCTGCAGCGTGGCCGGCTCCTTTAGTCTGGTGGTCAGGGAGGACCCCTGAGAAGGTGAAGTGCAGCAGAGCTCGCACGAAGGGAGAAGGGGACCACAGGTGCAAAGAACCCGAGGAAGGACTCTGCTAAGAAACTCTAAGAGGGCTGGGAGCGAGCTCGGGGGCAGAGTGAGCCCTTGGCATGTGCGAGGCCCTGCTTTCCACTCCCAGCACCACAAAACAAAACAAAACACTCTAAGAATATCAGTGCTGCTGGCCCACAGGTGCAAGGAAAGGAGTTCGAGAATAGATAGAAGAGAGAGCAAAGCTTACGCCTTTGTGGGCCAACGGTGGAACTCCAGAGTCTTTGGGTGTCTTTTGGTGTCTTTTGGTGAGCTGGCGATCACTCAGGAGTTTTGAGCAGGAGAACATCCAGACTGGATTTGTCTTTCAGGTATTACCGGCCCAGCCACATCCAGTTGGCTAACCTCTCCTATCAGCATCAGAGTCTGGAGGTCTCCAAAGCCAACCACCTCTCAGTCCCCAGCCTGAATGCAAATCCTCTTCCCAACCTTTTCCAGCGGTTGCCCATTTCACCAGTGCACTCACTTGCTGCCCGTACTCCACACTCCCTGCCTCCCACCCCAGCTCCAAGCAATGCAGAGAAAGTCTCCAACAGCATGTCTGCATCCCACCCATATCCACAGAACAAAAAGGTGTGGAGAGCTGCAATAAACAAATGATGGAGGTAAGAAGCGTTAAAGCAAAAAGAGGAAAAATCCTCCAAACATAGCCAGATACCTGTCCCCTGAGGGTCATGTTGCTGAGGTGCAGCCATTGACAGCAGGTGTTCAGGGTTGCTTAACACAATGCACAGACTCTTTGCATCTCATTTTCTTCTTTCTCTTCTTTCTTTTCACTTGTTGGCATTGTTGCTGCTGTTGTTCTCCTCCTCCTCCTCCTCCTCCTCCTCCTCCTCCTCCTCCTCCTCCTCCTCCTCCTCCTCCTCCTCCTTCTCCTCCTCCTCCTCCTCCTCTTCTTCTTCTTTTGGTGCTGGGGATGAAACCAAGGGCCCCTGCATGTGCTAAATATATTCTCTATTCTCTACCATAGAGCCACATCCCCAGCCCTTTGCGATCTGTTTTGTTTGTTCTGGTACTGGGAATTGAAATCGGGGGTGTTCTACACTCCCAGTCTTATTTTTTGTTTTGAAATGGGGTCTCTCTAGGTTGGTGAGTGAGTGTCTCCCTGTATTGCTAAGGTTGTCTTTGAACCTGTGATCCTCTTGTCTCAGCCTTCCAAGCACTGGTATTACAGGCATGGACCACCACATCTTGCTGCAATCGTGTGTGTGTGTGTGTGTGTGTGTGTGTGTGTGTGTGTGTGTGTTACTGGGGATTGAACCCAGGGGCATTATACCTCTGAGCTATACCCCCAGCCCTATTTTTTATTTTGAAACAGGGTCTCACTAAGTTGCAGAAGGTCTCACTAAGTAGCTGAGGCTGGCGGGAACCTGTGATCCTCCTGTCTCAGCCTCCCAACTACTGGGATTATAAGCCTGCACCACCACGCCCTGCTCTGCAATCATTTTCAGGTCATGCAGCAAGGGGCCTTGAGGAAGAGTCCTACTCCTTGCTTTGCAGATACAGGAGCTGGGGAAGCAGGGAACTGAAGTGGATAACCCAAGCTTCCTGTCCACCAAGTACCAGGGCTATGGCTCCACCTGGGGCATATGACAACCAATCAGTCTTTTCCAACCAGCAATCCCATATTGCCTCTCAACTAAGACATATGAAAAGCTGGACAGTAATAAAATAATGTTAAACAACACATCTATCTAATGCAAATGAAGAATCCAATTTGAGGCCAGGCATGGGGGCACAAGCCTGTAATCTCAGTACTTAGAAGGCTGAGATAGAAGAATCACAGTTTCTAGGCCAGCCTCAGGAATTTAGCAAGACCCTTAGCAACTGAGACCCTTTTTCAAAGTAAAAAAAAATAAAATAAAATGGGTCTGGGGTGTACCTCAGAGGTAGAACAACCCTAGGTTCAATATCCACTACTACAAAATAAAAAAAGAAAAGAAAGAATAAGAAGCTGATATAAGGAACAGAAACTGGGCTGAGGTTGGCCCACCTATGAATAACACTGCAGAGAAAGTTGAATACTTAAAATAGAAGGGAAGGGTCTCTCATGTTGACTGCAAACATTATTTCTCCACTGAAAATCTGAAAGACTGTCAAAAGTCTTGTACTCAAATATAGGAAATCTAAAATCTGAGCCAGGCACAGTGGCACACACCTATAATCCCATGGGAGGCTGAGATAGGAGGATCACAGATTTAAAGCCAGCCTCAGCAACTTAGTGAGGCTGTTGGCAATTTAGTGAGACCCTGTTTCAAAATAAAGAATATAATGGGGCTGGGAGTGTAGCTTGGAGGTAAAATGCCCCTGGATTTAATAATCCCTAGCATAAAGAAGGAAGGAAGGAAGGAAGGAAGGAAGGAAGGAAGGAAGGAAGGAAGGAAGGAAATGTAAAGCCTAAAATGGATGTGCTGGCACATGCTTATAATCCCAGTACTTGGGAGGCTATGACAGGAGGATCTCAGGTTTGAGGCCAGCCTCAGCAACTTAATGAGTCCCTCCACAACTTAATGAGACCTTATTGTAAAATAAAAAATAAGCTGGGTGTGGTGGTCCATGCCTGTAATCCCAGTACTTGGGAGGCTGAGACAGGAGGATCACAGGTTCAAGGACAGCCTCAGTAAATAGTGAGGCTCTCGTCAACCTAGTGAAATCCTGTCTCAAAATAAAAATAAAATAGTGTTGGGGGGTGTAGCTTGGAGGTGAGAATGTTCCTGGGTTCAATCCCTAGTACCAAAAAATTAATTAATTAAAATAAAATAAAAAATAAAATTGGGCTGGGAATGTAGTTCAGAGGTAAAATACCCCTGGGTTCAATCCCCAGGATCACAAAAAAACAAAAACAAAAAAACAAAAAAAAGAAAGAAAAGGAAGGAAGGAAGTTAAAGTCTAATGTGAGCTTTTCCCGTACACCATAAATATAACTGATGTTTGCAGAGTGTGATGGTGTTTGCAAACCATCACAGTAATCCTCTCTTTTGGTCTTCATGAAAATCCTGCGAGGAACTGAGAATCAGTGTCTGCTTTCTCCCTGTCCTGCGTGTGAAGCGACAGACTCCGCAGAAGTAAGTGGCTTCCCAGAGCCGGCAGTAGAGCTTTGCCCCTCGACTGACGACTTCTCTTTATTCAGTACAGTAGAAGGAAACTTGGGCTCAGATGCAGGTCTCATGGGACTGGATTAGTTCCCATGAGAATGGGGTATGATAAGGCATCTGGCACCTTCCCTGAATCCCTTTCCCATGCACGCCCCTTGCCACTCTTGCACACATTCCTACCATTGTGATGCCGATGTCTATGAGGCCTTCACCAGAGCAGAGGAGAGCCAGCACCGTGCTGTGGAATTTCCAGAATGATGAGCCTGAAAAACCTCTTTTCTTTATAAAATCCCCAGCCTCAGGAATTTTGTTATAGCAACAGAACACAGACTAAGACACCTGGTATAAGTAGAGATTCACTCGCTCACCCAAAAGAATCAGTTTTCAGGCTCATCAGAAATTAAATAGGAAGGAGAATACAGCCAATGATTCATCTCTTCCTGCAATAAATATTAATACAGTAAGGCAGGTATGGTGGCACACACTTGAAATCTCAGTACTTGGGAGACTGAGATAGGAGAATTGCAGGTTCATGGCCAGACTCAGCCATTTAGCAAGGCCCTCTGCAACTTAGTGAGACCCTGTTTCAAAAGAAAAAACTTAAATAAAATAGAGCTGCAAGTGTAGTTCAGAGGTAGAATGTCCCTGGGTTCAATCTCTAGTACTCTATCTATCTATCATCTATCTATCTATCTATCTATCTATCTATCTATCTATCTATGGCTATTACAAGCCAAGTTTTAGGGATACCATGGAGAAAACAGTCGTTAGTTCCCCCGGGGAACTAACAGTTATGGAGAAGACAAACAACAAGCAAGTCTTTGACACCATCACCGTGACTCAGATGTCTCTAGTCCCCTGGAACTTGGCGAGCTTGAAGTCAGTAACAAATAGACACTGGTTACTTTCTCCTGGTCCCTCCACTTCTGGGCAAAATCATCTCCAATCAAGTGGGCATCCATTGTGTGCAGCGAACACAATCAAGGCCTCAGTGGTCCCCAGCATCGCTGCTCACATTCTGCTGCTGAGAACCAACCGCACAGGCAGGGCGGAGTGTGAGGCCTGGAGAAACGACCCTCAGCAGAGCCGCCACTCGCCACCCATGGGGCGGGGGAGGGATCACAGATGTTTGGTGGCCAAGTGGCCATGTCTGCCACAACTGTAGAAGACCAAGCCCTGATTATAACACCTAATGAAAATGACATAGAAACCTGGAACTAGATGGAGGTGGGAGAGGGAAATGCATGGTAGATATTCACAATATTCATTTTCCACAAAGTATCGTTCAAAATGGAAAGCCCTAAGAGGACTATCATAATTAAAATTATAATTCACCGAACATAAATCATATACCTTTTTTTTCCCCGTTACTATTAGGGATTGAATGCAGGGGCATTCTACCATTGAGCTACACCCCACTCCTTTTTAGTTTTTTTTTTTTTTTAAATAGACTCTCACTAAGTAGCTCCGCATTGTTAATGCTGGCCTGGAACCTGTCACCCTTCCGTCTTAGCTTCCCAAGTCCTGGGATTGCAAGTGTGTACCACCATACCTAGTGAGTCATAAGCCTTAGTCTCGAAGCACATAAGGCAAACCCTGATAGAGATGCAAGGGGATGCTCACGAGTTCTCTCATGAATGAGTTTAAATGCATCACTCAGACGCGGCTGAGCAAATATTACAAAAATGAATAAGACTCAAGGAGTCCTGGTAAGAAAATTAATGTGTATAATCTAAGGGATACATAGAGAAAAATAAGCTCTTTCTCAATAGAGATCGCATGTTGTTTTCAATCTCCAGGAGACATTCTCCAAATGGATTAGGAGATAAAAAAAATTCACAACCAACCCCCCAAAGTAAAACTCTGACGGTACATATTTACGAATTCTATTGGAATACAATTAGAAAATCATAAAAGACAGATACACAAACTCTATCGTCTTGGATATTTTTAAACACTCTACTAAATAAAACTTAGATTTGAAAGGAAGTAAAAACAAGTTATAAGCTACTTAGAACTGAGTCACATAAGAGCCATAAGTGTACATCAAATCACAGGGAATACACAAAGGCAGTGTTCAGAGAGAAAGCATTCAGCCTGGTGCACATGTGGCAGGAAATCAGAACAGCTGAAAATTAATGAGTCATCCAAGCTAGGGGAGGACAGAAACAAAATAACTCTGAAGAAAGTCGCAGGGATAAATTAAGAAAGTGAAGAGTAAAGGCTAGGTGTGGTGGCACCTTGTAATCCCAGTACTTGGGAGGCCGAGACAGGAGGACTGCAGGTTCATGGCCAGCTTCAGCTACTTAGTGAGGCCCTCTACAACTTAGTAGGACCCTGTTTCAAAATAAAAAAAAAAATAGAGCTGGGGGTGTAGCTGGGAGGTAGAATTCCTCTGGGTTCAATCCCTAGTTCTGAGAAAGAAAGAAAAAAGAAAGAAAGAAAGAAAGAAAGAAAGAAAGAAAGAAGAAGGAAGGAAGGAAGGAAGGAAGGAAGGAAGGAAGGAAGAAAGGAAGGAAGGTTAGTTAAGAGTAAGCCAGGTGTGGTGGTACAAGCCTGTATGTAATCCCAGTACCTGGGAAGCTGAGACCACAGGATTGCAGGTTTGAGGTTAGCCCTAGCAATTTAGTGAGGCCCTCAGTATTTGTTTTTTGTTGTTGTTGTTTTTCGTAGTATAGGGAATTGAACCCAGAGCATTCTACCTCCAAGCTATACTCCCCAGCCCTATTTTTTATTCTTCATTTTGAAACAGTGTCTCACTGAGTTGCAAAGGGCCTAATTGCTGACACTGTCTGTACCATGATCCTCCTGTCTCAGCCTCCCAAATGCTGGGATTACAAGCATTTTAATGAGCAATTCAATGAGCCCCTGTTTCAAAATAAAATATAAAAAGGGCTGGTGTGTAGTTCAGAGGTAGAATACCTCTGGGTCCAATCCCAATACCATCAAAAAAAGAAAGGGAAAAAGGATAAGAGTAATTATTAATAGAAATAGAAATAAAAAAGACAACAGGTAGAGGGACCAAGCTGGTTCTGGGAAGCACTAGTGGAAAGGCAAGTCTTTGTCATACCTGTCACAGAGAAAGAGCAGAGGCAGGACTGTGACTCAGAAACTGTAAGTGTTGAGCTTTATGGCAGCATCTTGAAAATCAGTAGAGGAAGTAGCCGGTTCCCTAGGAAAATATTAATTCTGAAGAGTCATTCGGAGAAAAGTTGGAACGTTCAATAGAATCATAACCATAACAAAAAATGAAGAGATTTTCAATGATCTACCCCTATAATAGGCATCAAGTCCAGAGAGCTTTTCCAGGAATTTCTCAAAATTTAGAAAAGAAGTAAGTCTAAATAAACTATCTCAGATCCTAGGAAAAATGGGAAGGCCACCTAGCTCATCTTCTCAGTTCACAGGATCAATACAACACTAATAATGGATACCTGGCTATATCTATTGATCTGCCCACACACACACAATATATGTGCATGCACCATATTTTTATGCCACACAGACATACACACAAAGATGCAGAACTTTATATCCAGCAGAATATTTAAATAATATGCAGAAATTAGTGTGGAAATGTAAAGATGTTTCAATATTAAGAACCTACTAAAGAGTTCTAAGTAGAAAAACTACATGTTGCATTAACAGATGTTGTAGGGATATTTGCTAAAATACAACATCCTGTAATCCCAGTTCTTGAGAGGCAGGGACAGGAGGATGGCAAGTTCATGTTTCAAGGACAGCCTTGATAATTTAGCAAGACCCTGATTCAAAACAAAAATAACCAGGCATGGTGGCATACACTTGTAATCCCAGCATTTGGGAGGCTGAGACAGGAGGATTTCAGTTCACGGATAGACTCAGCTACTTAGTGAGGCCCTCTACAACTTAGACCCTGTTTCAAAGTAAAGAATAAAAAATTGGGCTGGGGGTGTAGCTTGAAAGTAGAATGTCCCTGGGTTCCATCCCCAGTACCACAAAAATGAAAGAAAGAAAGAAAGAAAGAAAGAAAGAAAGAAAGAAAGAAAGAAAGAAAGAAAGAAAGAAAGGAAGGAAGGAAGGAAGACTAGGGGTATAGCTTAGTGGTAGAATGCCCCTGCTCCCTGAGTAGTTGAATACCTACTTGCCTCTCTCTCTCTCTCTCTCTCTCTCTCTCTCTCTCTCTCTCTCTCTCTCTCACACACACACACACACACACACACACACACATACACACACTGTGACATCCATTTATGATAGCAAACTAGGAACTGTCTTAAATTAATAAAACATGTTAGTAACCAAAGCAAGCATTATTTCATGGTTTGAATATTATAAATTCCTCTCATAAAAATCATGAATAAGGGAGGAAGGGGTGAGAGAAGTTGGTTAGTGAGGAACAGGGGTTCAGCTGGGTTGGAGGAATAATTTTAAATATTCCATATCACGGTAGGGTAACTATGGATGAAATCAATTAATTGTAGATTTCAAAATTGCTAATGTAGAAAAATTTTTTAGCATTTCCAGCATTAAGAAATGATAAACGTTTGAGATGATGAATATGCCAGTTACTTTATCTGATCATTATCAGCTATAGACACGTATTGGATATCATATTATCCCCCATAGGTCCTTATACTAATGTGTCATTTCAAAATTAACCTTTTCATTCAAGTATGGTGACACATGCCTGTAATCCCAGTACCTGAGAGGTGGAGACAGGAGGATTGCAAGTTCAACACCAGCCTCAGAAACTTAGTGAAACCCTGTTTAAAAATAAGAAATTAGAAGGGAGCCAGGCATGGTGATGTATGCCTATAATCCCAGTACTTGGGAGGCTGAGACAGGAGGATTGCAGGTTCCAGAAAAGTCTCAGCAAGTAATAAGATTCTCATAAACCTAGCAAGACCCTGATTCCAAATAAGAAATAAAATCAGCCTTGTGTGTAGCTTAGAGGTAGAATGCCTCTGGGTTCAATCCCCAGTACCAATAAATAAATAAATAAATAAATAAATGGCTAGGGTATTGTATAGGTTGTAGATAGAATGCCCATGGCTTCAGTTTCCACTATGAAAAAAAGTTAAAACTTTTTTAAGAGGAGGGGAAAAAAGCCAGCAATAAGGCAAGATTCCTAATTGTGCTGCAAGGACATTAAGACCAAAAAAGACACTATTTATTGGTCATTCTTTGGGTTAATGAAAATCTGTTTCCATGCCATAATTTACAAAAGGTTTCTATACGCAGTATTTCCCATGAGCCTCACAATGATGGGGTGAGATGAGGATGTTATGCTCTCGATTTAGAATGTCCCCCAGACCTCATGCAGTAGACTCTGAGCTCCATGTTGAAGGGGAAACTGTGTTACTGGGAAGGGGTCACTGTGGTGTGACCTGGGCAGGAGGCTATGCTTTCAGCTTTCTCTCCCCTCTGCCACTCTGAGCTGATGACAGGCTCTCTTCTCCCCTTTGCTACTCACCATCATGCCCTAAGTAAGGACCTATAGCCCCCGCTCCTGTGTAGACGCTGATTTAACATTGACTGAAAACTCCAGAACTGTGAGCAAATAAACCTTCCTTCCTCTCAGTTGTGGTCATCGTGTATTTTGGGTCACTGCAGTGAGAATGCTGACTGAAACACAGGACATCTATTATCATCTCAATTTTAAGGACGGGGAAACTGAGGATCGCAGGAGTTCTAGAGTTCCTTAACAATACATAGCTGGTAAATAGCGATAGAGAAATTAACCCCAGGTTTTTTCTCTTTCTTTTTTTTTCTTCTTCTTTTTTTTTTTTTTTTTTTTTTGGTGCTGGTCCTAGGAGCTGTACTCAGGGGCATTTTACCTCTGAGCTACACCCTCAGCCCTTTTCCTAGTCTTGTTTTAGTTTTGATGGATATGCCAGTTAGGGTCTTACTAGGCTGCTGAGAATCTCACTACTTGCTGAGGCTGACTGATCTGGAATCCTCCTGTCTCAGGCTCCCAAGTACTGAGATTACAGTCTTGCATCACCCTCTGCTCCCAGGACGGATCTTCCACAGGCCAATTTCCCTCCAAACAGGTGAAGCTGGAGTCCCAGAAGCCAACTAGGGTGGAAATACCAAACACGAGAACAAGTGAACAAGACAGCTGAAGAGATGTGTTTTCCCTGTGCTCTGAGCACCCATGACTCGGTGCTGCTGGGGAGGTGAGGCTGGCCACCATGCAGGTTGTGTTAGGACAGGGATTCTAAGCACTGTAGACGACAACTCAGTTCTTATGAAAACTCTTCCTGAAGTTGCCACTGTTATTGTTACCCGCACTGTACAGCTGAAACAGGCGCGCTGAGTATACTCACCCAGTGCTAGAGCCAGTGAGGGTAGAGCCGGGATCCAGATCAAGCAACCTGGCTGCAGAGTCTCTGGTCGTGGCCACGACACTACTGTGTGTGTAGGCTAACACCTCGATGTGGGAGGGAGGTGGAGAGGGGACCAACCTGCCGTGTGTGCATGCCTGATAAAAAAAATAGTAATACTGAAAGAAGAAAGCATCAATTTGCTCACTCTGTAATTTTTTAACTTTACTTGAGGCCAGCAAGGGAGAAAAGTCTTGAATACACACACAATTGCATACACACATACACACACATATACAATACACGCATGCACATACACACATACACACATATACACATGCACATACACACATATACACACATACACACATACACAATATACACATGCACATATACAATATACACATGCACATACACACATATATACACATACACACATACACTTACACACATATACAATATGTACACACATGCATACATACATATACACCCATACACATATACACATATACATGCACACACACACATATACACAGACACCCCTGCTTAGAACCATCTGTTTTTATTAACTATCTGTTATGCTACTTCTTAAAATTAGACTTAACCCACCGAAATAAAGGAAGCGATGTTCTCCTCGGCTCACTTCCTGCAGTCTACCTGAGCACTAAAATACAAGTCTTAGTCAGTAGAACCATAAAAGAAAGTCAGAGGTAATTCTGGTTGCCCAGTTAGGAACCAAGGTAGGGGCCATTACAAAAGTGGGTTTGTTTTGTTTTGGTTTGGGGCTGTTTGGTTTGTTTTTTTTTTTCAACAGCAGAGACAGGTTTATTCAAGACAAACCTGGAAGTGGCCACTGACCAGGGTCCCAAGCACCTTCCCTTTCAGCGTCGGGGATTTTAAAGCCTTTGTTGCTGTTGTTTTGATTGGTTAGGGTGAGTACTGAGGACAGAGCCTCGTGGCATTCTACCTTTGTTTATGTTGAAACAGGTCTCACTAAGTTGCAGAGACTGGCTTCAAACCTGCTATCCTCCCATTTCAGCCTCCCAAGGACTGGAATTTAAAACCTTGCTTGCTTCTTCCAGGAAGCCCTCTTTGATGACACAAGCACCTAAGCTAGTCCCTTAGCATGCCACACATTGTAATTTTTTCTAATATTGGGAATTGAACCCAAGGGTACTCTATCACTGAACTATACCCCCAGCCCTTTTTATTTCTTATTTAGAAACAACGGTCTCGCTAAATTTCCTAGGCTGGCCTCTAATCTTCGATCCAATCTTCTTGTCTCAGCCTCCTAAGTACTGGGATTACGGTGTGCCCATCATGCTCAGCTACAATTTTTTTGAACTTGTCGAACTCTCAGCTAAAATTGCAAATTCCACAAGGGTGGGAGCCCTACTCTTCAGATCTGTGTTACCACTGCCTTTGGACTAGGAAATAAATTAACACTTCAAGTTTAACAATTTGTCATAGAAATTGAAGATTAATGCTCTCAAAGCTATTGAAAATATAGCATAGTCTCTTTTAAACAAATAGTGTAAATTTTTAAGTTATATAAATATTGAACCTTAGAAATATCTTTGAAACAATTTATAATATTTATAATTGGAAAATTATACACGTTTATAATAAATTAATAAAACAATTATCTTTTTTCAATAGCAATAAATTTGGACATTTCCTTAAAAACTTGGTCCTAAAAGGCCCAAAGAACTATCTCAATAAATTAGGATGCAGAAAGGGATTGAGACAGCTACTATAGGTGATAATATCTCTTTAACAAAGTGATTATCAGAGAAAAATATTCAAGAAAATGAATTAAAAAGAAATATCTTTCAATGTTTATTTTGTGTGTAGGGGGAGGGGAGGGAACAGAGGGTTGTTCTGAACACTTGTGATAGGTAGATAAAGGAACTATCAGGTATTAAATCATGTCCGAGCATGACTTAAAGTAATGTCACTTTGCACAAAAAGTCAATGGAAATGTCAGAGATAATAAGTATAAAACCTGTCAATCTGAATAGTACCGTACATTACAGATTTATGAACAGATGTCATTGCCTTGTACAATGGGAGGAATTATGTCTAGGGAAGATGGATTTTTAGAGTGGCAAGGACTACAGAGACTTCTAGGGTAATTTCAAGAAGCTTTAAAGACGAATTGCCTAAAATGATCTGTACGGACAGGACCCCTGGGGAGAGCAACTCACTTCAAGAACTAGATGTGCCATAACTCGGGGCAGCCACCGTCTAGTAGAACGTTCTAAAACATAAAATATCAGAGCATTTAAAATACAGAGTCATCCAGCCGCACACCAGGCATTTGAACTGGTTCTGTTTATGTAGTGGGCTCTGGTCATGTGCCTCGAACTATCTTTTCAGGGGAGAAATCATAATGGATTTAACCTGATCCTTCCTGACTCTTTTTTTTTTTTTTTTTTTTTTTGGTACTGGAGATGGAACCCAGGGGCATTCTACCTCTGAGCTACACCCCCAGCCCTATTTTATTATTTTATTTTGAAACAGGGTCTCACTAACTTGCAGAGGACCTCACTAAGTTATTAAGGCTGCCCTTGAACCTGCGGTCCTCTTGTCTCGGTGTTGTGAGCATACAAAATACATGTCAAAAATGTTGTGAGTATATGAAATAAATGTCAGGATATAGATATAGCGTAGGGACAGGTGGACTGGCCGGATATGCAAAGAAGATGAGGCAGAAGAAGCATGTAACTGGCGTGCCCAAGACTAATGAATGGACACTCCCCGGCACACATCTGCAGGATGAGACGACCGGAAGACAAGATAAGGACGAAGTAGTGGACACACATCCCGGACATACATCCATAAGATGAAACAGCTGGGAAAACAAGATGACGGTCGAAGCAATGAGCCTACGCAATCAGTGACATCAGTTTAGGGTATATGAGACCTAGCAAGTGGCTAGATGGGCAGCTCTGACCCAACTGTCTCTAAGAGGCTGAAAGTTAGCCTGGCCAGAAGGCAACATTCCTCTGGTAGCTGCTGGACAATTCCTCTAAATGACAGTTGGGTTCATCCCCGTCTGACTCCCCGGACGTCGAGCATCTGCACCTCGACCCTCAACGAGGGCTGTGACTGCAATCCTGGACCTAGGTTACCCACGGAGACCCGTTTTGCTCAGGTAACCAAATGCTATCTGGCCAGTGGCTTAGTTAGAGAAGGACGGGAGTGTTATGAGCATTGTAAAATAAGCCTAGTATTCATGAAAGACATTAAGCGTGACCTGTCATTCTCACCACTGCGTCAGTAAGACTCATAACACTCAGCCTCCCAAGTACCGGGATTACAGGTGGTGCCGCCACACCCGGTTCTCTTTGCATTTCTTACAGGCACAGATTTAGAAGAGGAATGGCAAGACAAGAGGGTCACCCACAGTCATGAAGGAGTAAAAAGCTGCCTGGTGGAACCCAGGCTCAAACGTGGACTCTAGTCTCCAGGATGCAACTGTGAGGCAGGGGTGGGTCAGCACAAGACCTAGGACTCTGTGGCTTCAATCCGATCCCAGAAGGGGCAGCCTTTTGAGCCAAGGGAGAGCCTCAGATCTGAAGTCGTGTTTGAGGAGGAAAATGAGTCTTCTCGAATACAAATGAGGTGAATCTGCAATTTCTTGGCAGACCCCAGCTAGGCAATACAATCTACAATTGATCAAATAATAATATATTAATAACAATAATAATTGCCCCATAAGTGTGAGGTAGTTAAGATGGGTGGAGGGTTTTGTAGGACTCTTTTGTTATTCAGCAGGAACAAGAAAGAAAATGGTTATCTTGTAGTGCACGCTTGTAATCCCAGCATTTGGGAGGCTAAGACAGGAGGGCAGTTTGTGGCCAGCCTCAGCTACTTAGTGAGGCCCCTTGCAACTCAATGAGACTCTGTTTCAAAATAAAGAATAAAAAATAGAGCTGAGGGTGTGGCTTGGAGGTAAAAGGCCCCTGGGTTCCATCTCCAGAACCACAAATAAATAAATAAATAAATAAATAAATAAATAATTTAAAAAGTACAATGGCCATGTGTGGTAGCGCATGCTTGTAATCCCAATACTTATGAGGCTGAGACAGGAAGATCACAGGTTTTCAGCCCGCTTCAGCTACTTAATGAGACCCTCTTCAACTTAGTGAGACTCTGTTTTAAAAACAAGAATCATAAAAAAAAAAAAAATAGACCTGTGACTGTAGCTTGGCAGTAGAATGCCCCTAGGTTCCGTTCCCAGTTCTGAAAATAAAAACAAACATAAAAAATAAAAAAATACACTATTTCTTTTCTGTTGAAGACTTTAAAACTCCAACTATACTACTAAAATATACATATCTTAAACTGAGGTCTGCAAACTATTACTGTAAAAAACTGAATGGTAAATATTTCAGGCTGTTAGTGGGTAATAATTTCTCATCAGTTGTTACTGCTCCAAGTGGAAGAAATTCATGTGGAAATCACGAATGGGGAAATATAAAGGGGTTTCTTTTTTTTGCTTTGGGGTGTGTGTGTGTGTGTGTGTCTGTATGTGTGTACTGAGGATTGAATCAAGAGCATCCTGTCTTTGTGCTATATCCCCAGCCAGTTTTTATTTTATTTTTTTGTTTATTTGTTTGGGTTTTTTTGGGGGGTGTCTGGGGATGGAACCCAGGGACATTCGACCTCCGAGCTACACCCCCTGCCCTACTTTTTATTCTTTATTTTGAAACCGGGTCTCACTGAGTTGCAAAGGGCCTCACTAAGTAGCTGAGGCTGTCCGCGAACCGCGATCCTCCAGTCCTAGCCTCTCGAATGCTGGGATTACAAGCGTGCGCCACCACGCCCGGCTTATTTTTTGTTTTGAAACAGGGACTTTCTTAGCTGCCTAAAGTCTTGTTAAATTGCTGAGTCTGGTCTTGACCTGCAATCATCCTGTCTCAGCCTCCCAAGTACTGGAATTATAGCATATGCCACCAAGCTGTTTTGTTGTTGTTGTTGTTTGTGGTACTAGGGGTTGAACCCAGAGAGTTCTACCTCTGAGTTACACCCCCAGCCCTATTTTATCTTTTATTTTGAAATGGGGTCTCACTAGGTTGCTAAGAGTCTCGCTAAATAGCTGAGGCTGGCCTTGAACCTGTGATCCTCCTGTCTCAGGTTTTCATGTACTGGGATTGCAGGCATGTACCACCGCCTCCAGTTTATAAGAGGTTTAATTAGGGAAGTAAAGGCCCAGTATAAAGAAGGCTGCGGTGGGGGGGGGGAGGAGTTAAATTCCAGAGAAAAATGTCAGGTATAAAGCCACTCTCTAGAACCTTTTCCTCATACATGTTTTACATATTTATTTGGGGTGGTCAGTTATTCATTCTCTTTCTCTCTCTCTCTCTCTCTCTCTCTCTCTCTCTCTCTCTCTCTGCCACACCTTATGGAATCTGCATTGTCTTCACCCCTTCCCATGGGAGGGAGTCTGAGTGAGACCCTGCTAACCGCAGCTATTTTCAGTTAAAAAGGCCTATTTAGACAGGTGTGGTGGCACACGCTTGAAATCTCAGTACTTGAGAGGCTGAGACAGGAGGATTACAGGTTAGAGGGCAGCCTCAGCTAGTAGTGAGATTCTCATCATCCTAGAAAGGTCCTGTTTCAAACTAAAAATAAAAACAGGGCTGGATATTTAGCGCGGAGGTAGCATGCCCCTGAGTTCAATCCCCAGTACTCCACCCACCCACACACATAGACACACACAAAGGCCTGTTTAGCCTCTTGTTACGGTGCTTTTGGGTCCTTCCCAATCTACCCTGTCCATCTGATCATCTCTAACTACCTTACAAGGCTGTACATGCTATATGTCCTCTCTGTAATCACACAACTCTGCCATCAGAACATTGAAAGCTGTGTGTGTGTGTGTGTGTGTGTGTGTTTGTGTGCGTGTGTTTGTGTGTGTTAACTTGGGATGAAAACCAAGGGCCTTCTACCTCCAAGCTACACTCCCAGACCTGTTTTATATTTTATTTGAAAACAGGGTCTCACTAAGTTGCTGAGAGCCTCATTAAGTAGCTGAGGCTGGCTTCCAACATGTGCGGTCCTCCTGTCTCAGCCTCCCAAGTACTGGAATTGCAAGTGTACGCCACCACGCCCAGCTTATGGAAAACTATGTAAATGAAGAAGGGCCAGGTTCCAATAAAACTTTATTTGTAGCCGGGCGTGGTGGCGCACGCTTGTAATCCCTGCGCTTGGGAGGCGGAGACAGGAGGATCGCGCAGGTTCGAAGCCAGCCACGCTGGCTTAAGAGACCCTGTTTCCAAATAAAAAATATAAAAATAGGTCTGGGAGTATAGCCCGGAGGTAGAAGGGCTTCCAGGAACCCCAGTACCACACAAAAAAAACTTTATTTGTAAAAGAGGATGCCGGACATGGCAGCCCACACTTGTAATCCCAGTGCTTGGGAGGCTGACACAGAAGCAATACAGATTCTAAGATCCCAGCCTCAGCAACTTAGCAAGACTGTTTCTAAATAAGAAATAAAGAGCTGGGCATTTAGCTCAAGGTAGAATGCCCCTGGATTTAACTCCCAGTACCGATTTATTTAAAACAAGAGGAACGAAGGCTGAATTTGGCCACAGTTTGGTCAACTTCTGATTTAAAATCCTTTACAAAGAACAACAATACACTCTACCATAAAATATCTGTTCATGCAAAGCAGGCAGAGACAAACTAACTCAAGATGACAGGAGAAAATGCTTGGAAGTCGTGAGGGTGAGAATGGCAGAGTAGCAGGGGAAAGATCATATTTATTTATTATTTTATAACATACGTTGCTTATTAAGTACCTGGCCCTAGTCCAAATACTTTATAAGTATCACTTCATTTGACTCTCAAAACAAATACGCTATATTCCCAGATTACTAATAAGAAATGGGAGGTATAAAGAGGCCAAGAAACTTACCCCTGCTCACAATGCCAAGAGTCAGGGGCAGACAAAAATCCCAAGTTAGACTCTCATAGAAATAATATCACAATTCTCCTTCTACTACTGACTAGCCAGGCAGCAGGCACAGAGCTGGACCCTAACGCTGCCCTGTCGAGGCAGAGTTCCTGCACACCTCAGAGGCGACTCTGCATTCGGAGGTGCTGTTACTCCTGCTCACCCTCACAAATGTCAGTTATTCCGAACACTCAGTGATCTATTACGTGTATGAAGGACACCAATTATACAGCAGCGGGGCGTGAAGAAGCACGCCAACTGATTTGCTACTTTTTAAAATATGAAAATGAGTAACCAATATAGAAAATGAAGCGTTTATACTAGAACTAAAAATTCATTAACGACTGGTGTGCCATCTCGACCCCTGAGTTCACACTGCTATGGCTTGGGGTGTGTGTGTGTGTGTGTGTGTGTGTGTGTGTGTGTGTGTGTGGTACTGGGGTTCCTGGAAGCCCTTCTACCTCCAGGCTACACTCCAAGACCTATTTTATATTTTTATTTGGAAACAGGGTCTCCTAAGCCAGCGCGCGCGGCTGGCTTCGAACCTGCGTGATGCCTCCCGAATGCTGGGATTACAAGCGTGTGCCACCACGCCTGGCTATGGCTTGGATTTTAAGGATCCCCCAAAGGCCATCTAGTAAAGGCTTAGGGTCTAGGGTAGAACTATTCAGAGATAGTGGAACCCTTAAGAGGTGGACCAGCCAGGTGTATTGCATGTTCCTATAATCCCAGAACTTGGAAGGCTGAGACAGGAGGATCCCAGCTTGAAGACCAACACCATCAACTGAGACTCTCAACAACCTAAAGAGACCCTGTTTCAAAGTAAAAAAGAAAAAAAAAAGATCTGGGGTTGTAACTCAGAGGTAGAATGTCCCTGGGTTCAATACCACACATGCACATAAATAGTAAAGTCTAGTGAGAGGTCTATAGGTAATTGGAGGAGAGCTCTCTCTCTTTCAAAGCGGATAGTGGGACCTCAACCCCTTCCTCTCTCTTGCACTTCCCAGGCATGAAGTGAGTGGCTTTGCTCCACCACGCGCTCCTGAGGCGGGGCAGAGGACCTGGGAACAGGAGCACTTCAAAGAGCCCATCTGAGCCGGGCGTGGTGGTGCACGCTTGTAATCCCAGCATTTGGGAGGCTGAGACCAGAGGATCGTGATTGCAAACAGCCTCAGCTACTTAGTGAGGCCCTCTGCAACTCAGTGAGACCCTGTTTCAGAATAAAGAATAAAATATAGGGCTGGGGTATCGCTCAGAGGTAGAATACACTCACTGGGTTCCATCTCCAGTACAGAAAAAAAAAATCACTTCTGAAGAGTGCCATTAGGAGCTAAAACACAGAAAACAATTCTGTATTGGATCAATTAGGATATTCTCAAAGACAAACACCAGAAAACCCAAGTTATATATTGGCTTAAGTAATAAGTAAATGCATTGGCTCTCATAACCACAAATCCACAAATAATTAAGGCTTTAGGGTTGGTTTAATCCAGCAGATTCAGTTCCAGAGATAGAGAGAGATTCTCAGTTCCCAACCGTAGTGAGATCCAAACTCAGCTTCCTGAGTGAAAATGCTACAGTAAAATCACAAAGAGAAGCCAAGCATAGTAGCACACACCTGTAATCCCAGTACGTGAGAAACTGAGACAGGAGGATCACAGGTTCAAGAGTCAGCCTAGCAACTTAGCACCTATCAAGACCCGCAGCAACTTAGTGAGACCCTCTTTCAAAATAAAAAATAAGCCAGGGCTATGGACATAGCTCAGAGGTAGAATGCCCTGAGAAAAAGATATTGTAAATCCTCATATCGTTCTTCTCCCAAAATAGTCATCTCCATCAAACAGAGTGAATGTTTATTAGAGAGAGAAAAATACCTAGATCGTTGGAGGATTATTAGAAATTGGGGACATTACTTATGCTAATTCCTGGACTCCTAATATCAGTTTTAACCAGAGAAGGGATTTATAACAAGTAAGGAAATAGAGTTTGCATGTGTGTGGTACTGGGGATTGAGCCTAGAGTCATTCTAACCTCCAGACTACACCCCCAACCCTATACAGTCTTTGTTTTGAAACAGGGTCTGGTTAGGTTGCAAAGAGTCTACCTGATGAGACTGTCCTTGAACCTGTGATCCAACAGTCCTGGTCTCTCAAGTACTGGGATTACAAGCATGTACCACTTCCCCTGACCATAAATCGACTTTTGACTTAAGTTTGTCTTCACTAAGCTTGAAGAGTCCCCCATATCTGTGATTTCTTCTCCAATTCCTATAAGTGCAACACATATACACAATAGACAGCAAATCCCCATGTTGGCTCCCCATTGGGTGAGGGTCACAGTGATAGGAATGGCCAAGTGTAAACTCAAGGAGCTCTTCATATATAAAATGACACTTCACCCGTTGATACCACATCCATCCCCAAGAGACCATCTGAGACAGCGGACCAGGGAGATCCTGAGGTGACGACGGCCATCATGTTCCCGTTGAACCCTCTGGTTTGGCTAGAGAAGAAAACCAAACGCGTGTGGAGGAATGACAGCGTGTCCTCATAAATTCAGCCAGTCCCCTCTGCTGTTCCAGGTGGCTTCACCTGACAGGAACAAATATATAGAGGGCCTGGTACCAGGAATGTATCTGTGGAATTTTCCAAAGGCTTGTTTTCTCTATTCCAACTAATAAAGGATACTCTAATTCCAGTACTTGGGAGACTGAAACAGGAGGATCGCAAGTTTAAGGACAGCCTCAGAAACTTAGCAAGACCCTGTTTCAAAATAAAAAAAAAAAATAAAATAAAATAGGGCTACAGGTGTAGCTTGGAGGTAGAATGCCCCTGGTTCAATCCTCAGAGCATCCCCACTCCCCTCCCCCACCCGTCTACCTGTTTGTGTGTGTGTGCATGATACTGGGGACTGAGCCCAAAGGCATTCCACCTCTGAGCTACACCTCCCAGCCCAATTTTATTTTTATTTTTTATTTATTTATTTGTGGTACTGGAGGTGGAACCCAGGGACTTTTCTACCTCTGGGCCATACTTCCAAACCTATTTTATATTTTATTTAGAAACAGGGTCTCACTAAGTTGCTGAGAGCCTCACTAAGTAGCTGAGGCTGGCTTTGAACCTGTGCAGCCTCCCAAGTGCTGGGACTACAATGCTGTGCCACCATGTCTGGCTTTGTCTGTTTTAACTGGCTAGGACAGTGATTCGTTTTTTCTTACCTCAGTAATAAGTTTCCTCTCTGGTGCTGTGCTCGTTTGGTCTATGGATGCTCTGATGCTCTGAACATCTCACAGATGTCAAGCTGATAGATTTCAGGGCGTGGCAGGCACCCAGGATGTCAGGGTAAGACAATTCACACCAAAGGGGAGAAGATACATCTCATGAACCTACAGCAGATTTGGGGCAGAGACAGGGGAGGGTGTCCAATGATCTGCGGCAGGTGAAGTTCTCTTCAAAAAATGACAAGCAAATTGGTTCACCTAGCAGGCCCTATCACCATGAACTGGGTGCAAAGCATGTGGCCCTATACCAGATTTGAGAAGTGTGTAATACATTTGAGTGTACTGTGTGGCTCAGCCAGTGACTCGCCAGACCCTCGGCTTGGAGAACGAGACGTCCAGAGCTGGACCCAGCGGCAGTAGAAGCAACTCTCCCCCAAGACTTGTGATCTGGCTGGTCCAATGAAACCTGCAGGGTGTCCAGCCAGCTGGGATGTGATAAGAAGTCTGTGGCAGGCCCTGACAGGAGCAACAAAGCCAGCAGCCTGTAGTTCTAGGGGAATTCGGAACTTCTCAGTGGATAACAAACCCTTGGAGAACCTGCCCTCGGGTCACTGTGCCATACGAAACATGACATGTAGTTGGCTGTTTGCGTCTGTGAGTTCCACATACATAGATTCAACCAACAACTGATCAAAAATAATTTTTCAAAAATTGCTTCTGGCCCAGCGAGATGGCACACACTTGTAATCCCAGTACGTGAAAGACTGAGACAGGAAGATTGAAGGTTTGAAGACAAACCTTAGAAATTTAGTGAAATTCTCAGCAACCTAGTGAGACCCTGTCTCCAAATAAGAAATAAAATTGGTCTGGGGATGTAACTCAAAAGTAGAATACCTATGGGCTCAATTCTCAGTAACACATACACACACACACACACACACACACACACACACACACACACACCCATAGAGAAAAATATATTGCATCTGAACCAGGTGTGGTGGCGCACGCTTTTAATCCCAGAATTTGGGAGGCTGAGACAGGAGGATCACAGGTTCAAAGCCAACCTCAACAATTTAGTGAGGCTCTCAGCAACTTAGTGAGACCCTGTTTCCAAATAAAAAATGAAATAGGTCTGGGGTTGTAGCTTGGAGGTAGAAGGCCCTGGGTTCCATCCAGTACAAAAAAATTTTTTAAAATGTATCTGGCCAGGTATGGTGACACATTCCTGTAATCCCAGTAATTTGGATGCTGAGACAGGAGGATCACAGGTTCAAAGCCAACCCCAACAACTTAGTGAGGCTCTCAGCAACTTAATAAGGCCCTGTTTCTAAATAAGAAAAATAGCCGGGCGTGGTGGCGCACTCTTGTAATCCCCACACTTGGGAGGCAGAGACAGGAGGATCACGCAGGTTTGAAGCCAGCGTCACTGGCTTGAGACCCTGTTTCCAAATAAAAATATATATAAAATAGGTCTGGGAGTGTAGCCTGGAGGTAAAAGGGAATCCAGGAACCCCAGTACCACCTAATTAGTTAAAAATAAAAGAGGCCTGGGAGTGTAGCTTGGAGGCAGAATGCCCCTGAGTTCAATCCCCAGTATCAAAAATTAATCACTCAATCCATCCATCCATCAATCAACAGCATCTGTACTGAACATGTTCACTTTTTTCTTCATCTTTGTTCCTTAAACAGTATAGTATAACCCCTATTTTCATAGCATTTACATCATACTAGATATGATAAGCAATCTGCAGACACAGGCTATATGCACATACCATGCTCTTTTATATAAGGGACTTGAACAGCCACAGAGTTGGGTCTCCAGGGCCTCCTGGAGCTTGTCCCCTTCAAATACTGAGGGATTCCTGATTGAGAGCTCAGGCTCTGGGGTTGGCTCTCATCTCCACCACTTACTAGCTGTGGGGCTCTGGACCACTGCCTAGCTTTCCTTTGCCTCACTTTCCCCATGTAAAACTAGCTTACTAAGGGCTTGCTAGAAGGCTTGACGCGCTCATGCATGGAAAGCACTTGGTGGTGTGGTGTCTGGCACACTGGAATGCTTAATAAATATCAGCTATTGGATGCAGCAGGATGAAAAGCATGAATTGTGTCACAAATCAAATCTGACTTCTATGGGTTTCCCCGTACCCTCTGAAGCTCTCTTCAGTGGACAGTCTTCTCAAGAGCCTGGATGATACCCCAGCATCTCCCAATGCTTTTCTATTCATGCTTAGGGAAGAAAGGAGCTGTTAAGTCACAGTTTTAGTTTAGTGGTTAGAGCCAGGCGTGGTGGTGCAGGCTTGTAATTCCATGCATGGGAAGTAGAGACAGGAGGATCACAGGTTTCAAGGCCAGCCTCAGTAATTTAGTGAGACCTTGTTTCAGAAAAATGAGTAAATAAATAAATATATAAGTCTTGGAGTGTTGCTTGGAGGTAGACTATCTCTGGGTTCAATCTTCAGTACAAAAAAGAATGTGAGAAGCTGAACTTGACCATGTTAAATCTTCTCCATCCCCCCCCCCCAAGAAAATAAGCCAGGTGTTACGGTGCACGCTTGAAATCCCAGTACCTAGGAGGCTGAGACAGGAGGATGCAGGTTTGTGAACAGCCTCAGTTAACCTTTTTAAAAAAATAATCAAGAAGTTAATATTTTACGCTTTGTGGGCTCTGGGGCTTGGATGTAACTACTCAACCCAGCTATTGCAGCTTAGACACAACCACCGACAATATACAAATGAGTTGGCGCGGCTGGATGCCAATAAAACCTTATTTCTAGAAGCCAGCTATGACCACATTTAGCCCAACCTTGTTGACCCTGTGTTGGAGGTCATCAACACCTTCGTCTCCCTCCCTAAATGGAGAAGGACTGGGAGCCAGGACCCATGGTGACTTTCCCCATACCTCTCTTGTTATCCATTGCCTGACACCCAAGACTCTCTGCCTTGGTATTCTAGCTACTTTTATTATCTTGCAGTCGGGAAGAGCTGTGAAACACCTTCTCAGCCATTCCTCTTGAAAAGCTCGATGGTTTGCCGTGCACACATTTTTGTAGCCACTGAAAACTTGGCATCCTTACTCAAACATGAGGCAGGAAGTTCATGAGTCCAAAGGAGCATCTTGCAGAAAGATGACAGCTTTGCCTTAAAGTCACATGGGTGCACATGTCACTGAACATAGTTCCTTTCTCACAAAAGAGTGGACGTTGTCCTCGATTCCATCACACGCTGCCTTGCTTTCTTTATATTTAGTTATTTATTTAAATAATAAATAAGTACTGGAGATTAATCCCAGGGGCATTCTGCCTCTGAGCTACATCCCCAGCCCTGTTTTATTTTTATTTATTTATTTACTTATATTTTTATTTTTTGCAGTACTAGGGATTGAAAACAGAGGGATTCTACTTGTGAGCTATACCCTCAGCTCTATTTTTTTAAAACTTTTATTTTGAAACAGGGTCTCACTAAGTTGTGGAGGGCCTCATGAAGCAGCTGAGGCTGGCTGTTAACCCATGACCCTCCTGTCTCAGCCTCCCCAATACTTGGGATTACAAGTGTGTACCACCGTGCACAGTTTATTTATTTATTTCTTTTGAAACAGGGTCTCACTAAGTTACCATGTGCTGTTGGCCTTGAACCTACACTCCTCCTGTCTCAGCCTCCCAAGTACTGGAATTATATTCACGCGCCTGGGTGCCTGGCATTACATTGCTTTCTTAAAGAATGTGGCGCATAGTTTCATGTCCCTTGTCAACTGGAATCTGACATTACAGCAGCTGTGCTGCGACTTGCAGGAAATTTGTGCCACTGGGGGTTCAGAGATGCCCAGAACTAGTGCTCTTCAAACTAATGGCCCTGACAACTTGGCCTCTGTGAGTTTCGTATCTGCTTCCTGTAGATTTTTGTGTCTCCTTATGCAGAGTCAGCCTGTCAGCAGTAACCTCCTGTTGCTGTCTGTTTGCCTTCGCTAGTAGCAAACTATTCTCCACTATTTTGCTATTTTTAATGTGCTTAAGACTTAAACAACAACACTCAAAGTATTTGAATTGTCAGATAATTATCCTAGGAGTAAGTGCTGAGTGGCTGACCAGTGGGTAGCAGGCATGGTTTTAATGTGTGGACACATTAAAGACATTCATTTTGGTTGTTTATGGAGTTTTTTACAGTTGGGTCTCCGTAGCCAAAAATTCAACCAACCATGCATTAAAAAATATTCCTAGCCAGGCGTGGTGGCGCACGCTTGTAATCCCTGCGCTTGGGAGGCAGAGACAGGAGGATCGCGCAGGTTCAAAGCCAGCTGCGCACGCTGGCTTAGGAGACCCTGTTTCCAAATAAAAATGTGAAAATAGGTCTGGGAGTGTAGCCCGGAGGTAGAAGGCTTCCAGGAACCCCAGTACCACCAAAAAAAAAAAAATTCCCAAAATTCATATCTCTGCTAAACATGTACAGATCTTTTTCCTTAGTATTCCATAAACAAAACAGTGGAGCAAACCGGGTGTGGTGCTGCATGCTTGTAATTCCAGCATTACAAGCATGAGAGGCTGAGACAGGAGGATCACGGTTCACAGCCAGCCTCAGCTACTTGGTGAGGCCCTTTGCAACTCAGTGAAACCCTGTTTCAAAATAAAGAATAAAGAATATGGCTGGGGGTATAGCTTGGAGGTAGAATACCCCTGGGTTCCATCGCCAGTACCTAAAAAAAAAAACACAGTAAAGTAACTATGTTGTATTGACTTTGTATTAGGTATTACCAGTAATCTAGAGGTGATTTAAAGTATACGGGAAAGCGGATGTACATAGGCTATATGCGAATGTTATACACCGTTTTGTATAAGGAACTTGAGCATCCTCGGATCTGGGTACCCTCGGCAGCTACTGGCATCAACACTCTGCAGATGCCAAGGGGGCTGTGTGCACTTGTTTTAATGAGATTTCTGCTGTGGCTGCTTGCAGAGCTATTTATTTACTTTTTTGTTTAGCTTTGCTTTGCTTGCATGCAGGAGCTCAGCCATGGTGCTGAGGCCGTGCCCAAAATGACCTTTACTTTGCATGGTCACTTTTTACCTTCTAGTTTACTTGGATACTTAGAAATGTACGAAATGCATGCATGCTTATAAATACATAAACATGATGCACATTTTTAGAACACATTTTTTACAGTTTTGCTTTCCTCTCCTCCTGACTTCACCTGCACTAGTGCCCTTCCCCCCATGTGATGTAGCACGTGTTAACAACTGAAAATATATCTTTTCATACGTGCTGCATGCGTATTCAGTTATACAATACACACATCCACACATATATGTAGAGGGTCTTTGTCTATATGACCTTTATTATTTTTTGTACTTTTATTGGTATATTATAGTCTCACATCATAATATAAATCATGTTGACAATGACATACATGCACACACTCCTGGTGCCCCCTCCCCATTTTCCTCCCTCCCAATACGGAGTACCCAGATTGACACTGATATATAATCACATGTGTGCACATAGTCTACTGTGGTATTACTATAAATGGACCCAAGTCTTCCTCCACACCTACCCTTATATCTCCTCCCTGGCTCCCCTGAGGTTTCTCATCACCTGGAGTCCCTCTTGTATCCCAATTACTCTCTATCCTATACATATTAAAGAAGACATATGACCCTTCACTCTCTGTGATTGGCTAATTTCAACATGATGTTCTCCAAGTCCTTGCATTTTCTTGCAAATGATGTAGTTTTTTTTAATTGCTGAGTAGAATTCCAATGTGTGTATTTCCCATAATTTTGTAATCCATTCATTTGTTGATGGACTCCTAGGTTGGTCCCATAGTTTGGCTATTGTAAATTGTGCTGCTATGAATATGAGTATTATATATTACTGTCATTCTATGGTTTCAACCCCTTTGGAAAGATAGCCTGTGGTGATATGGCTGGATCATATGGTGGATCAATTCCCAGTTTTCTAAGGAATCTCCACACTTATCTCCGCAGTGGCTGGACTAGTCTGCAGTCCCCCAAAAGTGTAGAAGAGTGGGATTTCCCCATAGCCTTGCCAACAGTTATTGTTATTTGACTTCTTTATCTTTATGTTTGCCACTCTGATTGGGGTTAGAAGGAATCTCAGTGCAGTTTTGATCTTCATCTCCCTGATGGCTAATGATGTTGAACATCTTTTCATGTATCTACTGGTCATTTGTATCTCCTCTTTTGTGAAGTGTCTATTCAGTTCAGTGGCCCATTTCTGGCCTTTTTTGTTCATTCAACGGCCATACCTTCACTCCCTTCCACTCCCTTTTTCTTATTTGCACACTAGGCAAAGATCCCTCTTCCTAGCCTGAAGGGGATCATCCATATTCTATCCCTAATGGATGAATCCTGATTTTTTTTTCTTTTTATATTAGGGGATGGACCCAGGGGCCTTCTATATCCAAGCTACATACCCAGACCTATTTTTTATTCTTTATTTTGAAACAGGGTCTCACTAAGTTGCAGAGGGCCTCACTAAGTAGCTGAGGCTGGCTGCAAACCTGCAATCCACCCGTCTCAGCCTCCCAAGTACTGGGATTACAAACATGAGCCACCACGACTGGCTATGATTAGTTTTATATAATCAATCCCATTTTTCCTTTAATTGGTTTAGAGATAATTATGATTATTCTGGTCAATAAGAGGTAAGGAGAACTATGTAGAGACATTTCTCAAATAGTTGCTTTTCTTTACATATGAAACAGACAATTAGTGCTGATCTATCTACTTTTTTATGAATTTTTGTGTGTGTGTGTACTGGGGATCCAACCCAGGGGCATTCTACTTTCAAGCTACATCCCAAACCTTATTTTTTATTCTTTGTTTTTTGAAACAAGGTCTCATTAAGTTGCAGACGGCCTCACTAAGTAGCTGAGGTTGGCCAGGAACCTGCTATCCTGCCCTCTCAGCCTACTAAGTACTGGGATTACAAGTGTGCTCCACCACACCCAGCTCCTATTTTTATTTTTATCTTTATTTTTATTTTTATTTTTAAACAGGGTCTCACTCAGTTGATGAGAGTCTCACTATTTGCTGAAGCTGTCCTCAAACCTGCAATCCTCCTGTCTCAGCCTCCCAAATACTGGGATTACAGGTCATTGTGCCCAGCTGCATTCCTTCTTGACAGAGAGTTTGATGTTTTGAAGTGGATTGCTGTGGGAAACAACCTCTAAAATACCTGGCTCTGTTGAAAAGGTAGAACAAAAGGCAGTGAGAATAAGCTATTCCAGGTAGTCATTTGGTGATGGCAGAATACACAAAAATGTGACCGCACTACTGGTGACCCAATAGACATTCTATGCTATAAGAAGAAATGGTAGAAAATTTCAGAATGCTCATGCTTTAGTTGTTATGGATCTCAGCCGATTTCATCTCTCACAAGAGAGTTATGATGAAGATTAATGCATTTCTTCCCATACCTATCGGGGCTTTACTTCCTTTAATAATAACGAAATTTGCTGAGGGCCAGTGGGATACATGGCCAACTCAGTCAGAAAATATATCTCCTAGGCTCCCTGCAGCTTGGGGTGGTCACATGATCGGGTTCTGACTGAGATATGGGCAAAGTGAAGTTTGCAACATCTGACCACATCCTAAAGAGGAACCTACATGCCCTACTCTCTCTTCCCCCGTCCCACCAGCTAGGAGGTCATGGCAGGCAGAACAGTCGCCCTGGATTCCCAGGTTGAATATGGAAGAACACCATATTTGGCTGGGGGTAAGGGAGGATCTCTGTCAAAGCAACTTAGCCTATACTCTGCCTTATCAAGAGAGGAGAGCTTGACTTAGAGATACCTGGCTTAACATTTGAGCGGGGGGGACGGGAATCAGCTTTTCTAAGTTGTATAATTCTTCTCCAACCTAAGTCAGTGGAGTGTTTCATTAATTTGCAGCCTTATTCGGTTAATAGGGACAGTTTTCCTCCCAACTTCAGCTGAAGCAAATGCGAGAGGAAACAGAAAAGCAATTGCCTGGACAGAACATACTGGGCACTGCGGCACAAAATATAGGACTCGGGGTAGTCACAGGCTCAGGGACCCTTAGTTGCACCTTTTAACTTGTACATCTGTCTGTCAAATCATCTCATGCAATGGCCACTGGGCTAAGGACAGGGGGACCTGATAGCGCATGCACAATAGCAAGAAGCTGAGAAGTAAGAACTCTTGGGCTTAGAGGTCATTTCTCTACAAAATCATTGGGCATCATGACTCATACATGAAATGTTTATACTAGAAAATACACTCAACACCTACAGTTTTGAGGGAAATGTGTTGAGAAGCAGAGCCAGGAGCTCAGCGGGATGATCCTAGGACCCCTTCGGCTCCTGTGGCAGTAATTCTCAACCGTGGCTTCACAATCACCGGGGGAGCTTTAAAAATTACTGATAGCAGTTTCCTTTAGATTCTAATTTAATAGGATCGAGGTGTGAGCGAGTTTCATACTTTGTAATTCTTATGTGCAGCTGAGTTGGCGAACCACTATCTCCAGACAACTCCTCAGCCTCAAAATTGCATAAACAAAAAGAGAACTACTAAAGCTCTGTATTCTACCGTAAATATATTTTTCATAATAAGTGCAGGGAGGAGGATGGACCGAGGAGAATCTCCCAAGAGTAGGACTAGAGGCTTCCAGATCAGCTAAGATGAAAATAAGCCCCATACCAGGGCCGGGAATCCTCACCTTTCCTGTTCAGCAGGTTAGATGTACGCTATGGATCACTGACCGCTGGGTTTTCCCAGTTTCCATTTCTGAAATGGGAATTTGTAACATACTGATTTAGTCCCTTTTCTCTCATTTTCCAGGGTTTAGGGGAGCAGGTCACTTATCTTTTAGGTCTGTCATCAGATCACAAGGAAGCACATGTGAACTTGGAAACGGTGTACGTTCAGGGCACCAAGCCGACATATCTAGGAACTGTGTCTGTTGTTAAGAGCTGTGTCCCTGTGAACACCGGAGTGGGGAGGTAACTGGTAGTTGAAGTGAGTTCGACAGAGAGATTTTTTTTCCCCCAGTACTGGGGATTGAACCCAGGGCATTCTACCTCTGAGCTACACCCCCAGCCATAATTTTTATTCTTTATTTTGACACAAGGTCTCACTAAGTTGCAGAGGGCCTCACAAAGTGGCTGAGGCTAACCAAGAACCTGCGATCCTCCTGTCTCAGCCTCCCAAGTACTGGGATTACAAGTGTGCGCCACCACTCCTGGCCTTGATAGAGATTTTTTTTTTAAGAAGGGAGAAATAAGAGCTTTGTATAATATTAGATGCGATCTAATAGAGAAAGAAAAAATTAATGATGCAAAAGAAAAAGAAGAGCTCCTGAAGAGGAAGGAAAGGTTGGAATTTAGTGAGCAAGTAGAGGGATAAAGCCTCAGAAAGGAATGCAGAGAGTTCATTTATGGCCATAGGAGAGGAAGCGGAGGCTCCATACAGCGCCTGGTGAATAGGTGGACGTGGGTCGTGAGTCTGAAGTTCTCTGAGTGGCTCCAGTTCTCAGTGACAGGAAAGCAAAGTCATCCTTTAAAAATGAGAACAGAGGAGGTGTTGGGAGTATGAGGAGAAGAAGAAAAGACATGAAATAGTTGTCGGAGAAAGGAAGACTACATAAACAGTGGAAAATGTATGATGCTGGGTTTCCTGATGGGCCCCTTGTGATTCAGGGTCATGAATACTGAGAATCAGAAATCTCAATCAAAATAGCAATAGAGTGTGCATTTTTTTCTCTCCAAAATTGATAGGCTAGCACCAAAATCTATAAGGAAATGCAAAAGAACTAGAATAACCATAGTAATCTTGAAGAACAAAGTTGGAGGTCTTACCCTTCTCAATTTCAAAACTTTCTACAAAATTATAGCAATCAAGACTGTGGAATAAGCCGGGCGTGGTGGCGCACGCTTGTAATCCCCACACTTGGAAGGCAGAGACAGGAGGATCATGCAGGTTCAAAGCCAGCCGCGCTGGCTTAAGAGACCCTGTTTCCAAATTTTAAATATATATATATATATATATATATATATATATATATATATATATATATATATATATGTTTGTCTGGGAGTGTACCCCGAGGTCGAAGGGTTTCCAGGAACCCCAGTACCACCACCCCCCAAAAAAAAGACTGTGGAATTTGTGATCAAGGGAACAGAATAATGAGTTCAGAAATCTATGCAGTCTCTTAATCTTTGACAAAGGTACCAATGCAATTCAGTGAGAGAAGAGAGCTTTTCAATAAAGGAGGGAGAAGAGGCTTAAAAAAATGAACCTTGAGCTGGGTGATGTGGCACCTGCCCATGATCCTAGTACCTCGGAGGCTGAGACAGGAGGATCACAAGTTTGAGGCCAGCTTCATTGACTTAGCAAGTTCAAAACATAAACGGATCTGGGATGTGGTTCAGAGGTAGAACATTCCTGGGTTCAATCCCCAGAAACAAACAAACCAAAAAACAGCTTTGATATCTATGTCTCATATACACAATAAATTTATTTGAGATGGACCATAGACATAAATATAAGCACTAAACTGTAAACCTTCTAGAAGAAATGTGGAGGGGTATCTCCATGAGCTCAGTATAGACAATGACTTTTAGACCACAAAACTCTCTAACTATAAAAGAAACATAAATATTACTCCATAATAACTAAAAACAGCTGGGAACTTTTTTTTTTTTTTGCAGGTTTGGTATGGAACCCAGAGGCATTTGACCTCTGAGCTACAAACCCTGCCCAATTTTTTATTCTTTATTTTGAAAAAGGGTCTCACTGAGTTGCAAAGGGCATAAGTAGCTGAGGCTATCCGCGAACCACAAGCATGCGCCACCACACCCGGCTTGGGAACTTCTTCTATTCATGAGGTAGCAACAGGATCCAGAATTATCCTTACACCATGGGGGAAAACTGGATAATTGGAAAACATACAGTAAACAATGCTCAGACATTGTACTAAAGGCAAATTACTGAGAATTATAAAAATTGTCAGAATTCTTATGAAAAACTGTGCAAGCCAAAAGACAAGAGAATGACACATTTAAAGTGCTAGGGGGTCGCCGGGCGTGGTGGGCACGCTTGTCATCCCCACGCTTGGGAGGCAGAGACAGGAGTATCGCGCAGGTTCAAAGCCAGCCACGCGCGCTGGCTTAGGAGACCCTGTTTCCAAATAGAAATGTAAAAATAGGTCTGGGAGTGTAGCCTGGAGGTAGAAGGGCTTCCAGGAACCCCAGTACCACCAAAAAAATAAATAAATAAATAAAAAATAAAGTGCTAGGGGGCCAAACCCTATAAACATAGAATTCTATATCCACTAAAAATATCTTTCTACAATTAAGGTGAAATGTATGCTTTTCCAGATGAACAAAAAGCAAAGAGATTTCACCGATATAGATGCGCTCCAAGAAATAGTAAGTGAATTTCTCCTTGGCAGACAGACACTTGGATCTATATAAAGTCATGAAGAATACTGAAAATATTAAATATGTGGGGAAACAGAAGCATTTTCTTGTTTTGAAAAATGTCTTTAAGAGAATGATTGCCTAATGCAAAAGCATATAAAACACCAATGTAGAAGTAAAATATAGGACAACAATAAGCATAAAGTTTGGAAAGGAAAGAGAGGCATATTATGAGGATTATAAATTCCATGTGAAGTAGCATACATTTATTTGCAAGTGGACTGTAAAAAAAAGATGCATTTTATAAATTTTAGATCAACCAGTAAAAAAACAAGTGCATCTCCTACAGATCAAATGAAATATTAAAAAATGTCTAACTCTGCCAAAGAAACCAAACAAGAAGAAAAATAGAAAAATAACAGGTGGGACAAATAGAAAACAAGTAGCAAGATGGTAGAGTTAAGTCCAAATGTATTAAGAACTACAAGTGTGAGTGGTCTAAACAATTCAATTAGCAGTTGCAATTGTCAAACTGGAGTAAAGGGTGAGTCCCAACTATACGCCATCCGCAAAAAGTCAAATTTAAAGACACAGCTAGGATAAGAGTAAAATAACTGAGCCTGGCGTGGTGGCGCACGCTTGTAATCCCAGTACTTGGGAGGCTGAGACAGGAGGATCGCACAGGTTCGAAGCCAGTCTCAGCTACTTAGTGAGGCTCTCAGCAACTTAGTGAGACCCTGTTTCCAAATAAAATATAAAAGAAGTCTGCTAGTGCAGCCCAGAGGTAGAAAGTGCCTAGGTTCCATCACCAGTACCACAAAATAACAATAGTAATAATAATTGAAAACAATACACTTATTCAAATGGTGAGTGAGCATAAGAAAGCCAGCAAGTCTACAACCATATCAAACACAATAAACTTCAGGACAAGGAATACTGACAGAGAAAAAGGGGAAACTTCCAGAATGTCAGAGAGATTCATTCATCAAGGATAAATAATCATCCTAAATTTTTCTATACCTAATGAAAAGGCTTCAAATCACTGACTGATTTCATAGCAAAAACAAGCAAATACACAATCACATCAGAAGATGCCAAATCTCTCCGAGTAACTGACAGATAGAAAAAATAGGCAGAGAATAAGTAGAGAAGACTCAACTAATACTATTAACCAACCTGAGCTAAGGAACATTAACAGACCAGTCTAACTAACAGCACACTCATGTTTTAAAGTACACAAGGATTGGTCATCTACATAGACTGACCCATAAAACAAGCCTTAATAGATTTAAAATAATTAAAAACACACAAAGTCTGATCTCAGACCACAGGGAAATTCCACTAATAATCAACCACCAAATTATATCTGAGAATTTTCATATACTTAGAATTTAAATAACATGCCGGGCGTGGTGGCACATGCTTGTAATCCCAGCACTTGGGAGGCAGAGACAGGAGGATCACACAGGTTCAAAGTCAGCCGCGCCCTGATTTAGGGGACCCTGTTTCCAAATAAAAATGTAAAAATAGGTCTGGGAGTGTAGCCCGGAGGTAGAAGGGCTTCCAGGAACCCCAGTACTACCAAAAAAAAAGAATTTAAATAACATATCTCAGCCAAGCCAGGCGTGGTGGCACACGCTTGTAATCCCAGCATTTGGGAGGCTGAGACAGGAAGATTGTGGTTCGTGGCCAGCCTCAGCTACTTAGTGATGTCCTCTGCAACTCAGGGAGACCCTGTTTCAAAATAAAGAATAAAAAGTAGGGCTGGGGGCATAGCTCGGAAGTTGAATGCCTCTGGGTTCCATCCCCAGTACTGCAAAAAATAAAAAATAATAACGATAACATATCTCAGTTGGGCATGGTGACGCACATCTGTAATCTCAGTACTTGGAAGGCTAAAACAGGAGGAGCTCAGGTTCAAGGCTAGCCTCAACAACTTAGTGAGACCCTGTCTCAAAATAAAAAATAAAAAAAGGGCTATGAATATAGCTCAGAGGTAGAATGCCCCTAGGTACAATCCCCAACACCACCACTAAAAGAAAACATACAATTCTCTAAGTAAATCATGGGTAAAAGATGAGTTCACACACACAAAAATTTACAAAATATTTTGAACTAAATAAAAACAAAGCACAATATATCGAAAATTGAAAAATTGAAGTTTTAAATGCTTATATTATAAAAATGGTCTTAAATCAATGATCTAAGATTCCATCTTAAGAAAATAGGACAAAGCAAATTAAGAATCAAACAGAAAAAAGAATAAGAAGTAAAAAATCAATGAACTACAAAATACACAAACAAATCAATTAAACCAAAGCTGTTTCTTTAACAAAAGCAACAAAATAGATGAATATCTAACTAGACTGAACATAAAAAGTAGATAGAAATTACTAATACCAAGTATCACCACAGACACTAAACGCATAATAGGAGGGCATGGCAATGCACCCCTGTAACCCCACTACTTGGGAGGCTGAGACAGGAATATCACAGGTTCGAGACCAGCCTGAGCAAACACAGTGAAACTCTCAGCAACCTAGCAAGATCTTGTTTCCAAACAAAAAATTTAAAAAGGGCTAGAGGGAAATTAATTAATTAATTAATTAAAAGGGCTGGAGGTATATCTCAGAGGTAGAATGCCTCTAGAGCCGAGTGTGGTGGTGCATGCTTGTAATCCCAGCATTCGGGAGGCTGAGACCGGAGGATCGCGGTTCACAGAGAGCCTAAGCTACTTAGTGAGGCCCTCTACAACTCAGTGAGACCCGGTTTCAAAATAAAGAATAAAAAATAGGGCAGGGGCTGTAGCTCGGAGGTAGAATGCCCCTGGGTTCCATCCCCAGCCCTGCACACACACACACACACACACACACACACACACAAGAATAAAAAATAGGGACGGGGGTTGTAGCTCAGAGGTCAAATACCCCTGGGTTCCATGCCCAGACCCACCCAAAAAAAAAAAAAAAAAGTGTGGTGTTAATATGCAAGCTAGACATACATATAGATGACTGGAACAAAGTACAAAAATAGATTCACACTTACATGGGCAACTGATTTTCAACAAAGGAGCCAAAGTAATTATGTGCAGAAACTGTAATCCAGAAATAGTGCTGAATATCTCACTGAAGAAAAGATGAAGTTTGACATTTACCTCACACGTTACGCATTAACTCAAAGTGTACTGAAGACTTAAACACAAATGCTAAACTATTACAAGGACTCAGGAAGAAAATATACAACAGGTTAGTGCCCTGGGAATAAAGAAAAGTTTTTCAACACAACAGATAAAAAGCACAGACCATAAAAGCAAAAAGTCGATCCATTGTATTAAAATGGGAAACACCTGTTTTTCAAAAGACACTAGAAGACACACCACAGATTGGGAGACACCCGTCATAATACACTTAACTGAAAAAGGACTTAAATCTAAAATATGTAAAGAACCAATACAACTAAATAAGAAGACAAATGATGCAAAATCAGGGCAAGGTGTTGGACTCTGGGGTGGGGAGTCAGATAGTCCCACGAGGAAGGAGCTTACCTGTTTTTGCTTACCATTATCCTACACATCAGCATGGTGCCTGTCTATAGGGCATATTCTATTTTGTGAATAAATAAAAGGGAACCTGAAAGATTCAACTGGGACATGCTTTTAATTCTGGAAAAAGAATATTAGGTCCTTATTCATAACTAAGAAAAGAAATAGCCAAGACAAATAGTTTCCCTTCTTAGTTATTCTTATGCTATCTGTTATAATCAAAGTTAAGTGTATCAATCCAGCCGGGGGACGCTTGTAATCCCCACGCTTGGGAGGAGGAGACAGGAGGATCACGCAGGTTCGAAGCCAGCCGCGCCCTGGCTTAGGAGACCCTGTTTCGAAATAAAACCTATAAAATAGGTCTGGGAGTGTAGCCCGGAGGTAGAAGGGCTTCCAGGAACCCCAGTACCCCCCCCCACACACACACAGAGTATCAATCCAGAACATTTTAGATTAGCTGCACACTTGCCTACAGTATTTCCCTTTTTAAAGAGCTCACTCTTTTGAACTATAAAAGTAATATATGTTGGGTTCAGGTGTAGCTCTGTAGCAGGACACATGCTTAGTTAGCAGAAGGTCCTGGATTCAATTCCTGACACCAAAAAACTAGGTCCAACTGAAGGGTTATGGAAAACATTATGGAAAATTCCCTAAAATCCCATTGCCTACGGAGCTCTTCCTTCTTGGAATTCCTGTTTTCTTCATAGTCAGTTCCACTACTTTAGCACCAATAGAATTAAAGTCATAAAGACAAAGGCTGGTGCAAAAAGGGCTCAGGTGGGACCCACCTGGACAAAACATTAGAAAGAACCCATTTTCTTTTCTTTTTTTTTAATTTGTATTTATTTATTTTTTTATTGGTGCACTGTATTCATACATCATAGTGGGATACAAACTTTTGTAGACATACATGCACACATCGCCCAGTCAGCCCCCACCCGATCCCCACCCCATTCTCTCCCCATCTCTCCCTCCCATGCTTGGCTTAGTGGTTGACATCTAGTATTATAGCAATTTATCCAAAATTAAAAATGATAATCTCACATAACAGTTTCATTTGTCTGATACCAAGCTTTTGATGACTTAAAGATAACATTTCAATATTTCTTTTTACTTTCTTTCTTACCAGAGAATATTTTTTTTCTATTTTTTTAGGTGAAACTATCATATATTTATATATTTATTTTTCAGGAAAAAAAAGCTATCCTAATATGGAAAATGGACTCTAGATACCCAAAACAATCTTGAAAAAGAACAAAGCTAGAAGATATATATTTTCTGATTTCAAACCATATAAAGCTACAATAATTGAAACAGTATAGTACTATTCTAAAGGCAGATATATAAACCATTAGAGTTAAATAAAAGCCTAGAGCTAAATTCTTCCCTATATTGTCAAGTTATTTTTGACAAGGTTTCCACGAAGATTTGGTGGTGGAAATAATAATCTTTTAACTAAATATTGTTGAAACATAATAATTACATGGAAAAGAATAGAGTTGGACCCTTACCTAATCCCATATACAAATATTAACTCAAAATAGATAAAAGACCTAAATATAAATCTTAAGACTATAAACTTTTAGGAGAAAATCTGGGTCATAAAACCTCACAACATTGAAATTGGCAGTGATTTCTTGGATATGATTTCAATGGCACAGGCAACAGAAGAGTATACAAACTCCCTAAAAAATAAAAAAATATTGTATATCCAAAGACAATGTAAACAGAGTTAAAAGTTACTAATAGAATTGGATAAAATATTTCCAAATGCTATATCTGAAGGTATATTAATATTCCAACTAGAAATCCTAAAAATTAACAACAATAAAGGCAAACAATACCATTTAGAGATAGGTAAAAGACTAACATAAATAATGAATCTCCACAGATAAACAATCTTAGTTGACTGTTGGATGGAAACTCTTGTTTCTCTGGTTCTGGTGTGTGTTACCTATTTCTTCTTTGTAGTTAATCTCTTTGAGTATTTTCTCTAGTGCTGGTTTTGAAGACATAAATTCCTTCAGTTTCTGTTTGTCATGGAAGCTTCTTATTTCTCCATCTAATTTGATAGAAAGTTTTGCTGGGTAGGAAATTTTTGGCTGGAAGTTGTTTTCTTTCAGAGTTTGGAATATGTTACTCCAAGCCCTTCTGGCTCTCATGACTTGGTTTGGGAAGTCTGGAGTGATTCTAATTGGTTTGCCTCTGAATGTCACTTGGCCCTTTGTTTTTGTTGCCTTTAAGATTCTCTGCTTGGCTTCCACATTGGTCATTTTGACAATTATGTGGCGTGGAGATCCTCTTCTCCGATCCTGTCTAAAGGGCGTTCTATAAGTTTCCTGGACCTGTGTATCGACCTCTTGCTCTATGTTTGGAAAATTTTCTGCTATTACTTCCTTGAAGAGATTGTTGATCCCTTTGGTTTCACTTTCTTTTCCCTCCTCTATTCCAATTATTCTTAGGTTAGCTCTCTTAAAATGGGCCCATATTTCTTCAATATCAGATTCCTGCTGTTGGATATTTTTTCCTAGATTAGAAACTATGTGTTCATTTTTGGAATTATCATCTTCTAAGAGCAAGATTCTGTTCTCCATGTGGTCTAATCGGTTGTTTGTGCTTTGAATTGAGGCCTTTACTTCATTAATTGCATCCTTTATCTCTTTTTGGCTCTCTCTGAGTTCTTTTCAAAGCACCTCTATTATTTCTACAGTTATTTTCCTGATTTGATCTTCTAGAAATCTCTTATTTTCTGTTTTATCGGGTTCTGATGTTGTGGGGTTGTGGGCATTCATTGCTCCAGTATTATTCCTCTTTCCCATGATTTAGGAAGTTTGTGCCTTCTCTGGGTTCTTCTCTTGGGTCACTATGACTTCGCTTAAGGTGTTCTGGATATCGAGTCTGTAGTATCTCAGACCCCACTACTCCTTTACTGGGTTGTATCACAGAGTCTCCGACCCAGAGAGTCGATAGAGGCTGCTTTAGACTGTGGGGGGTGCCAGGTTGCAAGTTCTCCTATGGTGTGATATCTCTGCCACCGCCCTTCCCCCACTGGGTCAAGTCCCAGGGAGTACAGTACTGGGATTTCTCCTCTGTGGCCCGCAATTTGACTCACTGTTCTTGAGTACGCAGATGTAGCTGTACTGGACTCGGTGAATTCGCTGCTGTTGCTGCCGGTGGCAATATGGCGCCGCTGCTATGCCCTTGGCCGTGAGGCTGGTGTATTTCTTCTTGGTTTTGAGTTCCACTCTGAATCCCTGCAGCGTGTGCTGAGCTCAGCCACTGGGAGCTTTAGATTTTACCTGCGGCGAGAAATCCCGCCTGGCTGTTCCGCAGCAGCTCACCTCGGCTTGCTGTAGCCGTCCAGTGAAGTCGCCGCTGCTGCCGACAGTATGGCTGCTGCCGCAGCCTCGGGCATGAGGCCGGTGTATCTCCTCTGTGGCTCTGAGCTCTGTTCTCAGTCTGCTTTCTCTCTGGAGCCTGGTGATTTTTTTTGTTTCTCTGGTGATGGTGTTTTCTGGCTATGAAAGGCGCTGATTTTATGGTAATGGAGATTAGTTGTTAGCGGGGCTCTTAAGCCCCGCTTTTCTTGGTCGCCATCTTCCCGGAAGTCGAAAGAACCCATTTTCTCCTGAATCCTTTTGTGTAAATATTTTCCTGGGGCCTTCAGGAGAGATATGCTTTCCTCATTCTCTATACCTGTGGATTGTGGCCAACATTCCTTCCAGGAAAGCGAGTTGACATGCAAAAGACACAGAATTCACCAGAATAAACTTCCCGAAATGACATCTTTCCTGTCTGCTGAAAAATGATTTCATCATACTTTTCAAAAATGCAAGTTTATTTGGAATGGCTTTCAGAACTATTTTCCCACCCACATTACGGGCAAATGAACCTGTCTCAGGCTGTGCTCTTTGAGAGAAGGCAAGCTTCCAAATGGATGAAATGTCTTGCCGATTTTCACTATTCTCGGCTATTTATGATCATCTGGTCACTTTGTTGTTGTTGTACTGGGGACTGAACCCAGGAGTACTCTATTTTCAATTTATATCCCCACCCCTATTTTTAAAATCTTTTATTTTGAAACACGGGCTCACTAAATTGCTGAGGGTCTGGCTATGTTGCTGAGATTGGCCTCTTATTTATGATCCTCCTGTCTCAGCCACTCAAGTAATGGGATTATAAGTGTGCACCGCTGAGCCTGGCTCCTGGCCACCTTTCTTAATAGGCTGCATTCTTACTGCCTCTAGGTCTAGGTCTGTTCATAAGAGACAGCCCTTTTGAGTTTTTATCATTTGCCAAAAAAAAAATTTTTTTTTTTTTTACAGTACTAGGAATGGAACCCAGGGGCATTCTACCTCCAAGCTACACCCCTAGCCTGATTTTCTTTTTATTCTTTCATTTGAAACAGGGTCTCACTAAGTTGCCAAGGGCCTTACTAAGTAGCTGAGGCTGTGTGCAAACCCAGATCCTCCTGTCTCAGCCTCCCAAGGACTGGGATTACAAGTGTGCGCCACCATGCCCAGCTTCAAAAAATTCTTTTTTAGCATTATATTTTTTAATAATTTTATTGGCACATTGTAATTATACAATATACTGCGATTCACGTGATACACTTATATATGCACACATCACTTGGTGTGTTTCTTTCTGGACTCCACCCCGTACATGTTAGTGAGATTGGGAGTGGTGCCTCCATTGATGAGCATAAAATTATTTGATGTTTCCTTCCTCAAGCCTTCTTTTACCCTCACCCTTGTCCCTCACACCATCCCCTTCAACTCCTCTTCTCCTCTTATTGGTCTCTCTCCTCTTATCTGAAGTCTCCTTTGTTTCCTGTTTTCTCTGTAGCTTCCACTTTCTGAAACTGCCTCATTTCAGCCCCCAATTTTCCCTTCTTTTTCTTTCTTTCTTTCTTTCTTTCTTTCTTTCTTTCTTTCTTTCTTTCTTTCTTTCTAGTACTGGGGATTAAACCCAGGGGTGCTGAGCTACACCCCTAGCCTCTTTTTATTTTGAAACAGAGTCTTGCTTAGTTATTGACGCTGGCCTAAAACCTGTGATCCTCCTTTCTCAGCTTCCCAAATATTGAACTACAGGAGTGCACCACTACACGTGGCAAAAATTTCTCTCCTCCTCCTCCTCCTCCTCCTCCTCCTCCTCCTCCTCCTCCTCCTTCTTCTTTTGTGGTACTGGGGTTTCTGGAAACCTTTCTACCTCCGGGATACACTCCCAGACCTATTTTATATTTTTATTTGGAAACAGGGTCTCTTAAGCCAGCGAGGCTGGCTTCGAACCTGCGCGATCCTCCTGTCTCTGCCTCCCAAGCGCGGGGATTACAAGTATGCGCCACCACGGCCTGGCTGGCAAAAAATTTCTAAATGGAAGATTTGAGTCGTCTACCTGGACAGACAAAGGTGGAAGTCTTTGCTATGCAAGTGGCTGCAGGTGTCCTGGAGCAGAGCAAGGTGCTACTGTCTTCCAAACTGAAAAAAATGCTCCACCCAAAGTTGATCTGATAACACACATTTCTCAAGTCCTTGTTTAAAGATCTCCCAAACCCGGTCAACATAAAGACCAAACAACTATTTCCAGAAAAGAACCTCCTGCATCAAATTCATCTACCTCAAACACATGGATATTTGAAGCCAAATCTTGTTCCTCATGCATTCAAACCTCAATAGGATGGTGCACACAGAAAGGATTCTCCTTTTTACCATTTATTCCCTCACTGCATAACCCCAGGCATAATCCAAAGCTGAATGTGTCACCTTCCCTCAAAGCCCTTTTTCTGACTCCTGCTCAAGACCTCATGCTTCCTCAGCCAAAACCACTTTCCTAAAGCACATGATGGAAGACAATTAAGTGTTCATGTAAATTGGAGAGGGAGAATCCCTTTCAATTTTGTAGGTCCATTTTGTGTGTGTATGTGTTATTGGGGAGTGAACCCAGGAGCATTCTATCTCTGAGCTACACCATCAGTCCTATCTTTATTTTTATTTTTAAATAGTATCTCCCAGGTTGATGAGAGTCTCCCTACTTGCTGAGATCGGCCAGTCTCAGCCTCCCAAGGACTAGGATTACAGGTGTGTACCACCACACCCAGCTCTTGTGGGCCCATTTTATTTTTATACTTTTCTTGGTGCAGTAGAGTCTCACCTCATAATGTAGTTCACAGCGATCGTGACGTACATGCACAGAGCATTTGGTGGTCTTTCGCTGGCTCTTTCCCCTTCCCCATACATGATACTGAGACTGACACTGGTATACTCACAAATGTACATGTCGATGGAAGTGATTCCTTCATTGATCGTCCCTCTCCCAACACCCCCTTCTCCTGGACCTCCTCCCTGGTTCCACTGGAGTTTTCTCCTCCATTATCTGGAGTCCCTCTGGTATCCCAATTACTCCCTAGCTCCTGCATATGAAAGAAAATATGTAACCCTTCACTTTCTGTGACTGGCGAATCTCCCTTAATATAATGTTCTCTAGGCCTTCCATTTTCCTGCAATTGACATTATTTTGTTCTTCATTTCTGAGTAAAATTCCATTTTGTGCATATCCCATAATTTTGTCATCCATTCATCTGTTAATGGACGCTTGGGTTGGTTCCATTATTTGACTATTGTGAATTGTGCTGCTATAAACAAGGATATGCCTGTATTATTATAACATTCTGACTTCAGTCCCTTTGTAAAGATATTCAGGAGTGGATCATACAGTAGATCCATTCCCAGTTTTCTAAGAAATCTCCACACTGATCTCTACAGCAGGTATACTAACTTTCAATCCCACCCACAGTACAGAAGAGTTCCTATTTGCTTGTAGGTCCATTTTTAAGGTCTTCCACTTTTCACAGAAAGAGGGGGAGGAAAGGTAGGGCACAGAACATCTGGAATAATGCAGACCTTTCCAGGTAACAGCCATATGAAGTGACACACGCTATAGCAGAGTCAAGGAAGCATAGGGTGGTGGATTTGGGGCCGGCTGGGAGGGCAGGGAAGCATCTCAGCACAGTGCCTGGCACCAAGGAGGGGCTCAATACATGACTAATGGGTGAAAGGAAGTGACTCCTGAACATCAACTAGATGATAAACAGGCCTGTCTACATGGGGGAGCAGAGAGGGGTTTTTTGGTTTTTTTTTTTGGGGGGGGGTACTAGGGATGGAACCCAGGGGCATTCTATCTCTGAGCTACATCCACATCCCTGTTTTTTATTCTTTTTTTTCTTTTTCTTTTGCGGGTCTGGGGATGGAACCCAGGGGCATTCAACCTCCAAGCTACACCCTCTGCCCCATTTTTTTAAAATTCTTTATTTTGAAATAGGATCTCACTAAGTTGCAAAGGGCCTCACTAAGTAGCTAGGGCTGTCCGCAAACTGTGATCCTCCTGTTTTAGCCTCCCAAATGCTAGGATTACAAGCGTGCACCACCACGCCCGGCTCCTATTTTTTGTTCTTTATTTTGAAATAGGGTCTTACTGAGTTGTGGAGGGCCTAAGTAGCTGAGACTGTCCACGAAGCATGATCCTCCTGTCTCAGCCTCCTGAATGTTGGGATTACGCTTGGCTTCAGAGAGGGGTTTTATGTGAGAGCAGAGGCCCTGTTTTGCCAAGTCCCAGATGTGTTCTAGGAATAACAAAACATGGTTGTGTCCTGGAAACATGGTATGGTGCTCTTGAAAAGTATTTGGCAGATGGTAGATAGTCAGAAAGGCCAAATAGGAAGCCAGGAGGAGATAGAACAACTATTAATGCCCACACTTTTTAATTGTGTGTGTGTGTGTGTGTGTGTGTGTGTGTGTGTGTGTGGTACTGGGGTTCCTGGGAGTCCTTCTACCTCTGGGCTACATTCCCAGACCTATTTTTTATATTTTTATTTGGAAATAGGGTCTCTTAAGCCAGCGCGGCTGGCTTCAAACCTGCGCGATCCTCCTGTCTCTGCCTCCCAAGCGCAGGGATTACAAGCGTGCACCACCACACCAGGTGTGACCACACTTTTTAATGCAATGTTGGTGTTCCTGTAAATGACAGCTCTTGCAGAAGCAAAATGAATTTAGAAAATATGCTAGTAGTTCAGCGAAGAGATAAAAAGGGAGAAACATGCAGCAATATAAAGTAGATGACAGCTGGACTAAAAATAAAACTTGGGGCCTGTTTTGTTTGTTCCTTTAACAAATAATTGGGTACATTTCTCTCATCTTAAAAAGAAATAAGCAAAAGCTGGGAATGCTGGTGCATGCCAGTAATCCCAGCTACCTGGGAGGCTGAGGTAGGAAGATGGCAAGTTCAAGGCCAGTCTGGGCAATGTAGCAAGAACCTGTTTTGAAATTTAAAAAAGGACGCCGGGCGTGGTGGCGCACGCTTGCAATCCCCGCGCTTAGGCGGCAGAGACAGGAGGATCGCGCAGGTTCGAAGCCAGCCGCGCGTGCTGGCTTAGGAGACCCTGTTTCCAAATAAAAAAAAAGATAAAATAGGTCTTGGGAGTATAGCCCGGAAGTAGAAGGGTTTCCAGGAACCCCAGTATCACCAAAAAATAAAAAAATTTAAAAAGAAAGAAATTTTAAAAAAGGATTAGGGATATAGCTCAGTGGAGGAGCACTCACCTAGCATGCATGGTGCGCAGGCCCTAGGTTTGATCCAGCACTGCAAAAACAAACAAACAAATAGATAAAATTCTAAAGAGAGAAGGAAAACTTTTCCTTCATCCTGCAGTCTTTTCTTGGTGTCCTCACAACTTGTCTCTAAAATTTCTCCTGCCTGCCTATCCCTGCAATGCACACCAATTAGTCTTCTTCACCTTAGCAAAGGTGCAGGGTGAGCTTCTAGATGCCACATCCATTAGGTGCTTTGCTTTGTTTTTGTGGTATTGCCGATTGAACCCAGGGACACTCTACCTCCAAGCTATACTCCCAGCCCTTATTTTTTGTTTTTTGAAACAGTCTCACTGGGTTGCTGAGTCTCCCTAAGTAGCTGAGGCTGGCCTCAAAGCTTTGATCCTCCTGTCTCAGCCTCCTGAGTACTGGAATTACAGGCATGCACCACCATGCCCAGCTAAATAACTTTATTTTTAATTGACGTATACTATTGGGCATGTTTATGAGGAACAGTGTGGCACCCCAACATTTATATGACGGATAATGGTGATATCAGGATAACTGGCACATCCACTGCTGCAGACGTTTATCATCTCTTTGAGTTGGGAACATTCAAAACCCTCTTTAGCCAGGTACAGGGTAAGCTCAGTACTTGGGAGGCTGAGGCAGGAGGATTGCAGGTTTAAGGCTAGCCTTAGCAACTGAGTGAGAGAGCAACTCAGCAACTTAGTAAGATCCTGTTTCAAAATAAAAAATAAAGCTGGGCATGGTTGTGCACACTTGTAATCCCAGTACTTGTGAGGCTGAGACAGGAGGATCGTGGTTCGAGGACAGCCTCAGCTACTTAGGCCCTCCACCACTTAGACTCTGTTTCAAAATAAAGAATAACAAATGTGCTTTGTGTGTGTGTGTGTGTGTGTGTGTGTGTGTGTGTGTGTGTGTGGTACTGGGGTTCCTGGAAGCCCTTCTACCTCCGGGCTACACTCCCAGATCTATTTTATACTTTTTTTTTTTTTTTTTAACAGGGTCTCTTAAGCCAGCGTGGCTGGCTTCGAACCTGTGCAATCCTCCTGTCTCCGCCTCCCAAGCGTGGGGATTACAAGCGTGCGCCACCATGCCCGGCCCAAAATAAAGAATAAAAATTAGGGCTGGGTAGTAGCCTGGAGGTAGAATGCCCCTGGATCCTTGGATTCAATTTCCAGTATGGCAAAAAAAAAAAAAAAAAAAAAGAATAAATAAAGAGCTGTGTGTGGTGGCACATGCTTGTAATCCTAGTACTTGGGAGACCGCAGACAGCCTCAGTTACTTCGTGAGGACTCCCCAACTCGGTGAGACCCTGTTTCAAAATAAAGAATAAAAAGCCGGGCGTGGTGATGTACACTTGTAATCCCAGCACTTGGGAGGCTGAGACAGGAGGATCGCAGAGGTTCGAAGCCAGCCTCAGCTACTTAGTGAGGCTCTCAGCAATTTAGTGAGACCCTGTTTCCAAATAAAGTATAAAATAGGTCTGGGAGTATAACCAAGAGGTAGAAAAGCCCCTGGGTTCCACCCCAGTACCACAAAAAATAAAAAATAAAAATAAATCCAGCTGGGGGTGTAGCTCAGAGGTAGAATACCCTTGGACTCAATCCCCAGAAAAATAAAATAAAATAAATAAAAACAGGGATGGGGTTTAGCTGAGATAAAATACCACTAGGTTCAATCTCCAGTAATAAAAAATCTCCTCTACGAGTCCTTTTGAAATGTACAGTTAATCACTGTCAGCCATAGTTATTCCGAGGCACTTTCTTGCTGGACTTTTACCTTCAGCACTGGACAGGGCTAATCATTTCTCCAGAATGCTTTCTCCATCTTTTCTCACTTTCAACTTCTTCTTCCTCTAACACCTGCGGTGCTGACCCCCGCCCTTCAGCTCCTCCACAGGAGCTGAGCGTAATAACTCCCAGATCTCTATCTCCTCCCGCCATTTCTCCAGGCTCCACGTGTGTTTACCCAACTGCCTCCTAGACATCCTGGCTTATTCGTCCCAGGGGGCAGTTCAAACGGCCCAGGCCCCAAAAGGAAATCACACAGCTGTGCACGACCTTGGGCATGTTAGTTAAGCGAACTGGTTAACCCCGCTCCCTCAGCTATAAAACCATGGCATTAATAACAGCCACCGGGCCCAGAAGCCTGTTTCGGAGGTTCAATGAAAGAAACACCGCAGAACTGCACATCTGGCCCATGCTAAGCCACCTACAAGGGTTCACCATTATTCCCCGAGGCCTACTCCTTTCCTATAAACTCCCTGGTCGACTCATAAAAGCCATCACCCATGCCACATCAAGCCAGAACCCTGGCCCTCCTCCTTTACACCTTTCTTTCTTTTCTTTCTTCACCTCCGTCATTCTTTCCTGGGTCTTCCCTCCCACTTCTAAGTATCTAGTCTCTCCTCTGTCACCTGCAGCTCGCGCCATCCCCTGGGAATGGAGTTAGGCATTCCTTAACCCCATGCTCGAAACACCACGCTTTCAAGAGAGCACCCAGCACGGCTCCAGTGTCCCGTCCAATCTCTCAATGGCTTCCCACTGCCAAGGGGACAAACCCGAAACTCTGGAAGAGCAAAGGCTCCTTGGGACCTGGTCTCCGCCACACTTCACTTCCTAAGCACAAGCTGGTTCTCTTTCAAGGCGATAGCACAGTCCTCATCAGGCTCCGTGGGCTCAGAGGGAATTCTCTCCCCACTCTCCCTCCTTTCATTCTGGGCGCCACTTCCTCTGGGAAGCCTTCCTGGACTCCTTAGATGAACATCACCTTTGTTCCCCGGGGCCTCTGTCCTGACACTTATAATTTTTTTTTTTTTTTGTACTAGGGATGGAACCCGGGGTCTTTCTACCTCCAAGCCACACCCCCAGCCCTATTTTTTATTCCTTATTTTGAAACAGGGTCTCACTGAGTTGCAGACGGCCTAAGTAGCTGAGGCTGTCTGTGAACCATGATCCTCGGGTCTCAGCCTCCTGAATGCAGGGATTAAAAGCATGCGCCGCCACGCCCGGCTGACACTTATGCTTTTATAATAATTTGCTCACTTGCCCGTCCTCTCCAGTAAACTGCCGCGTCTGCACGCGCACACACACACACGCGCGCGCACTAAACTTTCATTTCCATATACCCAACCAGCGGCACCGAGCCGGGCAGAGACCGGGTATTCAAGGAAAGTGAAGCAGAGCGCTATTTCCGCCGAAAAGGCAACAACTTGGTCTGGGGAAACGAGCGCCAAGGTTTCGGAAACCCAGTCTTCCCGCGGCACGGGGGAGGCTCCTTTATGCCGTCCAGTGGGTCTCCGCTCCAGCCAACGTCGTGCACAGTCGGGGCAGACGCAGAGCCGCCTCGGAAGCGGCGCCCCTCCACCCCGGGCGGCCCAGGCCCAGCCGAGCCCTTTGTGGAGCGAGCCGGGCCGGCCTGGGTACAAAGGCGCGCGTCGGGCGGGGGCGCCCGCGTCCTCGCGGCGCCCGCCTCGCCGCCCGAATCCCGCGCTCTCCAGCGCCCTCGCCCGGCCGGGGCGCAGCGCCCCCTCCGCGCCGCGGCCGCCACCGCCGGCGGGAAAGCGCCCGGCGTCCCGGCGTCACGCGCCAGCGGCCGGCGCGGGGGCGGGGCCTGCGGGGGCGGGGCCTGCGCGCGGGCGGGGCGGGGCGGGGCCGGCGCCGGCACAGGAAGCGCCGGGAGGCCCGAGCCGTCCCAGGGTGCCCCGCGCGGCGTGGACTCGGGCCGCTGCCGCCATCCCGCTGGCGAGAGGCAGAGAGAGGCCCGCCCGCTCGCCGGCCGGGCCAGTGTGGGCCGGAGCGTGAGGGCGCGGGGGCCGTGTCAGCGAGACGCAGAGCGCAGCCGCCACCCCCGAACGGACATGTTGGAGCCCCGCGCCGCCGCGCCTTCCTCCGCCTCCGAGCGGGACTGAGCCGGGCCCGCCGCCCGCCTCGCCGCCGCGGCCGCAGCGCCTTCCCGCCCGGCCTCGGGCTCCGCCGCGCGTCGCTCCCCCGCCCGCTCCGCCGCGGCGCGACGTCTATGTGACCGGCGGGCCCGGGCAGCCGCCGCCGCCGCGCGAACATGGACGCCGTCAACGCCTTCAACCAGGAGGTGAGGAGCTCGGGCCGGGCCGCGGCCGCCGCTCCCGCCGCCCGCGTTTAAAGCTCGGGTCGGGGTGGGGACGCTTCCTGCCCGGGTTCCGGAGCGGCGGGGCCTGCGCGCTGCGGCCCGGGGGAGGCCGGCCGCCGGCGCTGGCCGCTCCCCTCCCCCACCGCCCACCCGGCCGACCCCGCGCCCGCCCGGCGGCGCCCCCGGCGGCCTGGCTCGGGCGCCCGGGCTGCGGGCCCCGTTACCGGCTCCGCGGGCTGAGAGGGACGCGCGGGCGGGCGGCCGGGGCGTCGCGGCGGCGGCCGCGGCCCTCCTGTTGCTCGGGCCGGCCGCCCCTGGACTCTGATCCCCGGTCCCGAGGACTTTGGAGGGGGTGTTCGCCCCCCTCCTCCCGGATTCACTCACTCGGGGGGCCGGGGGTCAGAAAGCCGCGGGCAGGCGGCTCCTTACTGCCCTTTCGGGGTCGTGGACGTAACCCTCCCCTAGGCTCCAAGGCCCCAACGTGACACCTAAAAAGTTGAATGGGACGGGGAGTACTTTGCTCCGCCTTCGTCCGCTAGAAAGCCGGCGACCGCCGGGCCACCCGCTCCCAAGGTAATTAATCCTTGGCTCCCTCGGACGGGAACATTTACATGTGAAAACCTTCCAAAACTGGGAACAAAGCTGCCTGCCTCCCCTAAAGCTCTTTGGTTGTATCTCTAATCCTTCCAGGTGCTCTTTTGGAGAGTGGAGTTATCTCTGTCGATTTGGGAGGAGGGGACTTGACCAGTGAGGGTGTGAAACGCAGCTTCTGAATGGAAACTATTATCGTGGGAGTCGGATTATCTTTTTCAAACACTACAGATAAGAGAACTTCGAAGAAATCAGATGTAGTAGGTCGAGATGTGGCGTTTAGAACTTGCTGCATCTCACAATGAGATTTTGTAGTGCACTTGGAACAGAATTACGGGTGCAGTAACTTCCCTTCCTGTTTGTAGTGCTGTAATATGGGACTCTCCGATCAACGCACTGATTTGAGATCAGTTTATTGCCATACAAATTATTCTAACAATTATTTTTCTTCAACTGATGGGTACATAAAATGTTTTTTTTTTTGTAACTAATATTGGGCAGTGTCGAAAAGGTTTAAAAGGGATAATTTTTAAGATAAGTAATATATTTTCTACTTTGGGGTTGCCAGAAAATTTCTGATAATGCTCCAGATATTTCAGGGTTGCACTGACTCATGTTTCCTGATGGTGAGGTTCACTGGAATATTGGCTCCTTGAGGGCAGGGAGTTTCGTTTTTTTCCCTGCCCCCCCCCCCCCCCGTGCCAGGTGCCTGGTAAATGCTTCTTCAGTGAATGAAAACTTACACAAATGGCACAATTATTAAAAAGATTTCAAACCCACTTTTCTTCCAAGGTAAAAACTTAACTATTGGATGTTTTTAATGAACAGGAGCAGGATTTTTAGTCTGTTCTTAAGATCAGAAGTATCGCAGTTCATGGACAGCCTCAGCTACTTAGTGAGGCCCTTTGCAACTCAGTGAGAGCCTGTTTCAAAAGAAAAAAGAATAAAAAATAGGGCTGGGGGGGTGGAACTTGGAGGTAGGATGCCTCTGGGTTCCATCCCCAGTACAGCCCCCAAAAAAGTATTATAATTTTAGGGGTTTTTGGTTTGGTTTGGTTTTTTTGGTGGTGGTACTGGGGTGGAACCCAGAGGCTTTCTACCTCTGGGCTATACTCCCAGGCCAATTTTTTAATATTTTATTTGGAAACAGGGTCTCACTAAGTTGCTGAGAGCCTCACTAAGTAGCTGGGGCTGTCTTTGAACCTATGGGATCCTCCTGTCTCAGCCTCCCAAGGGGGGGGGGGGATTACAAGGGTGCACCACCACCCCCAGCTTAATTTTAGGTTTTTTAGAAGTTGGGATTAAGCACATCACTGAAACTATTATTAACCTTAAAAATCTGAGTTTAAGACTTTTTAGTTAAAAAAAGGAATGATATTGACTCCTTAGAAGGGGAAGATGGTAGAATATGAGCATTTGATTATCATTGTTCATTTCCGTTCCTAGGCTTTATGAACTGCAGGTTGCATTTATGTTAGGTGTGTATTGCTTGTGTTAAAACTGTCTTCTAAAACCGGGTGTGGTGAGGCTGAGACCCGAGGATCACAGATTCAGGGACAGCCTCAGCAAGTAGTGAGACTTTCATGAACCTATCTAGACTCTGTTTTAAAATAAAACTAAGAAATAGGGTGGTGGGGGGGGGGTATGGCTCAGAGGTAGAATGCCCCTGGATTCAATCCCCAGTACAAGCACCAAAAGACAAAAAAAAAAAAAAAAAAAAAAAAAAAACTTTAGCTAAATTGTGACTTTCTTCTAAGTGCAGTTCTAGTGAGTTTAGAAATCTATATCCTTGTGCCTGTTTGATTTGTAGTGGCTCTCTCATTCATGAGACTTTTTAATTACTTCCCAGTAACTTTAAATATCCTGAACCTGATCTTCATTTAACAAACATTTGAGTTTCTGTCTTTGTCACCTAGGAGTCTGACTCTAATAGAAGACACAAGACTTGGGCAAATGGCTAGTCTGTGGTGGAACAACTTCTTTGGGACCCTTCTGTGTACTGTGGGGTGACCTGGGGAGATCAGTGAAGGCTTGGGAAGTGAAGGAAGTATGATCAGTTTTTAAGATTTTAAAAAGTTTAGGAAAGTGATCAAAGGTGGACTCTGGAAGCTATTGGTAACAAGATTGGTATGTTTCAGGTCTGTCTATTGTATTTGAATTTCATCTTTATGCTATGGGTAAGCATTGGAAGTTTTAAATACTGGGATAATATAACCAAAACCTGCTCTTGGCAAGTCTAGGAGAGTATGGGACAGATATGGGCCAAGAATCCATGAACTGTGGCTTGTGATAGGTTTATAAGCACTACTGCCCCCACACTTTAAATGTTGAGACAGTGATGATACCATTGACACAAGTCAAGCAGTGGATAAGAAAATGTGTTTGATTTTGGAACAGGTTGAGTTTGAATTATGTGTGGAACAGTCACATGGACATTTTTGGCAAGCACTTGAGCATATAGGACTCAAACTTGGAAGCAACCAAGAGATAGAGGGGAAAATATCAGGAATTACTCTCAGATGTGCTTTGGGGAAAGTTCAGAGGGAGATAGAACATGAATCTTTGCCATGTCGAGTACTGACTGCACACATACATGTCTAATTTAATAGATAAGTATTCTACAACTTTGCATAGATATCCAATTATAGATGAGGAAGCCAGTTTTCAAAGAAGTTAAATAATAATTTACCCAAGGGCATACTGCTAACTAATGGCAGGGCTGGGGTTTGAATGCAGATCTCCAGCTTAACTGCTGCCTGAGGATAATATTTTGTATAATGCCAGGAGAATGGTCTAGGTTAAAGACTTGAAAAGCCCTTGAAATTTTTGAAGGTAATATGACTGGAAGCTTGGGGTTGAATGGTGATGGTGGATAAGGAAATAAGTAGCAAATGTAGTCTTAAAAGTTTGGTTTGGGGGTGGGGGTAGTGGCATACGCTTGTAATCCCAGCATTTGGGAGGCTGAGTCTAGAGGATTGCGGACCTGGTTTCAAAATAAAGAATTAAAAAAAAAAAAATAGGATCTGGGTGTGTAGCTTGGAGGTAGAATGCCCCTGGGTTTCATCCCCAGTGCCACCAAAAAAACAAAAAATCAACAAGAGGCAGTGGTTAGCTTGGAGCAAAATGGTGAACAACAACAAAAGAACAAATTGGAAGCAAAATCTAAAGAAGTCTCTGATATAGAAGGAAAGATGAGAAAAGTGAAGTTTTTAAAGATCCCATTTAATAGGGTATTTGGAGAATTTTTATGGCAGGGACAAAAGTATGAAAGATGAAAAGATGAGTGATAAAGAATCTTAATTATGGCCAATAAAAATTACATTATGTTGTGTTATTTAGACATTCTAATGTGAAGAGTGTGGCGTTTTATTGAAGTTTGGGGATAAATAAAAGCTTTACAGGTTAGATTTTGTTAGCCCCCACCCATTGTGGTGGTGTTACTAAGGATTGAACCCAGGGGTGTTTTACCTCCAAGCTACTACATCCCCAGCCCTCCTTTTCTTTTCTTTTCCTTCCTTTCTTTCTTCCTTCCTTTCTTTCTTTTTTTTTGAAGACTTAAAAGAGTTTATTAGAATATAGGTTGTAACTGTTACGGCACCATTAGAAAGAGGGAAAGCTAGAGCTTAGAGTAAAGCACTGCGCCACAGAGTGACATAGTGAGATAACCCCAAAATGTCGCCCCCTCCTTTTCATTTTTCACTTGGTCTTCCTAGGTTGCTGAGAATCTGACTATTGTTGCTAGGGCTGTTCTGTAACCCAAGATCCTCCTTTCTCAGCCTCCCAATTAATGATATCACAGGCCCGTCACCATGCCAGGCTTCACTGATTATATTTTTAGCTTTAATCAATCTTTTCTAAATCCCAAACTTCCCCCCCCCTTTTTTTTTTTTTTTTTGGTGGTCCTGGGGGTGGGGCTATACTTCCAGACCTATTTTATATTTTATTTGGAAACAGGGTCTCACCGAGTTGCTGAGCGCCTTACTAGCTGAGGCGTGCCACCACACCCGGCAACTCCCTAAATCTTCTCCCACTTTTTAAAATTATCTACAACTTTCTTTTTAAGACATTTAATTACAGTACAAGAAAAAGTAATTCAGAGAAAATGAAACAATGGACAGTTGTTTACTATTTTAAGTGATTTTTTTCTTCCTTTTTAGTTTTAAAAAAAAATGTATGGGCCAGGCATGGTGGCACATGCTTGTAATCACTTGGAAGCTGAGACAGGATCATGGGATTGTGGCCAGCCTCCGCAACTTGTGAGGTCCTTCGCAACTTAGTGAGACCCTGTTTCAGAATAAAAAATAGGGCTGGAGGTATAGTTCGAAGGTAGAATGCCTGTGGGTTTGAGCCCCATTTCTGCAAAAAAAAAAAAAAAAAATTTGTATAAAGTCTTTTTTTCCTGACTCCTAGTCAGAGGCAATCAAATAATTTGGTATTAATCTCTGGTCTATAAATAATATGCAGCCTGTATTATTTGATATAGGAGTAGTTTATTATTGTACATATTTGCAAGTCCTGTTTTGCTCAAACATATTATATGCTGTAAAGATTTAGTGCATTTTTCGCTAGCAAACAGTGCTGAACTTCTCAAACATGTGTTTGTCCTTGTGCACACTCTCCAGGACAGCTGTCCTCAAACTTTTTTTTTTGTCCTGGGAATTGAACCCAGGGGGTATTCTACCTCTAAGCTATACCTTCCTTAAGATCCTGCTTCGAAATAAAAATAAGGCTCCCTAGTTGTACCACACACACATACCAGTAATAAACTCATCATTATATATTTGCATGAGTGACCTTTTTAATGAAAAATAATCTCCCCCCCCAAAAAAAAAAATAGTGGATTTATTTTGGGGCTTTTTTGTATAAGTTTTATTTAACCTTTGGCTTAATAAAACCTAGGTCCTCATACCTACTTTTTCAGTTTCTTGCAACTCACATCTGTTAGCCTCTGGAAAACACTGCTGTCTACTTGTAAGAAAATTAATGAAAAGGGCATAAAATATTTTAATGCTAATATTGAAAACAGTTTTGATCTCATAGACCACTGAGAAGAACACAGAAACCCCAGGGTCCTTATATTTTGAAAACCATAGCATTGAGCTGATGTATAAATAATGCTTCTTTGTAGTATAGGAAGAAAATATAAGTTAATATTTGTTTTTATCTTTACACTGGGATAAATTAAGCTTTGTGAACACTTAAGAATTGATTTTGAAACATTCAGTTTGGCTGTGGGTCTTAATTGTCTTAGAGAATTTAGATAATCTAAGGATGATTCAATATTTTAGCCTGTAGTGTTAATCTTGTTTTTGATCACTCCTTCTCTGAGAGGTCTATATAAAGAAATGAACAAAGGGTACAAGCAAATTCTTTAGTGTGTGGTTTATCTAACTACATTTGACCATATTGTGCTGTTATTCCAGGAATTTTTGGATACCAAATGTTAATCCTACTTTTCTTCTGCTTTTTCTTGACTCAGAGAATTTGTAAAATCTCCTGGCAGCCCCTTGAGGTCTAGCTTTATATTGAGTGGAATAAATCATGTTAATAGTTGCCCAACTCTATACATAGTAAAAACTACTGAATTGTATATATTTTTGAATGTTGAATTTTATGGTGTATGATGTGTGTGTGTGTGTGTGTGTGTGTGTGTGTGTGTGTGTGTGTGTGTGGTGGTGGTACTGGGGTTACTGGAAACCCTTCTACCTCCAGGCTACACTCACAGACCTAATTTATATTTTTATTTGGAAACAGGGTCTCTTAAGCCAACGATGCTGGCTTCGAATCGGCTTCGAACCTGTGCTATCCTCCTGTCTCCGCCTCCCAAGCACAGGGACTAAAGCATGCGCCACCACGCCCAGCGATTGAATTCTATTTTAAAGCCATTAAAAACACAAAATGTTAGTCTGTAAGATACCATTTTTATTTATTTATTTATTTATTTATTTATTTATTTATTTTGCTTGATCTGATTTTCTATCAGTTTGAAAACATATCCAGTAACTGTGGCTCTGTAAGTTAATTTGTTGGTCCTAAATTCTAAATTTGTTCAAAAGATAGCTTTAGTTTTCACATTGCTATGTTAAGAAGTAATCCAGTGGGGACAGGTTAAAGGAAAAACAAAAGAATCTTGGATTTGTTCATTAAACAATTATGTGTTAGCCAGTAAATGTTTGTTTGTTTGTTTGTTTGTTTGTTTGTTTGTTTGTTTGTGGTGCTGGGCATTCTACCTCTGAGTCACATCTCCAGCCCTATTTGTTTTTAGATGGAACCGGTCTCACTAAGTTGCTGGGTTGATTTCAAACCTGTGGTCCTCCTGTCTCAGCCTCTCACATATTAGGATTTCAGGCATGCATCGCCATGCCCAGTTTAGATTTCAGTATTTTATACAAGACTTCTGCGTTCTTTCTATTTTGAAGGTAAGGAAATAAGAAAAGTGGTTTGAGTAGTCCCAAGTCACAGTGTAGAAGTGGCAGTTCAGAAATTTGGCTCAAATCCCTGTAGTCTTATCTGAGCCCATCCACAGCCACACTTGGGTGCTCTGAAGTTCTTTGAAACTGTTAGTGTTTGTCTACTGTGATAGTTACGGGTAGAGAGCTAAGTGAACATCTTTTGTATATTTGAAGCATGGGAGCAAGTGATGCAATCAGAATAATACATACTTTTGGAAGAATTTGTCTAAGGTTAAGTTTGTAAGTCATCCACAATAATTAATATATACAACTCGCACTTAAAGACTTGAGATTTGTTTGTATTCTAACTTATACTCAAAATTTTTGTTTAGGGACTTTATACATGCAAACATTTGCCAGGTGTGTAATCCTAGTACTTTCAGGATTATAGGTTCAAGGCCAGCCTCAGCAACTTAATAAGACCCTGTTTCAAAGTAAAGAAAATAATAGAGCTAGGATGTACTCCAGAGGTAGAATGCCTCTGCATTCAACCCCCAGTAACTAACACACGCATGTGCACATGCGCACGGCTAGCTTTTATTTCTTAAAATCAAGTGACTTTATATTCTGGAATCATTTTTTATTTCTCCTACTCATTTCCAAGAGGAAATACTTATTTCACAGAAATGTTTTATACCCCCACTTAGAGGGGACATAAAATTCACTGTTGATGCACAGTAAAAGTGGTCTTGAAGCTGGGTACAGTGGCATATGCCTATAATCTCAGTATTTGGTAGACTAAGACAGGAAAATACCAGATTCAAGGCCAGCCTCTACAATTTAGTGAAACCTGTTTCAAAATAATGACATAAAATAAGACTGGAAGTATAGTTCAGTGGTAGAAAACTCTTTGTTTAAATTCCCAGAACAGCCGGGCATGGTGGCGCACTCTTGTAATCCCCGCGCTTGGGAGGCTGGGATCGCACAGGCTCGAAGCCAGCCTCAGCTACTTAGTGAGGCTCTCAGCAAGTTAGTGAGACCCTGTTTCCAAATAAAATATAAAACAGGTCTGGGAGTATAACCCGGAGGTAGAAAGCCTCTGGGTTCCACCCCCAGTACCACCAATTAATTAATTAATTAATTCCCAGAACAAAATTTTTTTTTTTTTTTTTGACATCTGTACTAGTGAAATACAGAACTGGAAGCCAGGCGTGGTGGCGCGCGCTTGTAATCCTAGCGCTTGGGAGGCTGAGACGGAGATTGCGCAGGTTTGAAGCCAGCATCAGCTACTTAGTGAGACCCTGTTTCCAAATAAAGTATAAAATAGGTCTGAGAGTGTAGCCTGGAGGTAGAAAGCCTGTGGGTTCCATCTCCAGTACCACACACACCACAAAAAAAAAAAAAAAAAAAAAACTGGTAAGGGTATGATACTGACATTTTCTAAAATCACCTCCTGGCATTTCTTGAGCAAGTGTAAAGGAGTGATTGCAGTTCAGTGAGCCAGAGTGGAGGGAAGGAATAGAAATGACCTACTGTGAGCTGGAGCTGAATGACTAAAGCACCAGTAAGGGACCACAGTGTGGTCCTGTAAGTGAAGAGTAGACCCTTGGAAGTGGCAGGAATGGTGGCCTAAAATGAAAAATTAGCCGGGCGTGGTGGCGCACGCTTGTAATCCCCGCGCTTGGGAGGCAGAAACAGGAGGATCGCGCAGGTTCGAAGCCAGCCCCGCGTGCTGGCTTAGGAGACCCTGTTTCCAAATAAAAAAAATGTAAAAATAGGTCTGGGAGTGTAGCCCGGAGGTACAAGGGCTTCCAGGAACCCCAGTACCACCAAAAAAAATAAATAAAATAAAATAAAATGAAAAATTAATTAGAGCATACTTGGTAGAGTAAATCATCAGAAATTAATTACTTAGAAAATTACTTCTGACTGCAGTAAATGTTGACAGAATTAAGGCTTGGTTATATCTCTACATACATACAGAGTCTGAAATAATGCAGATAGATGAAGGCTGCTATATAACTATACCCTATTGATGCACATAGAAACATGGAGTTAACCTAAAAGTGTTTTTGAGTTTAATATTAACTAACTTTGCATTTGCATATTTTTATTTTGTAAAACATTTTTCTAAATTCTGAAATAGCAGAAAAGTTGTGGTACATTTATGGGGGGATGTGGAAAGGATGGAAAAGGAAATTTAGGGAAAAGGAAGCCTGAAGAATTCTTGACCTGTTTGAAATAGAGCATATTACCTGCATCTTTGTTGCTGTATCTGGTTTGGAATCTTTAGAAATTCTAAAGAGTAGTAATCCTGGGGAAATAGATGAAACTATTTTGTTGTGTTTGTGTCAAACTAAAGACCTTGGTCAGCGAGAAGAAACCCTGCAATATCCTTTTCCTCCTATTTTAGAAAGCTTTTGTAAATTTGCTCTACTTTAGAAATGTTTTGTGTTGATACTAGATCTGTCTTAGGCCTTCTTTTAAGCATACGGTTAAACATTCAGATTTCAGGGGCATTGACTCTGAAAAGTAAATACAATTTACATGGGAGTAAGTTAGGTATTTGTAATTAAGAGGATGCTTTTTGCCTGGCTGGCACATGCTTGTAATCCCCACTTGGGAAGCGGAGACAGGAGGATCCCACAGGTAAGAGACCCTGTTTCCAAATAAAAAAGTATAAAATAGGTCTGTGAGTGTAGCCCGGAGGTAGAAGGGTTTCCAGGAACCCCAGTACCACCAAAAAAAAAAAAAAAAGATGCATTCTTTACTGTGCAGATGTCAACCAAAAATATATTTAAAACAGGGATTTCCTAGTTTTGGATTTTATATCCATAAAAGTTTCAGTAATTATAAGAATAGAGGAATTTTTATTTTTTAAAGTTTTGTTAAAGATTTGCAAGTAGCATAGTAACTACTAAGCATCACACATTGTTTATTCCCTGGACAAACCATATGTGATAAGGGCATTATATAACCACACACTTACCACTTAATTACATTTATAATGAAAAGTTAAGAGAGCCGGATGAGGTGGCGCAGGCTCGTAATCCCAGCATTTGGGAGGCTGAAACAAGAGTCTGTTCAGCCTCAGCTACTATTTAGTGAGACCCTATTTCAAAATAAAGAATAAAAAATAGGGCTGGCGGTGTAGCCCGGAGGTAGAATGCCCCCCCCCCCCCCCCCCGGTTCCATCCTGTGTACCACACACCAAAAAAAGTTAGAGAAAAATGTGTTTTTGTGTTCTAGGCACAAAGATCTTTTGGGCGGGGGGGGGGGGGAAATACTGGAGAAAAATAGGGCTGGGGGCCTAGCTCAGAGGTAGAATGCTCTCAGGTTCAATCTCCAGTACCACACATCCCAAAATTTTGCAGTTTGCGCTCTAGAATATTTTAGATCTTTTAAAGTTCTTGTTATATTCTACAGTATATAGGTATATAGTATTTTTGTCTGGAATTAAAATTTGCCCATTTGGTCTTAGTAGAATACCCTTTTTATTTTATGCTAATTGATGCAAGAGGACAAAATGAATAATTATCTCATTGCTTAGATTTGTACTGATTGGCAAAGTTAAACTTATTTGAAATTTCCTTTATTGAGTTTTCTCTGCATTTTCCAGTTTTACTGTTATCTCCCTGCCTACGTGCTGTTGGTTAACTAGTACACAGCCTTCTGCTATCACGTGGAATGGCACGGTAATGCTTAACATGTAGTTGGTGTTTCGTCTACTTCACATTGTTTTGCCCAGTATTGAAAAAGTATATACTCAAGCATGCCTTTGGTAAATTACACGTTAAAGGAAAAATGAAATACTGGGTTGAAAGAGACTATAAACTATTTCTTGTGTAATTGTTCTAGGAATAAGTGTTTTGTGGCATTGTCTTCAGGCTCTAAGAACGCATTTCTTCAGAAAAGATGACTATCCTTTTTTAAGAAGTTTAGTGTGCACTTTATAAAGTTACATGTTACTAATAAGCATTAAAGTTATGTTGGTCTAAACTCAGTTTGGTTTAAGTCAGTATATCTGGCATATTGAGTCAAATGAAAGAAAACAAAGCAGAGACTGTAGAATCAAATGCTTTGAAAATCCATACCAGATGGGAGGGAGATCTAAGTCTCTGCCCACCACGGATATGTGTCTTTTGGGAAGCATTCTTGTTTTTTTCTGTAAATAAAAACTTGCCCTTATATATTAATAACAGAAGCTTAAGGAAAAATGCTTTGTCATCTTGGGGTTGTAATAGCAAAAGCTGCTAGATATAATCAATTCATTACAAAGTAAATTTAAGGAAATTTTTTTAAAGTTGGGAAAAGAAGGGTAAGTATTCATTGACATTCAGAAAGGAAATGTTGCTTGAGCGAGTTAAGGTTTAAAAAAGTATTTAGACTAATATGTGGCCTTCTGATTCTTTTCATTACTGTGACAGCTCAATTTCAAAAAGTAGAAAGAGAAAGCCGGGCGTGGTGACACAGGCTTTTAATCCCAGTATTTGGGAAACTGAGACAGGAGGATTGTGCAGTTTCGAAGCCAGCGCCGTCAGCTACTTAGACCCTGTTTCCAAATAAAATATATAATACATAGGGGAATATTCCCCAGTAATGCAAAAAAAAAAAAGTAGGAAAAGGCCAATTTGTAGAAATTGTAAACTTATGCCATTTCACCTTTATCTTGGGAATATTCCCAGTATTGAAAAAAAAAAAAAGGCAGGAAAAGGCATATTTATAGAAATTGTAAACTTATGCCATTTCACCAGTTTTTAAAGGGCTGGGGCGAGGGGTAGCTCCAAGGTGACATGCCCCTGGGTTCAGTCCCCAGTACCACTAAACATATATTACCTAGTCTTGGTATCCATAGAACAGCCTAAGATCCTTTATACCATTACCATATAGCAGAGTAGTACCATACTGCTTTGACTAATCCCCAGCCACTGTTAATTCTACAAGTGTCACAAGCCACATATCTTCATTCCTATCTTCTCTAGAAACTGCTGTATTCTGATCCCTCAAAATAAGAGGTGAGAATGAATGGTTCTTCGTGTTTAGAGTACTTGGTGTCTTAAACTTCAGTATGTTATGCAGCAGGTCAGTGGTCATGTTTAGACTTTCTCCTAAGTGACAGAACAAAGGGCCAAATTCAGATTTGCTGCTGGCAGGTTTCATGTTTTTCATAGTATACTTATGCCTTATAAGGGGGTCATGTACCTTTTGGGGGTGGCTGCTCCTGTTTTCTGGCTGCTTTGACAAATTTTTTTTCCATTGACAGATGAATTGTGAATTCATGTGCTATAATGGTGAGGGAAGTGCTACGCCTAATGAACACTTGACCTGTTCCAGGTGATATATATATATATATAAATAGTTTATATTGCTAGTCATTCCATATCCAAACCTCATTTAGTTCTCACTGAAATTGATACATATCAAGTAGATGTTGATACATCCTTTTTACAAATGAGGACTTAGTCAGTGGCTCAGTGGCCTAGAGAGGTTAAGTAATTTGCTCAGAATTGCTACAGCAAGGCCCAGATTCAAACCAGGTCTTTCTGACCCTCTCTAGAATGTCACAATGTATTGTGTTTTTTTCGCTAGTAGATTTTCTTGGAATTAATTTTTTTGTGTGTATGGGTTTCGGGCTTGTCAATAAAGCTGATGTTTTTTTTCCCCTTGAAGTTTGTTAGCTGAGATTAGATGTTGGTCAGAAATAGCTAGAGTCTGAATTATCTTTTCATCTCTTATCTACTCTGTATAATATGTGCATTCTGACTAAGACTTTCTAACTTGGTGACACTGCCTGTTTTTTTAATCTATAAGGAATGTATTGGTGGTTTGCAGGAATCTATACATTATTGAAAATTGACCATCAGTTACTTTGGGTTTTATTTTCCGTGTGTGTGTGTGTCTGTGTGTGTGTGTGTGTGTGTGTGTGTGTGTGTGTGTGTGTGTGTGTCTGTCTGTCTGTCTGTCTGTCTGTCTTAGTTACTGGGAATTGAATCCAGGAGCATTCTACCTTCTAGCTATACCTCCAGCCCAGTTTTTTACTTTGAAACAATCTCACTAGGTTGATGAGAGTCTCACTACTTGTTGAGGCTGTCCTCACACCTATGATTCTCCTGTTCCAGCCTCCCAAGTACTGGGATTATAACCACACCTGCTTATTTTCCTTCTTTCTTAAAACAGAAGAATTTTTAGCAGACCATTGGTTTTCATATTTTTTGATCAAAATCCTTAAAGTAAGAATATTCAGACTCAGGTGCTTGTGCATATTTAATTACAAACAAAACTGAGCTGTGTTGTGACACAGTATAGTTGGCCTTCTGTGCCCACAGATTTACAGTCTTGATTTAAAATATTGGGGAGTGGGGAATTCCAGAAAGTTACAAAGGATACGATTCCTTAAGCACTACATTGATCCACATAAGAAAGGTGATGTGCAGGCAAGCCCTTGCTGTACCTTCCTTTGTCCATTCTCAGTGTCTCACCAGCAGTCCTGTTGGAATTATTCACCTTATGTGTCATTTGTGTGCTATGTAGTTTTGAGCCAGTAATGCATCTGGACATGTGCAGACTCTGCTCATTATTCTCTAAACAATATAGTATAACACCTATTCAGATGGCATTTATATTGTAGATCAGAAGTGTATAGAAGATATTGTGTAGGTCATCTGCAGATAACAGGCCCATTATTGATTGATTTATTGATTGATTGAGGTACTGGGGATTGAACCAAGGGACACTTCAAACTATGCCCAACCCTACCTTCTTGTTGTCCCCCTGTTTTGAAACAAGGTTCTGCTAGGTTGCTGAGGCTGTCCTCAAACCTTGTGATCCTCCTATCTCAACCTTTCAAAGTACTGGGATTGCAGGCATGCACCACTACGCCCAGCTAAGATTGAGTTCCCACATGTAGTACTTAACCTTACTATATGCTGTGCAATTTTTTTTTTTTTTTACTTTATTCCACTAAAAGAAAAAGTTATGTCCCTACCAGTTGAGCTTATTTTCACAGTGCACTAATATATTTCAGCCTGTAGCTTGAAAAGCACTGCTCTGAAATGTGCTTTTTTTCAACAGGTATAGTGGTAATAATAGTTAACATCTATTGTGTGGTTCTGTGCAAGATGCCATACCAAGTTCTTTGATATGTTTTTATATTCTTAAATTTCTTTAAAAAGTAGAGACTATTATTCTCTGGGGTGGGTGGGGCTGCTGGGGATGGAACTCAGGAGAATTCTACCTCTGAGCTACACACTTGGCTCTATTTTATTTTTTATTTGGAAACAGGTTCTCACTAATTTGCTAAAACTGGCTTCTAACATGCTATCTTCCTGTCTTAGCTCCCAAGTACTGGGATTACAGGCACCACCACACCTGACTTATTATTTTCTGTTTATAGATTAAAAATAAATTTCGTAACTGGCAAGTGGTAGAGCCAAGATTTCCTAGGCATTTGATTATCCAGCCTATGTCCTGGACATGACTTAACAAATTTATGATGAAAACTTAGTATCTGATTGAAATCTTTGACAAGATTGGATTTTATGCTTGTAAGAATTGTAGCCAATATTGATGACCATAAGAATTCTTCTTTATTAAACATTAAATTGAAACTTTGCTCAATTGGTAGAGGAAGACTCAGTAAAAAAAAAAAATCATAACAAGTTCACTTTGCTTTAAAATGAGAAAAATAAACCACATAAGTAGAAAATGAATAATAAATGTAACTGAACATTTTTAATTTTAAAAAAAAAGGTTGGGTTGGTAAATGTGAGGGAGGACAGAAGTAACGTGTTTAAAAAACTGCTGGAAGCCGGGCGTGGTGAAGTACTTTTGTAACCCCAGCATTTGGGAGGCTGAGACTGGAGGATCGCCTGTAGACAGGTAGAATGCCCCTGGGTTCCATCCCCAGTTCATGGACAGCCTCGGTTATTTAGTGAGGCCATTTGCAACTCAGTGAGACCCTATTTCGAAATAAAAGAATAAAAAATAGGGCTGGGGATATAGCTCTGAAGTAGAATGCCCCCTGGATTCCATCCCCAGTACACACACACACACACACACACACACACACACACACACACAACCCACTATGTTAGAGCCAGGTGTGGTGGTGCACACTTGTAGTAATCCATCCCAGGATGCTGAGACAGGAGGGTTGCAGGGTTGCAACCAGCCTCAGCTACTTAGTGAGACCTTGTTTCAAAATAAAGGGTAAAACAGGGCTGGTTGTGTACCTCAGAGATAGAAAGCCCCTGAGTTCCATCCCCAGTACCGCAAAAAAAGAAAAAGGCTCTATTAGATGCTTTTATTTAACAATTCATAAAGGTGGCAAACTATTCATTTTAAGGGTCTGCAAATGAAACTCAGAACTAGTTGCAGTAGGACCCTATCCTCTCTGGAAAAATTGAAGTCAGCATTCAGAAGGTAGACTTGCACAGAACACAATGCTGGCTAGTTAAAGCTTTAAGACTTGAGAAATTAAGAGTTAATTGCTTTTGTATGTAACTCAATATTCTGATCACCTAAACTCTACTGGTCGTTTTTTCCCCAAGTTGCACATTCATTAAGTCACAAGACCTTTTAAGAATAAAAAAGTTAAGCCGGGTGTGGTGGCGCACGCTTGTAATCCCCGCGCTTGGGAGGCTGAGACAGGAGGATCGCACAGGTTCGAAGCCAGCCTCAGCTACTTAGTGAGGCTCTCAGCAACTTAGTGAGACCCTGTTTCCAAATAAAATATAAAAAAGGTCTGGGAGTATAGCCCGGAGGTGGAAAGCCTCTGAGTTCCACCCCCAGTACCACAAAAAAAAAAAAAAAAAAGAATAAAAAAGTTGGCATTAAATATTGTAGTAACTTATTGCCTCCAACTTGTTGTTTGGGTTTACAATATCACTTTACCTCTGTGCCACTCATTTTCTGTTATTAAAATGTCCGGGCTTGGTGGTGCACGCTTGTAATCCCAACATTTTGGGAGGCTAAGGCCAGAGGATCGCGGTTTGAGGACGGCTTCAGCTACTTAATGAGGCCTTAAGCAACTTAGTGAGACCCTGTTTCAAAATAAAGAATAAAAAATACGGCAGGGGATGTAGCTCAGAAACCCCTGGGTTCCATCCCCAGACCAATTATATGTTAGTAATAGTACCTTCTAGTTTAGGTCTGCATTGTATTTTTTCCCTCACTTGACATAACTATTTATTCTTTATTGTCTTTAATTTCTCTGCACCATTCTTCTGTGCTAAAATATTCTTAAGTAATTTTCTTATTTTAAGGTACTTATTGGGAATAACTTAAGTTTTGGGAAATGGTATTTACAGATTGAATTCTGCCACTTACTTAGCTTCATGACTTGGACAGATTCTTCAACCTCTGTGCACCCATCTGTAAAATCGAATTATAACATCTACCTCACCAAAAAGGCTGTTGTTATGTCTGCCCAAATAGTGTCAACATACGTGATTATTACCAGGAAAATATATCACTTTATATTAAGTATATCTGCATCATTTCTGGGTGCCTGTATCCATTGAAGATATTGGTCTAGATATCAGTTGATCTTTTTGCCTTAAAAAAGTAGATACTACTTGATTTTAAAGAAGTCAGTAAAAGGCTGGGGTGGTAGTGCATGCCTATAGTCCCAGTTCTTGGAGACTGAGAAAGGAGAATTGCAAAGCTTGAAGCCAACCTCAGCAACTTAGATGCTCTTTTTAGGAAAAAACTTAAAAGGGGTGGGGATGCATCTCCATGGCAGAGGGGCCCTGGGTTCCATCTCCAGGAGTTTTAAGTCAATATAATATAAAAATGTATTAATCTTTTAAAGCTAATTTTTAAACTTTTTTTTTTTTCTTTTTGGTGGTACTGCGGGTGGAACCCAGAGGCTTTCTACCGCCAGGCTATAGTTCCAGACCTATTTTATATTTTATTTGGAAACAGGGTCTCACTAAGTTTCTGAGAGCCTCACTAAGTAGCTGAGGCTGGCTTCGAACGTGTGTGATGCTCCTGTGTCAGCCTCCCAAGCGCCGGGATTAGAAGCGTGCACAACCAAGCCCGGCTTAAACTTCATTTTTAAACTGCTGTATATTTGCTTCTAGTGTTTTTCCTCACAAGTCATACCCAGTACATGTTCACAGGTTTAAGATTTGAGAAAAGCATTGATAAAGGAGAGTATAGGGCATTTTAAAAAAAACTTAAATATAATGGAAATTGCCTAATAGGTAAGCAGCTTAAGGGTGATCATGTATTATGAAGCTTTTGAAACAGTCTCTCATCTTTATGTGCCACACATTGAGATTGCCACTTATTAAGTCCTCAGCTATTTGTCAAATTAATGAAAAATTAGCCAAAAATGTATTTCTGCTTCCTTACCATGAAGTCCTTAACCAGATAGAATTGGAATTGCTTTCAAAAACTTAAGTCATTTGCATCCACTTAATTGCCAAAGTGAAGGAACAAGGTTTAGCTTGCATCCTGATTGACCTCTTGTAGCATTTGACATGGATTTCTAGGATTTTGCTTTGTCCTGGTGTTAATTGTGCAGCTCCCTTCTTTGGTACATTGGAGGGCTGTTTGTTGGTGAGTATACCCTAGCTACAAACGAGCTCTAGGCTCCCTTCCTACTTGCCTAAGGCTTCTTGCCCATCCTCATCACTTTGATTGTGTTAACCTTTGTGCAGGATCAGGTGGTTGCCTGACACCCCCTCCCCCCCCCCAAGTTCCCTATGTTACTGCACAGATTTAGTCAGTAAGCAACATTGGGTAAGGGTATGGGTGTGCTTTTAAGGAACATGAGCTTTATAATTAAAATTTAGTTCAGATCCATTGCCTGGGTATTATCTACAATAGATGTAACCTGTTTGAGTATCATCAAAACGCTTCTAACAAATCTACCTTAGTTAATATGATAAAGTCACCACCACCAAACTCACTGCTGCCTGATACATAGTAGGTATGCAAATGTTGGTTCCGCCTCTTGTACCACCTCTTTTCCTAAGGTAATGTAACTTCGACTGTCTGGTTAGATTCTGAAGATTCTCTTGTTGGGCTTGCCTGAATGATGGTTTATTGCTCTTTAATTTTTAAGTGAATTTTGGTAATTTAAATATAGACTACAGAGCTTTTTCTCAAGCCACATTAGTCATGTGTTCATCTGACTGATTTTGTTTGGTTTATTTTGGTTTTTAATACAGCTAGTTGCTGATAAAGTGGTTTGGGGCATAAAGTGAATAATAGCTCTGGCTTAGGCTGCTTTAAAATATAGTCCAAGCTTTTCACACCCGGCTTCCCTTTTTTATTTTAAGAAAATAAGACAATAAATAACAATTAAGATAATTAAGAAAATAAAACACATTAACTGCCTTAATAATTTATATGACTTGTAGTCAGAATATTCCATTTATGCTAAAATTTGTAAATCATGCAGTATTGCTAATTTTAAATTTTTGTGTTTGTCAAATAGTTAAATATTTGTGTGATTTATAGAAAATTTCAAACTTCATCTGCTTAGAATCAGGTCTTCATATTGATTATATCCAGCATTTTGTACCTTTTCTAAAATTATTATCACTGGTATGTAGTCCTACTAACTTCTATAGTTTTGGAAAGTTGAGAAAATTGAGGTTTTAGGATACCTGCCAGATAGGGCTATTTACTTTGAGAAAAGAGACCCTTGTTTTTTGTTGTTGTTGGTGGTGGTTTTTTGTGGGTTTTTTTGGTGGTACTGGGGGTGGAACCCAGAGGCTTTCTACTTCCTGGCTATACTCCCAGACCTATTTCATATTTTATTTGGAAACAGGGTCTCACTAAGTTGCTGAGAACCTCACTAAGTAGCTGAGTCTGACTTCCAACCTGTGCGATACTCCTGTCTCAGCCTCCTAAGCGCGGGGATTACAAGAGTGCGCCACCACGCCCGGCGAGACCCTTGTTCTTTAAGCTAGCTTCTTAATAGTGTCTAGTTACTGTCCTGTGGGTCCATTTTGAAATATTGACATGAGTTGGGGGGAAAAATGAAAATGTGGCTTAAATGGTTGATGATGCTCAGAAATCTCTGGCACATCTTTTTAGAAGTCCCAGGTGAGTGTGTGCCTCATAGTATATTTAAAAAAAAAAAAATCAGCTGGGCGTGGTGGCGCACGCTTGTAATCCCCGCACTTGGGAGGCAGAGACAGGAGGATCGCGCAGGTTCGAAGCCAGCCGCACATGCTGGCTTAGGAGACCCTGTTTCCAAATAAAAATGTAAAAATAGGTCTGGGAGTGTAGCCCGGAGGTAGAAGGGCTTCCAGGAACCCCAGTACCACCCAAAAAAAAAAAAAAAAAAAAAAAATCAAGATTTTAAGAATCTAAATACAAGCTTCTCAATGTCCGGATTTTATCTTTACGACCCTCTGTAGACTCTTCATTGTATCTTGGTGGGATTTAAACTTTGGGGGGAAGGACTATTAAAGTATGATGGGAGCACTGATATGATTGTGATGTTTGTTTAATTTTTTTTTTTTCCTTTTTTCTGGTTACTGGCATTTGAACCCAGAGCCTAGCTTCTATCTTTGAGCTATACTTTCAGCCGAATCTTATTTTATTAGGAAAAACGGTCTCACTGGGTTGATGAGTCTCACTACTTGCAGAGGCTGTCCTTGAACCTGGGATTCTCCTGTCTGAGTCTCTCAGGTACTAGGATTACAGGCATGCACCACCATGCCTAGATGAACCTTAGAATTAATTGAAGTTTTCTAAAGCCTCGTTGAAATTGGAATTAAAGTTACATAAATATTGACAGATACACTGTTGCTACCTTCACTCCAGGAACATGTTTGTTACCATTCAAATCTTTTTTCTTTGATATTATTTTTTTTGCTATTTTTAATATCTTATGTTTTCTAAGTGCTGATATAGATATGTAGGAAAATAAATGATTTTTAATTGTTAGCCAGGTTGTTGTGCTTTTAGTTCCAAGAGTTTGTTATTCTCTTAGCTAATAGTTTGCAAGTACTTTTGTGGAACGAGGTGAGGTACCTCTAGATTTACCTTTTAAGTATTTTTCTTTTCTTTTTTAAGCTCTTTTCACTTATGGATATGAAACCTCCCATCTCTAGAGCCAAGATGATTCTCATCACTAAAGCTGCTATTAAAGCTATTAAGGTAAGAATAAAATAAGTCATATTTAATATAGAAATGTTTTTTAAAAACGTTATTAAACATGAAGATTCATCTTGTGAATTAGTTCAGGTCTAATCAGAGTACTGGTTAGCTAAAAAGTCATAATAAAACTGCATTTGCATTATAAGATGTTTCAAAACAGTTTTTATTTTTAATTTCATATAATTCTTGTTAGAAACCAGCTGACTATATCGTCTTTTGAATTAAAATATTCAGGCTGCATGAAACTTAATGTCATACTCAAGAGCACAGTTAAGTTATTCATTGTAGAAACTGTTATTTATTTCTCCTTCCATTGTTCTTGTCCCTTACATAAGTTCGCCTGATAGCCTGCTTTATGAAGTTTTATTGATTGAAAATCTAAGAAAGGGACCTTCTGTTTGGGAGACAAGTTTGTTAGTGAATTCCTTTCTGATTGGTTATTTATGATTTTTTTCATTAGCTGCTTTTGGATCATTTCCTGTGGTTCATTGAGTATTATCTTCATATTATTTAAATTGTAAAAATTTCAAGTTTTATGTATTTTCTATTTATAAGAAATATAGAAATACTAAACTAACTGGTAATTTTTTTAATTCTTTTCAGCTTTATAAGCATGTAGTTCAAATAGTAGAAAAATTCATCAAAAAGGTAACTGCTTTTTTTAATTACTAACTTGTCATATTTATTAGTATTTCTAATTTACTTTATAAATTATAATTTGAATGCTTCTAAATTCACTGGAAACAAAGTCATTACTAGATGTTATTTTTATTCACTAGAAGGTTTTTGTGTTTTTGATACTGAGATTGAACCCAGGGCATTCTACCTCTAAGCTGAACCCCCAATTCCCCCGCCGCGTGCATGCGTGCGTGTTTTACTGGGGATTGAACCCAGGGGCAATGTACCACCAAGCTACAACCTCCTGCCTTATTTTCCTTTATTTTTTATTTTTTTTATTTTTTAATTAATTAATTTATTTATTTTGGTGGTGCTCAGGTTCCTGTAAACCCTTCTGCCTCCAGGCTACACTCCCAGACCTATTTTTTCTATTTTATTTGGAAACAGGGTCTCAAGCCAGCAAGGCTGGCTTTGAACCTGCACGATCCTCCTGTCTCCACCTCATAAGCGTGCACCACCACTCCTGGCCATTTTTACTTTTAATTTTGAAATGGGGTCTCATTAAGTTGCTGAGGCTGGTAATGAGCCTACAATCCTCCTGTCTTAGCCTTTCGGCCTCCTATGTGCTAGGATTTTTATTTTGAAACAGGGCCTAACTAAATTACTGAGGGTCTTCCTAAGTTGGTGTAGCTGTCTCAGACTCCCAAGTACTGGCACTACAGGCACGTACCACCACACTTGACTTTTTCACTAAAAGTTTTTTAACAGGTGATAGAAGTATCAGTGATTAAGCATTACTATGAACTGGGCATTCAACTTTTATGTAATGCCTCGTAACAAAATTTCTTATCTTTGAGCCAGGACCCTCTTTACCATAAACCTGAGGGGCCTGCTCTGTTTGCCCATCTGTTCTTTTGACACTGAACTCACCTCCTGAGTATTTCAAATAAAATTCTTTTGTGATGTTTTTCCAAATTTTTCTTGTTCCCCTCAGAATTAAGCCTTTCTAGTATAAAATATACAGTTGTATATTGTCTTGTAACTTGATTAGCATGCGTCTGTTAGAACACGTAGTCTTAAAACATCATCATTCTATCCCCCTGACCTAGACCTGTGCCATTTAGTATATACTAACAATTGTTTGTGTCCGTGGAAGCTTTATAATAGCAAATCAAAATACAAATAAGTCAAATGGGGAAAATTTTAAATTATGCCACTGCCTCTAAACTGCCATAGCATTTACATTTGAATCTCTTTATGCTCTATTGTGTACATACACATACACAACTGTAAGGAAATGGAGGCCATATTGGTTGTTAACTTGCTTCCCACTGAGTTGAACCTCAACATCTGCCAGATTTTCTTTTCATAATGACTACCATGATTTACTTAGGTCCTTATATCTGGATATTTAGAGATTTCTGCCTTTTTACTTTTTATGGAGTGCACATTAGTACCTTATCTTATGGGGAAAGTATATGTATCTTAACTGTCTTGCATAGTATACATTTCTAGTTACCAGAATTATTGGATCAAATAAGACTTTGCTTTTATGCTAATAATCTTCCATAAAGGTTTGTACCTTTTGTGCTGCCTCCAGAAATGTGTGTAGGTGCCTATTTTCTCTGCTATATTTTTTCTTTGTTAATTTGATACATCCAAGATGACCTTTTAATTTTTATTTCTATGCTGCTTTAATAAAATTAAATTGATATATGTAAAATATTTTGATAATCTTAAAATGTAAATTTTTGGATTTGTAGAGATGATAATAAATTTATATGAAAGTGGCTTTAAGGATTGGAGTGTTGTCAGTTGTAGGAAATTGGGAAGGAAGCAGAATTAGAGACAACTTAAATCTTAAGATATTAGGCCGGGCGTGGTGGCGCACTCTTGTAAGCCCCGTGCTTGGGAGGCTGAGACAGGAGGATCACAGGGTTTCGAAGCCAGCCTCAGCTACTTAGTGAGGCTCTCAGCAACTTAGTGAGATCCTGTTTTCAAATAAAATATAAAAAAAGGTCTGGGAGTATAGCCCGGAGATAGAAAGCCTCTGGGTTCACCCCCAGTACCACCAAAAATAAATAAATAAATAAATCTTAAGAGATTAAAGTATCGGAGAGTAGCAGTTCTCTGTAGACGTGCGAGAAACTTGACAATTAGACAATTATATAGGTAAGACATTTAAGTGGTTTCTGTATAGTAATTGGATAGAACTGTATATAGTCATATAAATATGAGATGAATGGGTATCAAATTGTGATTTTGTTTTTTTTCTATACTAACTTTACATCTTATCCTTGTAGTGTAAACCAGAATACAAGGTTCCGGGATTATATGTAATTGACTCAATTGTTCGACAGTCTCGTCATCAATTTGGAACTGATAAAGATGTCTTTGGGCCAAGATTCTCTAAAAATATAACCGCCACATTCCAATATTTATATCTTTGTCCATCTGAAGATAAGGTATATTACTAATATTTAAATTTAAAACTTGGATGGGGGGTTTGGTACTGGAGATTAAACCCAGAGGCATTCTACCTCCAAGCTGTACTCCCAGCCCAATTTCATTTCTTATTTGGGAACAAGGTCTCACTAGGTTGCTGAGAGTCTTACTAAGTTGCTGAGGCTGGCTTTGAATCTGTAGTCCTGCTGTCTCAGTCTCCCAATTACTGGGATTACAAGTGGCCACCACCACACCTGGCTTGTTATTATTTTTAATGGGAGTATGTTAGATATTCAGAGTCTACTTAAATTGCAAGTTAAGAATTAGTAAGACCCTGTGTCAACATAAAAACAAAAAAAAGCTAGGCATGTCGGTATAAGTTAAGGCTGAGACAGGAGGATTGCAGGTTCTTGGCCAGGCTCAGCTGCTTACTTACTGAGACCCTGTTTTAAAATAAAGAATAAAAAAATAGGGCTGAAGGTATGGCTTAGAGATAGAATACCCCTAGATTCAATCCCCAGTACCACAAAATTAATTAATTAATGATTAAATATTTTAAAAGGTCTGGGAGTATAACCCAGAGGTAGAATACCCCTGGGATCAGTACCAAAAATGACAAAATAAGGTAGAATGTTGATTTCTAGGGGAGAGAGGAAAGTGGAAACTTGCTAATCAACAGGTCTCAAGTTTCAGTTAAGCAAAATGAATAACCTCTAGAGATCTGAATTACAGTGTACCTATAGTTAATAAATGGTATACAGTTAAAACTTTTTTTTAAGAAGTTAGATCTTTAATGTTTCCCCCCCCCCCCAATAAAATAAACTTAAAAGATTAAAGAGCCATGCCAGGCGTGGTGGTGCACGCCTGTAATCCCCATGCTTGGGAGGCAGAGACAGGAGGATCACGCAGGTTCAAAGCCAGCCGTGCACGCTGGCTTAGGAGGCCCTGTTTCCAAATAAAAATGTAAAAATAGGTCTGGGAGTGTAGCCCGGAGGTAGAAGGGCTTCCAGGAACCCCAGTACCACCAAAAAAAAATTTTTTTTAAGAGCCAAGCATGATGACATATGCCTATAATCTTAGCACTTTGGAGGCTGGACAGGAGGATTACAGCTTGAAGACCAAGCCTCAGCAATTTAGCAAGACTGTTTCAAAATAAAATAAGGATAAGATGTGTGTGTGTGTGTGTGTGTGTGTGTGTACGTGTGTACATGTACCTACACAACTGATTTTACAATGAAAAGTGGAAAATCATTATAGACCTACGTGGACTTTTTTTTCCTGTACTGGGGATGAAACCCAGGGGTATTCTACCTCAGTGACACCTCCAGCCCTATTTTTTTTCTTCTTTATTTTGAAACAGGGTCTCACTGAGTTTCAAAGGGCCTCACTAAGTAGGTGAGGCAGATCTTGAACTGCGATCCTCCTGTCTCAGCCTCCCAAATGTTGGGATTACAAGCATGCACCACCATGCCCAGCTGTCAGTGGACTTTAAAAAGGAAGAAATTATGCTGGTAAACACAGAATACATAGAACATACATAAACATATAATACAGAAACAAAATATAGAATGGAGACATTTGTTTGTTTAGTTATTTATTTATATACTGGGAATTGAACCTGGATGTAGCCTCCTGAGCTACATCCCCAGATTGATATTATTTCTTATTCGGAAACAAAGTCTTACTAGGATGCTGAGAGCCTCAATTGCTGAGGCTGTCCTTAATCCTTTGATCCTTCAGTCTCTCAGCCTTCAAAGTACTAGGATTACAAGCCTGTGCCACCATGCCTGGCTGAATGGAGACATTTATAATAAATGATGTAGAAAGCAGGTGTTAAATTCTATGTTTATAGTTCTAGAGGTCTGCTCTTGTGGGAAAATTTTTTTTTAAAAAAAAACAGATAATTCACCGGGCATGGTGGTGCGCACTTGTAATCCCAGCATTCAGGAGGCGAATAACGGAGGATCATGGTTCGCTGACAGCCTCAGCTACTTAACGAGGCCCTTCATAACTCAGTGAGACCCTGTTTCAAAAAAATATAAAGACTAAAAATAGGGCCAGGGGTGTAGCTCAGAGGTAGAATGCCCCTGGGTTCTATCCTCAGTACTACCAAAAAAAAAAAAAAAATGATTCCTTGAGTAGGAGATAAAGGTTATAACATGAACAACACATTTAAATCACCATCCTGTTCTGTTTACTTAAAGCCACAAAGCAACCTTTCAATTAGAGGCCATTTATTAAATATTTCAATTGTTGGTATTCTAAAGAAACTTACTTTGGCTTTTTTTGTTGTTCATGATGGATTTTCTTTTTATCCATAAATAAAATGAAAACATCAAATAACATTTTTGTTTCCTAGCTTTGTATCTGTCTCCTACTAAATTAAACCCACCAAAGAAGGATTAAAGAAGTTAAAACTGGGTTATAATCTGATGGATTTTTTTTCTGTTTATGAAACAGATTTAGTATAGAAATATTAGCAGGGGTGGGGTTCTCTTTAAATATGTATACAAATAATTATTGTATATTCATGTTTTCTCACACATGCAGAGTAAAATAGTTCGTGTGCTAAACCTTTGGCAAAAAAATGGAGTGTTCAAAATTGAAATTATTCAACCTCTTTTAGACATGGCAGCAGGAACCAGTAATGCTGTCCCACTAGCAGAAAATGTCACCAATAATGAAGGTACTGTTGAGTGTATCTGTGAGCTTAGATTATGATGAAACTTTTGTACATGATGATGTTTGCTTCTTTCTTGTGGGATTTTTCCATAAGAAGAAAGCTTGAATTTAAATCTTGGGAAGTAGCTCTTTTCCCCATAATTCTTATTTCTAATGAAAATATGTTCTTTTTTACTTGTTATGGTATAAACTTTAGTAATATAAGCTATATATTTTATTGGATGTTAATCTGGATGGAATATTATTTTAGCAAGGAAGCTTAAAGGCATTTAAAAGGACAATCTGTCAGTTGACATTTCTTAGGTCCTAATCCCTTTTCTTTTTTTTAGGCTCGCCTCCACCTCCAGCAAAAGTTTCTTGTGAACCTCCACAAGTCACTCCAAACTCCATATCTGCTGTAGCACCGTTGCCGAGCTCTGATGCTTTTGCTGCTGTGGCTCAGCTCTTTCAGACAACTCAAGGCCAACAGGTGAGCCACTTACACACAGATTCGCCTGTTTACAGGGTTAGGTGTTGTCATCAATTCTTGTTTTCCATTCCTCATTCATAAGCATACTAAAGGAAGAAAATGTCTGCTTTTTAACTAGAAGAGCCACCACTTTAGGGAAGTGATCACACAAGGTAGAAAGGAAAATTCGAAAGTGAAAAACAAGGATAATACTTCTTTGAAGAGATGTTTAGAAACTGCTAAGTGCCCGGGGTTGTTGCTCACAGATTTCTCAATTATTTGGACTGGAGAGAATTTTTTTCCATATTTCTCAAAAACTCTGTCTTATTCACAATTCGTTTTATTTTATTTTCTCTTTGACCATCCTTTTACGTCTTTGGGTTGTAAGCATATATTTTTAACCTTAAATGATAAACGCTGAACCTAATATATTCATTCACAAACTTAACTATTAGTAAAAAATGGGTTTTGTTTTCCACTTCAATGCCTGCTATTTTGAGTCACCTTTAAGATTTTCTATTAGTAAATTAACTTATTAAATTATGCTTATACTTTGTTGTGTGGCTTATCAGTTTTTCTGTTCTTTAAGCTTCAGCAGATCCTTCAGACTTTTCAGCAACCTCCAAAACCACAGTCTCCCGCCCTTGACAATGCTGTCATGGCTCAGGTTCAGGCTATCACTGCTCAGTTAAAGACTGCTCCTGCGCAACCGCCTGAACAAAAAGCTGCTTTCCCCCCACCTGAACAAAAAACTGCATTTGACAAGGTATGCTTCTTGCACGTCACCACCCCGCTGCGAATCACCCAGCTTGGACTGGAGGAGTTCTCTCTTAGAGTTACTCTGCAGGCTGGTCATTTAGTTTGTGGTTTGAGGGCCTTTATCCCCACTTATCATCAAAACAGATTGGTTTTTCTGGTTGTAAATATGATATGCTCATTTCAAAAATTTTGGGGGAGCCAGGTATGGTGGCACATGCTTGTAATCCCACAAATCTGCACTCTTCCCATCTCAGCCTTCCGAGTACTGGGATTCCACATACACCTTTGTGATAAAAGGTTGCTTGAGTTGCTTCATTTTCATCACTCTGTTTCCTTAGGCACATCTAAAAAGCTGTCTTTAGGGGTGTGGGCATGCTGAACATACACAGCCCAGGGCTTCCTGTGAAATTTTAATTCAGAGAGTTCCACTCTTTAAATACATATTTTTTTTTAAATACTTTTTTTTTTTTTTTTTTTTTTGGTTACTGGGGGGTGGAACCCAGAGGCTTTTCTGTCTCCCAGTATAGCCTCCCAGGCTATACTCACAGACCTTTTTTATACTTTATTTGGAAACAGGGTCTCACCAAGTTGATGAGAGCCTCACTAAGTAGCAGAGGTTGGCTTCGAACCTGTGCGATCCTCCTGTCTCAGCCTCCCAAGTGCTGGGATTACAAGCTTGTGCCACCACACCTGGCTTTTTAATTGGGTTTTTAGCTATATAACATTTAGTTTTATTTTTCAGGTTTCACTGCAAAAGGCACAAGTTTGAAAATCATAGAACTAAGTGATATCTTTGTTTCATCATCTCTGGACTTTCTGATTCTTTCCAACATTTTCATTAGAAAAGAATTTAACTAGGTGCAGTGGCGCATTTCTGTAATCCTAGTATTTGGGAGGCTGAGACAGGAGTACCAGGTTTGAGGGCAGCATTAGCAACTTAGCAAGACCCTGTTTTAAAGTAAAAAAAATCAAGAGAGCTATGGGTGTAGCTTGGAGGTAGAATACCCCTGGGTTCAATCCCCAGTACCAAAACAACAAAATAAAAGAACTTTATTGCTTGTAGTTTGGATTTCAAATACGCATAGTAAAGGACTGGTTTTCACCATATTCCTGTGATTCATGAGTGACTACTGATTAAAAGGTTAGATACATTTTTTTTTTTTGAGTAAAAAAATACATGGGGGGGGCGTACTACAGAGAAAGAGCAGTTTCACAGTACTTTGAACAAACTTGCTTGAGATATATATCCGTTTACACCTCTTTCAAAGCACAGATGAACCTAAATTCTTACATAGGTGGTTTTGTGTTTAGTTTTTAATTTGGAAAAACTATCCACACCTGCATTTAAAAAGTGTCCTAGTTTATTATCCTAGTAGTTTTATGATGTTGTCTCTTCAATTGCTCTGGAATCTATTTTAGTGTATGGTTCAAGATAGTTAAATCTTTATTTTTTAAAACAGTACTTTTTCATGCACTAAAATGCCCATGTCTCTTCTGTAAATCTCTGGGTACTGTTCTCTCCCACTAATGTATTTGCTTTTGCTCATAACAGCTGTAGTAAGTTGCATTTTATATATGTATGTGTGATCCCAGGTCTTCTGTGTGCCAGGCACACCTCTATCACAGAGCTACACCCCCAGCACATCTGTACTATATTAATTTCCAGATACTCCACCTAGTTACTCCTTTTTCAAACTTTCTTTGGCTTTTCATAGTCAAATGTATTAGTATTCTTCAGAAAAACAATTTTATCAACAGATGGATGGATGGATGGGAAAAAGTGTTAAGGAATTGGCTCATATATTAGCAAATTTGAAATTTGTCAGACAAATGAGCAGGCTGGAAATTGAAGTGAGTTATGTTGCTGTCCTTAGTCTGAATTCCACAGAGCATCAGGCTGGAAAATCGGGTAGGGTTTTGATGTTGCAGACTTAAGAATCCCTTCTGGAAAGCTCAATTTTTGTTCTTAAGATATTCACCTATTTAGTGAGGCCTGTTCATAAAAAGCATAATCGTTTGTACTCAAAACCTACTGATTTAAGTGGTAATCTCATCTAAAAAAATAATTTAGCTCTGATACCTGGGTTAGAGTTTAACCCAACAATTGTTCCACTAAAACTTGGGCAAGTTGATACATAAAATTAATCCTTAGGCATACCTTTCCAGGTGACCTTTAGGGTGCCTTTGATTTTGAAAGTTAATGTGAAAAGTACGGAGAGCTCCTACAGAATCTATATTTACTGGGCTCTTTTTAAGATTTTCTTTCTTTGGGTATTATAAACTTTTTTCTTTTATTTTTAATGTTTAATATTTCATAAGTTTTAATTTGGTTAATAATGCCATAGAGAAAAACTGCCAATTTTTATCTTGCAAAAATGGTCACATTATTAAATGCTAATTTCCTAGTTGGTTCTCACATTTTCAGCTACTAATCTCTCTTTAATATTTGTTACTGTTTCTTTTTCTTTTGTTGCTGTACTAGTTGCTAGGAATTCCAGCCCTGTTAATGATACCCTTATCCTGTTAATTTGAATTATTATTCCTCTAGTTTGTTTTTTTTTTTTTTTTCATTTAAAAAGGTCTAACTTAAGCTAGTCATTGATTAATTTGTCTGTTTCAGCTTAATTGTGCTTTAATTTCCTTAAAAGCACTGAAAATTTATTTTGTTGATTGGTCTTAGTTTTTTTTTTAAATTCCTTCAAGTTTTTTTCCAAAGCAATAGGTATAGGTCTTAACACTTTAAACAACAAGCCAGGCACAGTGCTGCACACTGGAAAGCTGAGACAAGAGGATCACAGGTGTGAGCACAGCCTCAGCAACCTAGTGAGACACTGTTAAAAATGGAGTTTTAATTTGTCTCCTGTCTCTTGCTAACTATTCTGATATTAAGTTACTTTAAATGTTCAGTATTCACTACTCTAATATATCAATAGCAGCAGATGTATTTTATTCCTGCCATGAAAGTTTGGTAAATTAATATGTGTAAAATTGCAAGGAACCTGGACTCTAGCTTTTGTTTAGAAAATAGTAAATAATAAGCCCTTCCAATTACCTGCTCTAGAATCAAAGAATGAAACACTAGTTAGCTCTATCCCAAAACATTCTTTACACCTGGCTTGGTCCTATATACTGTGTTGTCCAGGGAGGGGCTTTCCTCTCTTACTTTGGAAATCTGTCGCTCAGTGAGGTAGAACCAGCCTCCTGTGCCCGCCAAGCCACACCTACTACTGCAGAATCTTGAGGCAGAGCCATTACGGAACACACAACTTTAGAAACTTGAGGTTTAATTCATGAGCAAAATGGGCACAGCTTGGGGAAAGGTTTGCCTGTTGGAGGCCAGAGATTGAGAGCTTTGAGGTAAAACAGACCAGTGTCCCATCCCAGTCCTGCCGTTTACTGACTGTACAATCTTGGTTTATTTCCTAATCACCTTAGATTTAGTTTTCTTGTCTACGTTGCAGAGTTCTTAGGATGATGAAATACTTTGCAATTCTTGGAAACATATTAGTAGGTGTTCAATTTGTTGCTTTCCCTTCTGAGAGGTTTATTTAAAATTTGCTTTTCTTGTAAATACGTGACCTTATGCAGTATACTTTTCTATGCAAGTTTCTGGTGATCCGAGGTAAGTTGTGAAGCCTTAAGCTAGTGAACAGGCGCTGAGATTTCTTTGTGCTCCTGTCATATGCCATTCTCTTTGCTTTTTTCTATTAATACTTTAACAGACAACATTCAAACTAATTTTTTTTTTTTTTTTTTTTTTTTGGTATTTGGGGTGGAACCCAGAGGGTTTCTACGTCTGGGCTATACTCCCAGACCTTTTTTTATATTTTATTTGGAAACAGGGTCTCACCAAGTTGCTGAAAACCTCACTAAGTAGCTGAGGCTGGCTTCGAACCCGTGCGATCCTCCTGTCGCAGCCTCCCAAGCACAGGGATTACAAGTATGTGCCACCACACCTGGCTCAAACTAAAATTTTTTACACACTTTAATGTGCATAAAATTCTATAACTTTTTAATCTAAGTCAGTGAATATTTTAGAAAAATAAGTATATTGCTAAATTAGTTATGAAATAAGCAGGTAGAAAATGGTCAAAAAGAAAATACTGTGCTTACAACTGGAAAGGGAAAGCAGAATTTTTTAAAAGTTCTGTCTTGTCCAAAATGGGACTTGTTAAAAATTGTCTTTGAACCAAGAACCTCTGGAACCTATGGCAAAATGTGATTGCACTGACATTGGAGTGGGGTTATTGGTATTGGCAAACATCTTGTTTGGTTGTTTCTGTAGTTTCTTATTTAGTGAATCACAGTCCAAATTTTAAAATGGAATATTGGTGTCCCTGTTCTAGAAGCTACTTGATAGATTTGATTATGATGATGAGCCGGAAGCTGTGGAAGAATCTAAGAAAGAGGATGTTGCTGCAATCACCACGGCAGCACCTGCCCCGCCTCCAGTGTCTGTCACGGCCACACCTGCCGCCAGCACTGTTGCTGCTGCTGCTGCCGCCGCTGCCGCTGCTGCTGCTGCTGCCGCCGCCGCCTCAGTGGCGCCTGCTGCCACATCTCCCCCGCCTCCACAGGCACCGTTGTGAGTTTCCACTTTGTGGTTCCTGGACAAGTAGAACCTTGATAGGTATAAAGCATGATCTAAGTACCATTTAGCAAAAACAGTTTTATTATTTTGTGAAATTGTGATATTATAGGTTTTCTCCTGAACTGAGAGGGTATTCTGTCCAATTCAGAATTTTAAAAATGGCTTTTGTGTTGAACACAATAAGGAGCACATAGATTACCCTATGGATTAATACATGATTAGTAAAATGTTGATTAGCATTGACTGCTGAACATTCTTTATGTTCCTCTAATATAAATGTGGCCGAAAAACTTAAGTGCTTTGAAGGAATGAAAAGATTGCTTGCCTATTTTAGTGGATTTCCTGGAGATAGCATGCAGCAGCCAGCATACACACAGCATCAAAATATGGATCCATTTCAACCTCGCATGTTGGGAATACAGCAAGATCCCATGCACCATCAGGTACTGACACTTTTCTTGCAGCTTAGACCTAATCACTTTTGGGATCTGTTCTTAGAGAATATGTCTGGCACTTCACTTGGTTGTGGGATTGAAGTAACACTCCAGCTTTGATAAAAACGATTGAGCACAAAACCGTTTTGAGTTGCTTTTTATTTTAATTAAAACCAGGGTGCTAGGCATAGTGTGCTTGTATTTTGATAATAGGTATTTTAGGTAAAATTGTTGAAACATTACTTCTATTTAAAGAAACCCACTCAGTTCCACGGCTTTTTTTCTCTGTGTGATTACATTTAGAGCCTTCAGCTCTCAACTTTCAGAAATGTAGTTTGAAATATACAATTAAAGGACTGTACATAGCACACTGGAGATTAGCAGGAAGTTAGTAGAGATGTGTTCATTGAATTTGTTGTAGTAAGTCCTCTAATTTAGATTTTCTTAAACTTAACTGTGTGTATGAATTGTAGGGAGAGGGAAGAACACTTTAAAAATACGGAGCCCAGCCGGTATGGTGGCTCACGCTTGCAGTCCCAGTACTGGGAAGACTGAGACAGGAAGATTGCAAGTTCACAGCCAGCCTCAACAACTTAGGCTCTGTTTCAAACGAAAGAATAAAAAATAGGGCTGGGGATGTAGCTCAGAGTAGAATCCCCCTGGGTTACCTCCCCAGTGCTGCACACAAAAAAATTACAGACCCTGGCCCTCCAATTTTAGAGAATCTGGTTTTGTTTTTGTTTAATTCTGCAGTGATGTGCCTATACAGCCAGCCTTGGGAAATACTGCTCTGTTTTTCTAGGACATCTTTTTTGTGTGTCCTCATGATTGAATACACGGGCATTCTACCTCCAGTCTATACCCCCAAAACTGTTTATTTTTTTTATTTTGAAATAAGGTCTCACTAGGTTGCTGAGAGTCTCACTGTACTGCAGAGGCTGTCCTTCAAACTGTGGTTCTTCTGTCTCCGCCTCCCAAGTACTAGGATTACATGTGTGCACCATCATACCCAGCTCCAAGACATCTCTTTCCATTCATATTCATTTGCTTTTCCATGTTGTTTTCAGGTTATTCCTTTTTGTATGTGTGTGGCACTGGGGATTAAACCCAGGAGTATTCTACTTGTGGGCTCTACCCCCAGCCCTATTTTATTTTGAAACAGATTTTCACTAAGGGCAGGCTTCTCAAAGTTGCTGGGGTTGGTTATAAACCTGCGATCCTCCTGTTTCAGGCTCCCAAGTACTGAGATTACAAGCATGCACCACCATGCCCACCCTTAAATAATGTAGAAAGATACTTGTTCTGAATAAATTAATTTTATTGGTGCTTGAATTGTACATGCAAAAATAGATTGTGGCTTATTCTCATCATTATTATACTTATATTTGAAACTAAAAGTTCAGTATGTTGAAGCTCTTCCTTTGGTAAATTAAAAAAAAAAAAAGTAAACCTAGAAGTCACTTTTTCTGGTCACTCTTTCTCCCAAAAGGCTTAATTGCTATAAAAGTTGAAAGAAGACCTTTTGCAGAATATCTTTGACTTTAAGTTTAGCCTGTCATGATGCCTTCTTAAATAAGCTATGTCCTTAAATATATAAAACCAAATAAGTAGTTTAACATTTTGAAATGTGTTAATGGAATATTTTAATCTCGATACAATACTTGAAAATGTAGCTACAGAGAAAGATTGTACTGTAGAAATTGTTAAACGATATTGAATGTCATTATGGATTTTCCTTGATCAAACTTTAGTGAACATATTTTAATTTTATATAAAGTAAGGGCTTTCCAGATTATTTTGGTATCTGCTCTCTGATCATGTGCTTTGCCCCCCCCCCCCAAATGAAAGGTTCCACTTCCTCCTAATGGACAGATGCCAGGGTTTGCACTTCTCCCCACACCTCCGTTTCCGCCCATGGCTCAGCCTGTGATTCCTCCAGCTCCGCCAGTGCAGCAGGCTTTCCAACCTCCTTTTCAGGCACAAAGTGAACCACTTACACAGAAGCAACATCAGCAGGTAAAATTGGATTCTTAGAAGACTGTTAATTATCTTTTTTGCTGTTCCCTTGGTTTTTATGCAGATTCCTGCCTATTTGCTTGCTATCTTTTTTGTGAAGAGGGGATACTAGGGATTGAACCCAGGGGCAATGACCTGTTTTCTGTACCCCTGGCCTTTTATTTTGAAATAGGATTTCACTAAGTTGCAGGGGCTGGCCTTAAACCCAAGATCTTGTCTTTGTCCCCAAGATAGCGGCATTACAGGTATGCACCAACACGCCCAACTACTGTCTTCATTGTTTTAATGTGAAGAAAAATCTTAGGCATGTGTTGACCCCTCTTGGCTCTACCTTTACTTGAGAAGCTAGTACAATAATACAGGCAGCCTTCAGGGTTCTGGGAGGCCGGAGACAGAGTAGGAGACTTACCCAATACCTGGTTTACCAGCTGAGATGATGGTTTTTACAGTAGTGCGCAGCTTAGCATCACTGCTAATCCCATAAACTGTATGTAATAAAACCATAAGTGTTGGTGCACTTTTGAGACTAAGACAGAAGGATCACAGATTCAAGAACAGCCTCAGCAAGTAGTAAGCAACTTAGCAAGGCCCTATTTCAAAGCCAAAAAATAAAGAAAGGGCTGGTGGTATAGCTTGGAGGTAGAATGTCCCTGGGGTCAATTCAGTACTTCCTCCCTAACACACAGACACACACACACACACATACACACAACACACAATCTCAATCTCTCTCTCTCTCTCTCTCTCTCTCTCTCTCTCTCTCTCTCTGTGTGTGTGTGTGTGTGTGTGTGTGTGTGTGTGTGTGTGTGTGTGTTTTAAGGGATTGCCAGTCATTATTAAACTATTAATTCATCCCAAGTAACCAAAAGAACATAAAATGATCTTTGGGGGATTTTTTTTTTTCTTTAGTATTTGTTTAGATTTTGGCCTCTTCATAATTTCCACATTTCTTATGATTTTTGTTTTTAAGGAAATGGAAGTAGAACAACCTTGTATTCCAGAGGTTAAGCGGCATATATCTGATAACAGAAAGTCAAGATCTAGGTCAGCATCCAGGTAATTTGTAGAAAATGTTTTCCCAAACCTCTATGTCTTAGGAGACATATAGAGGAAAATCAAATTGGATTATTTGTACACATCGGGAGTGCTAATAAAAAAAACATCTGTTATATATTATGTCTCTGTGGGAAAGGAGGGGAAAAAGAAATGCCGAATTTACAAAGAAAAATCTAGGGTCCGTTGCCTTGCCCAGGTTTGTTTTCTTTGAGTGGATCTGGTGCCTGTGCCTATAGGCATACAAAATACTGGAGAGATTTACAAAGTTCCTTTGCAACTTTATCTACCAACAAAAGTAGAAAGATTGTAGAAATGCCATGACCAGATTACATTTTAATTGCTTCAGAAAAGACTTTCCTGAGGAAATAGGTAATGGTAGTATCAGTGTATCTCAACCATGAAAATTCTCTTCTTACACTGCAAGTATATAATTTACTACTGGGGGTACTGAAGATAAGAGCTACCTTTATAAGCTGGCAAACTTCATTTAAATTAAATGCTTGCTTTCTAATTTCAGACATTTAAAGTCTTTAAAATGAGCTTCCTACTATCAAGTTCTTAAATATCCAAATATTATAACTGTTTTTTCTTTTTTTCAACTTAATGTGCATATATTTTCTATTTCTTATCCATGTGCTGTCCAATTCCCAATGTAACTACTAGGTCACCAAAAAGGAGACGCTCTAGGTCTGGTTCTAGATCTCGAAGGTCTCGTCACCGGCGCTCCCGATCTCGCTCCAGGGATAGGCGCCGGCATTCTCCTCGGTCTCGATCCCAAGAAAGACGTGATCGAGAAAAAGAGAGAGAGCGTAGACAGAAAGGGCTTCCTCCCATCAAAGGAGAAACTGCAAGTGGTAAATAAGCCTTCATATTCAAACTTCTGGGTTTTGTTTCTCATCAGTTTAAAATGTTATGTAACTTAGAAAGCCATAAATAAAGTGATATCACTATTGTTTTGTTTCAAATACTGATTTCTAGTATGTGTTTCAATTTATTTACCATAAAGTCTTTGATTAGTTCTATATACAGTGGAAAGAAGTACTTTTTTTAAAAAATAACTAGTACCTTTAAAAATATTTAACCATTTACAGAATATATCAGCTTTCTTTTATCTCCTAAATCTCAGATAATATCTTTAGACTATGTTTAGTAAAGTATGCTAGATGTATTCCAAATGTCAATCAGTTAACTAATTAAAGAGTTTAATTCCTAATAATGACTAGGGCATATGTAAAATTTCTGACTATATAAAGCTTATTACTTATGACAGTGTAAAAATTAAAACTAAACACTCAGAAAAGAATGGTTGCATATAGTGAACAAAGTGCTATATTCCAGTAATTAAGAGACTTGGCCTTGAATCCTGATCGTGCTGTTCACTTTAAGGCAATCAGGGCCAATTTGGTGCTTCTTTGACCTTAGTTTTCATAGATATCTTTAGATATAGCCACAAAAAGACCAGTTTTTTCCAACTCTTATGTATGCCTTTAACTCTGTTTCCATTTCTGCAAATACTAACACAATTTCTGAAAATTTTAAAAGTTGATACATGATTTTTTATTTAATTTTTGCTATTGTAACTCATTTATTTTGAGTAAAGATTTTAAGTAAGGTATGATGCTTATTTATCACATATGAATTTTTTATTATAAATTTATCTTAAGTTTGCAGTACTACACTTTGGGTGGGACAGCTGGACAAAAGGACTACTCAACAGGATGTTGCCAGTCTCTTGGAAGAGTTTGGTCCAATTGAATCAATCAATGTGAGTGTCTACTTGATTATTTAATAGCAGTGACAGATGTGCTTCGTGCCATTTTATTAAATTAAGGACTTGATCTGAGTTACAATTTGCCCAGATTTATAGAAGATGTAGCTACAAGTTTAGTTCTGAGTTTGTATTTAGCAGTCTCTGCATTTAATGATGAAAGTTTAAACCCTTTTTAGAAAAGTATTTAACAAAGTTTGGAGCGCTCAGTCAAGTCCAAACTTGAATTGCTAACTTATATTACTTTAACCTTGAATTATAGAGCAATGGCTGCTGGAGTCAGTTCTTATATCTTATTGCTTTCTTACTATCTTTTACAATACTAAATTGTTTTGGAGCAGATGATTCCTCCCAGAGGCTGTGCCTATATTGTTATGGTTCATAGGCAAGATGCTTATCGTGCCCTGCAGAAACTGAGCCGAGGAAACTATAAAGTAAACCAGAAATCCATAAAGGTACAGTTTAATAATTCATTCTTTAAAAATTTAAGATGAAATTAGTATGTGGCTTTTTAAAAACTAATTTTGGATTTCGTTATGGCTAAGCATTTCATGTGCATTTTTGTAAGTTGCCTCCTTTAAAAAAAAATGCTGTTTAATACAACTTTGTTGTTTTGTTTGTTTTTGTTTTTTTTTTGTTTTTCCCCTAATACTGGGCATTGAACCCAGGGGCATTCTACCTCTGAGCTACACCCCCAGCCCACAAGTAGCTGAGGCTGGCTGTGAATCTACAATCCTCCTGTCTCGGCCTCTCAAGTACTGGGATTATGAGCATGCGCCACTACGCCCAGCTTTAACACAAAATTTATAAACGTTCAGTACATGGTGAGGTTTAGGGGTGGGGCTCCTGATAATAGATAATAGAACCATCCCTCACACTTACTAGGCCCGGGTTCCATCTCTGAACTACAGCCTTAGGCCTCCTCTTTTCTAATGTAGATGGCTCATCATTTGGTGCCTTAAATAGTCCCTTATTAATAAGTTTTGCATTATTCAAAAATATGTGCGATCTCATGTTAGAATTAACTATGAAAAATTAATCACCAGTTATAGGGGAAATGATAAATGTACATAGATGTTTATCCCCTGAGAAACCAAAGTCATTGTTTTCTCAGTAGCCTAATACTCTATTTTACCTTTCAGTTATACCACACACACACACACACACACACACACACACACACACACACACACACACTTTGTCTAGTGTATTAACACTAGAAACTATCAGTTTGCTGTAGACTTTCAAAAGTGGTGCCAACGCTGGACATGTTGGTGCATACCTATAGTCCCAGTACTTGAGAGGCTGAGACAAGAAATTAGATTAGAGGTAGAACTTAGGGGTAGAAAGCCCTTGGGTTCAATCTCCAGTACTACAAGGGGGAAAAAAGTGTTGCCCAGCAAGCTGGGCTATAGAAGGAATTTCACCCCTCTCTCATGAACTTATTCTTTGAAGTTTTATGCTAGCTGGGCTGTGGCAGGTGGAGGTGGTAAAGAGCAAGTACCAGAAATTTTCATCCTAGGACAGAATGAAAATAAGAGGTGTAACTAGTTGGATGGTGAGGATAAGTCTGATTGAGATCCAGAGATAACTGGTCTGGATTGCGCCTTTGCCACCCAAGTCCCACAGAGTAAAATGGTAGGGAATAGTGAATTCTCCAGACTTACAGTCTCCTTTCCCTTTCCCTCTTATTTATTTATTTTTTACTAATGGTGAAATAGATTGCCTGGGCCTTAAACAAAGGAATAAAGGCAGATTATAAACAGTATTGGGATGTAGAACTTGGCGTTACCTATATCCCATGGGACAAAGTCAAGCCTGAGGAACTGGAGAGTTTTTGTGAAGGAGGAATGTTGGACAGTGATACGCTTAACCCAGGTAAAGTAGCATTTAATTTTTCTTAACAATTCACTTATTTGCTCAGTGGTACATATTAAAGTTGAAATAATCTTGTTTATTCTTGCACTAGGAAGAAATTTTCGGAATTTTTTTAATGTACCCACTTAATCATCCCAATCTCCATTATAAACTGACTATACAGTAGTGAATAAGCTAAGTATGTGTTTTTTAATTTGTAATGTAATGTGTCTCCTGGGAAAGACACAAACAGGTGAAATCAGTTCTTCTGACTGTGGGAGTCAATATTAGAGAAACAAGTGTAGCATCCTGAATTTTAAAACCTCACGAGCTGAAACTTTTTGAGCACCATCGTGATACTCAAAAAACTTTGGACTTTGTCATATTAAAAATTTTTGGATTAGGATTGCCCTGCTGTGAAGTCTATTGCAAGTATTCCAAAATCTGAAACACTTTTGATCTTAAACAGTTTGGATAAGGGATATTAAACCACTATTGTGTTTTAAGTTCACTGCTTTGTGATAATTTATTTGGAAATTTTTAAATTTCCAAACGAGCAATCAGAGAAATTGTGTAAGATGAGATTACTTGTGGATATTGATACTATAAATGCCAGGTTGGCAGAGATTGATAAGAACAAGGAGTATACTATGGAAAAACAGTGTGACCATTTAGAGAACTAAATGTAGGCATGAGGGCTAGGATGTGAAGCTAGGATTTGAGAGCTAGGATGTGAAGTCAGCGCTGTGGTATTCTCACACTCTGCCTCCTTCCATAACGCATGCCTTTGGGCAGGGTTAGGGCTGGGTTTCTGTTTAGGCAGATGGGCCTGCTGTTTGCCAGGCATCTGGAGGCTTTGAGCCAAAATAACAGGGAGGCAATGGAGTCCCAGAGCTCCTAGTACAGTGGAGGCTTCCTGACTTGACTAGAAGATAAGTAGAAATAGGTGAGAGAATGCTGAGTTGTTCTTAGGTATTAGGGAAAGGTTTTTCAATACATCTTGTAGTTAAGAATATAGATTCTAGAACAAGATGTGTCTGGGTTGGATCCATCCCCTCTGTTTACTAAATGTGACTTTGGGCGAGTTGTCTATGCTTTTCTCATTTGTAAAATGGAATAATAGTGTCTACTTACAGGTTATGAGGTTTTTAAAAGTTAGCATACATAAAGTGCTTTGGACAGAGCCTTGCTCGTGATATCTTTTATATGTTTTCTATTCATTAATTTAAATATCGTTTGTGAATTTAGCATAAGAGTTTCTTTAATGGCCAAAGTTTTATTTCTAGATGTTAACCATACACTGATGTTCTTATAACTCTTCTAGATTGGAAAGGAATTCCCAAGAAGCCTGAAAATGAAGTTGCTCAAAACGGAGGTGCAGAAACCTCACACACAGAGCCCGTGTCGCCCATCCCTAAACCCTTGCCTGTGCCTGTCCCTCCTATTCCTGTTCCTGCACCCATCACAGTGCCCCCGCCACAGGTGAGCATAACCTCCAGGTGTCTGGGAGACTCCTTTGTAAATCTTAACTGCAAAACATTGAGCACATAAATGTGCCTGTTATTCATATTTTGGTATATCTATTTATAGACTATAACCCTTTTTTATAAATGTTAAAACCAGAATAAATTTATATTGCTTTACATAGGTCTAGTTTTCCAATATCTTACTTTCCAATGTCCTAGGCATAAAATTTTAATGAATTAGTATGTCATGTTTTACTCTATTTTTATTGGGCCTTTATTCTGAAGGTACTTGGGTGCATCTTCACACTGCTGCTTTGAGGGAAAGAGCTTTCTAATCTTCAGTTTCGGTGGTGTCACCAGGATATTTTTAATAGATGATGAAAAGCTATTTAATGCAAATACAAAGGCATATTCTTACATAAAGTATTTGCAGTCTTAACTAACCAAACTTTTACTTCAAAAGGAGGAATCCACATTCTGGTATACCAGGTTCTAATCCCAACTCCACTGTTTGTACTCAGTAGCAGTGTGTTTTTGTGCAAGTGTCTTAACCACTGAGCTTTACTTTTCTATCTGTAAAATGCAGGAGTTTTCTTTCCTGGCCTTGGCTCTGGTATTCTTCCTGTATCAGTTTTCTGAGACTTATGTGAAATAATGTGTATTAAGTATTCAATATGTTTCCTGTCATTAATAAGAGCTGAATAATGAAAGACATTTTGACAAAATTTATAAATAATTTGACCCATACTTTTATGTGATCTAGATTTTTCTTGATTATCTCAGTGTACGGAGAGCATTATATGGTTTTGTTTGTTGGTTGGTTGGTGGTTCTGAGGTTCCTGGAAACCTTTCTATCTCCAGGCTACAGTCCCAGACCTATTTTATATTTTATTTGGAAACAGGGTCTCTTAGGCCAGCAAGGCTGGCTTTGAACCTGCACAATCCTCCTGCTGTCTGCCTCCCAAGCCTGGGGATTACAAGCATGCGCCACCACACCCGGTGCATTATATGTTTTGATACATACTTAACTATAATTTTTTTTAAGTGTACTTCCCAAATTGGCACTTTTTATGGATGTCATTTCAGTGCTGGTTTTAAGCAAATGTTACTTTGTGTCAGCCCTCAATTAAAGAAACCTGGCTAATCCGTTAAAATTGATCTTTTTTTTGTGTGTGTATATGATAATGCAGATTGCACCCAGGGACATTCTACATCTTAGCTACACTCCAAGCCCTTTTTTTTTACTTTGAAACAGGGTCTCACTGAGTTGTGGAGGGCCTCACTAGTAGCTGAAGCTGGCCACAAACCTGCACGGTCCTCCTCTCTCAGCCTCCCAAGTACTGGGATTACAAGCATGCACCACCATGCCTGACATGATGTTTTTTAATAGCTAACACTTGTTGTTTAATAGCTAACATTAATAAGTGCTAGGCACCATTTCAAAGAATTCACATAACCATTTTAGCCAGGCATGGTGGCACACATTTATAATCCCAGCATTTGGGAGGCTGAGACAGGATAGCAGTTTGCAGACAGCCTCAGCTATTTTGTGAGGCCTTCTGCAACCTAGTGAGACACTGTTTCAAAATAAAGGATAAAAAAAAATAGCTGGGTTTGGTGGTGCACACTTGTAATCCCCCACTCTTGGGGGGCCGAGACAGGAGGATAGCAAGGGTTTGAAGCCAGCTTCAGCTACTTGGTGAGACTTTCAGCAACTTAGTGAGACCCTGTTTCCAAATAAAATATAAAAAGAAAAAGGTCTGGGAGTATAGCCTGGAGGTAGAAAGCCTCTGGGTTCCACCCCCAGTACCACCACCAAAAAAAAAAAAAAAAAATAGGGGTGTACTAGCTTAGAGGTAGACTGTGCCTGGGTTTCATCCTCAGTACTGCAGAAAGAAAGACAGAGGGGCCATTTTTAGAAAGTTAAAATGGCTTATTCCCCATACAGCTAGTTAAAAAGATGGTACATTCAATTCAGCTCCAGAATCTTAGCCTTGTATAAATTGCTGGGTAACCCTTCTTAGAGCTTTATTTCTCAAAATTCTTTGACTAGACCTTGAAACATTCTTAAATGTAAGGTGTTATCAGAGCATCGGTGGTTATTGATGAAATATAGTGTTAGTTTGCTGTCCTAAAAGAGCTAAACTTTGATTTTATATCATTTGATTTATGTCTTCAGTTTACCTACCATCTTTTATAGAATAAATTTCTTGGATATAGTACGTACAGATATAGAAGCATCTAGGGTTTTTTGTTTGTTTGTTTGTTTTGTTTTGTTTTTTTGTTGTTGGTTGTGGTGGTGGTTTTTTGCGGTACTGGAGATGGAACCCAGAGGCATTATACCTCCGAGCTTCACCTCCAGCCCTATTTTTTATTCTTTATTTTGAAACAGGGTCTCACTAAGTTGCAAATGGCCTAAGTAGCTGAGGCTGTTTGTGAACCACGATCCTCCGGTCTCGGCCTCCCGAATGCTAGGATTACAAGTGCGCACCACCATGCCCAGTGAAGCATCTAGTTTTAACAGAATATTTTCTTTGTCTGTACATGCTGTGTGGATTGCAGATGAATGTGTAATTTCGCCTTTCCTCTCTAGGTCCCACCGCATCAGCCTGGTCCTCCTGTGGTGGGTGCCCTTCAGCCACCTGCTTTCACGCCTCCTCTAGGAATTCCTCCTCCAGGGTTTGGTCCTGGTGTTCCTCCTCCACCACCGCCACCACCATTTTTGCGTCCAGGGTTCAATCCAATGCATTTACCGCCAGGTAAGTCGATAAGTTGTGTGAGAGTGCTTTTTTTAGAACTTGAAATGAAAATTATATTGCATAAATTGACATTATTTTTCTTACTCTAGGGTTTCTTCCTCCTGGACCCCCACCTCCTATAACTCCACCAGTATCCATTCCTCCTCCTCACACTCCACCAATAAGCATCCCAAATTGTAAGCATGTTTCTCCTTTGTGTTCACTTGACCTCTTGGAGCTGGGGTAGGAGGGAGAGTGAACCAGTAATTAGGATCTGTAGTATGGCAGAAGAATGTTGACCAGGAAAATAAGTAATTACTCAGCTTCACATGTTGATGTAATTATATTCCTTAGCTACTATCGCTGGTATAAATGAAGACACTACAAAAGACTTATCTATTGGAAATCCCATTCCAACAGTGGTGTCTGGGGCTAGAGGAAATGCCGAGTCTGGTGACAGTGTGAAAATGTATGGTTCTGCTGTGCCACCTGCTGCACCCACAAACCTGCCTACCCCTCCTGTAACCCAGCCCGTTGCACTTCTTGGTAAGTTTGTTTTTTTATCTTTAGTTCTTTCCCCCCTTAAGTTGGGTCTTTTTTTAATAATGTAAATTTTGGTAAAAAGCCAAACTAAACCTAGAGCTAGTTTTCTTTGAGGAAGATTTTATAAATCGAATGTTTACACTTGGTCTTTACCAAGAAACAACCTTGGGGGTGAAATCATATTTGTCTTGAAATAAAAGGTCAGATTTGTATGTCTTGATTTGGTATAAGAAATGATTAAAGTAATCTCTATGCATAGGAATTGGTTCAAGATTCATGATTGACATAATCTCAGATCCTTCTAGCTTTAGAAGAGGTATTTCTTTGATAAAAATAAGTGTTTTTCTGTCTGAACCAGTTTTTATTTATTTGAAACTTTTAAGGGCTTTGGTAGCTTTTTATTGTAGGCTGGCAAAGAAAGCATCTTTTATACATTGCAATAACATGACTCTGATTTCTGAGTAATAGTTGCACATTCTGAAAATCTCTCCTGGTGACTCCTCAGTTTTCTACTGTTGAAGCTTATCTTTTAGACTCTTAACCCACATCATCACTGTGATCAAGGGAGGTATGACTTAAGATTGTTTACATCTTCAAGAGGGTTTACTAGCTTGCTTAAATTATAACTATATCACATAACTGTTAGAATAAACCATCTTTAAATTAGTAAGTTGTTAAATTTGAAGTGGTATTGCCAAGTATAATTAACATTTGATTCTCCTAGTAGGGAGTTAATACTTGCTGAGTGTTTTACAGCATTCTGGCCCTAGGGGCCCATGATAATTTTCAGAGGTACTGTGTATATACATTTGCTTTCTCCATTGGTTATCTCTGAGATGTAGGACTGTGGGACATTCGTGATGGATAGAGGGCTTATTTTTTTACCTTTCAGTATTATTGGAAATATCTTATGTATGTGCCACATTTTTAATAAAAACTAATTTGCTTGTAAATAGCATGCTGTATTCTGCCCTCTCAAACTGAGCTGAGGCCCAGAGTAAACTTAAATCTTTTCATTTCCCTTAGTACACATAATTGGGTAATGATAAAAGGGGATTTGGGATTAAATTTATCACAAGTAATGAAGCAGTCTTTATAATGATAGAAAATTATTTGTTTAATGAGGAAGTTGCTGAAGAGGTCTATACAGTAATGGGAATAATACAGTAGAAACAACTCCGGACTGGGAACCCCTTAAGGAACCTTATGTCTCAGGTTTCAGTTTCTTAGGCTTGTTTTTTTTTCTCATACTTATGATAAGGTGGTTACACAAGAACCATATCCCTTTCTTCCACATCCTCTCTACTCACATACACTCTCAACTATGAATTCATTTGAGATAAAGTCTCCCTGTCTAGGTCCATAAATAAGAGGCCAGCTGAAACTGTTTACAAAATTATGCGCATTTGTGTTTTTCTCTGGGCCTAGTAAATTCATTGAATGAATGAAAATATTTGGTGATCTCCAAGAGTTTAATAACCACTGCTTTCAAGCAACACTAAAGAGTAAGTACCTGCCTCTTATTTCTTACTGCTACTGAACAGGCAATTTCACCTTTATATCCAACATATGAAACAAAGTAACACAGCTCAGAAGTTGGTAAGCTTGAAAAGTAAATTTAGTAGTCTTAGTACTACTAGGAAAATAATTAGACTCCACATCTCCTTCACATTTCTCCTACCTGGTATCTCCGGCTGGGTGTCTGTCCCCTCCTGCTCCAGTGAATGGAAGGTTCGTGAAGGAAGACATGGCGTAGAGAGGAGCAGTTTTCACTACAGGGCTATCAGTGCTTCGCACCTCTATCTTGTCTGTTGCTTTTAAAACAGTTTAAAATATAAAATCTGTTTTTAATCCTGGATGGTCTAAAATTTGAAACAAAACAAAATGCAAACTGTTTATTACACTAAGTACTTTGAACTAGAATTCATTAGTTCTAGTTGCTAGAAAGTCTTCAGTCAGAAATTTTGTAAAGAGTATCACATAAATTTTAACATTTTAAAAGAGAAATGAGTTTCTTAAAACTCCTAAAGTTTAACAAAAAGTTTAATATAAAAGTCTCCTTGAACTGACTTTTACATCATGGCAAAACCAGCCCTTTGGAGAAGGGACTTGTATTTCTCTGCTCAACGGCCATTATTTCCACTCAGTCCAGCACCATTGACATGATCCCGTTTTTCTTACATCACCAGTGTTCCAGGATCATTCTTTTGCCCTCTAGTTGCCATCCTCCCATGATCGTCTGTCCTAAAATTCATATGGGGATCCAGTCCCTGCAGCATTTCTTGGGCATGTCTGTCACCATTTAATTCCAGTGGTAACATTTCCTTTGTAAACTTTTTCAACGTGTGGTGTCCACTTGGCAGGTTCAGAGCTACTTTTTCAAAATAAGATTTTTTTTTAATATATTCGCAAGTAAAGGAGAACTGGCTCAAAAGACTAACCATAATTCCTCATTTGACGAAGGAACACAGTGATTACATTTTGTAGCACTAAAGGATCAGTGATTGGGTTGACTGTTGTGATCCAGGTGTGTGGAGTACGGGGACTGCGATCTTCTGGTTTCCTCTTGGTGCTCTGAGGTTTTCCTTTAAGTTAATAAAAGGAAATACTACACCAGTCAGAAAACTTTCAGCCCAGAAGTTGATACTGGACTCTTATTCTCTCATCTGTAGAGGGGAATAAAAATGGTGCCGACACACCACATGGCCTGGTTTAGTGGGCTAACACATAAATCACCTGCCACAGGGTAGGCAGCAGTGAGTAGTGGGTGCCGTCACAGGTAAGAGCAGTCAGATGATGCTGAGAACACCCAGATTGCTTGTACTTTGCACTTGTAAAGTTTAAATTACTTCAGCTGTGATTCGTTGTAAATTCTGCTTTGATGGCAAACAGGAAACAATCTTTTCGGGGAAAAGTATATTTTAGCATAGTGCCTAGAGTACTTTTAAAGTAGATCAAACCAAATCATAAATGCACACATATTACATCATTTTTCTTACTGAGAAAATAGAAAATGTTTTAAGTCATAGTAGTGTTTCATTTAATTAGCACAACTTGATATCTTAATTCTTTTCTGTTAATGACAGCTAATAGATTCTTATAATGGGAAGTAAATGTGTCGTTGAGACTTAACTGAGTTCTTGGATCATGATTTTGGAAATGTGCCAATATTTTTAGACTATCAGTGGCAAACAAACTTTCAACCTATCTCCAAAAAGTCTGTATTGAGGCCTGACCATAAGGGCAAAGGGTATTGAGGTACTTTAAGGATGATTTGGTGTAAAGAGTTTTCTGTATCTTCAGACTTGAATATGTATGTTAGTGTGGGAGGATCTGCCAGCTTCTGGAGCTGAGCTGAGGTAGCCCCTGCTACTGAATGCGGAGAGAACTCAACTCCCATTGTGTAGAGATTTTGATTCTTTTACTAATAATAATCATCTGGAAATAAACTACTAGATATGCAATAACCATTATTATTTGGATTTTAAAAAATCTGTACTTAGTACCTCAGGGGCCAGAGTAGCTAGTACAGTCATCTAGCAGAAGAAGAGTATTAAAGGCATTGGCAATTCAGACCATCTCTTGACTGTATAAGTGTCTGTGTTTACTCTCCAGAAGCTTTGTATAACATGTATCTTTAATGTGTACAGCATATTTTTATTAAAAAGTTCATTGTAAATGTGAAGTTTGGGTTACTTGGTGTTCCAAAAAATAAAAAGAATACACAAAAAAAATGTTTGTTTGTGTTACCTATCTCTATTGTGTTACCAGGATATCCAAGATATGTTTTCAGTCAAAAACTACTCTATATTGAATTTATTTCTATTGTGAAAACTTAAGACCTCTTGACCAAATACATTTATTCACTAATAATTAATATGAAGAGAGATTCTCCTCAATTTTTGTTAACACTACTTCAGATGATGGCAAAATTTATAAATAAGGATTGAGTATTAAAGAGTCACATGTTTTGGGCCTATCAAGTTCAGTTGCTAGACAGTATTGTGATACATACTTCGGTTTCTGAATAATTTCAGTGGACATTGAATTGATGATGCTAAACTTGGACATGTCAAAAAAATAGTGGAGACAATTGGTTTGTGAGTTAACTATATTTAAACAGGTATGCTTGCTTTTATGCAATAGTTAAACTTACCTGGAATGTGAAGAATTTATCAGCAATTTCCATATTTGACTTACGGTGATTCACTTAATTTTGAGTTTTTTTTCCTGGTCTCTGTCTAGAATATTATGGGTGGTTTTTGTTTTTGTTTTTAACATACACAGCTAGTAATTTTTAACATTTGAAGTGTACTAGTAGTTTATTAGTCGTTGGCATTGAAAGAAAAACTGGAGATTATAGAAATTAGTTTTTAAGAATGGACACAATTTTTTAGTTATGTTAACATTTTTATTTGAACTTTAGTATAATATTACATTAAATTATAAACAAAAAGAATATCCAAATGTTTGATTTGGTGCCAAGAAGCCTAATGACTATCCAATGAAAGTGTTCTTTGAAAGCTTTTGTACTCTGAATGTTGCATTATGCTATTCCACTAGTATTACATAATAGCAGTGGTTCTTTTTCCTTTGTTGCTGGTGCTGGTGTTGTGTGTGTGAGAGTGAGTGAGAGCGAGGGAGCACTGGATATTGAACCCAGGGCCATTCTACCTCAGAGTCACCCCCAGCCTGATTTTTTATATTTTACTTGGATACCTGGGAGTGTTTTGAAAACAAATATACCTTGGTGTTATCAATTGGTGAATCTAGGTAAGAAAATACATGTATTAAGGTACTGTTTTTTCAGTTTACTGAAAGTTTGAAATAAATACAAGAAAACACCTTTTGCTGAAAAGTGTGTGTAATGCACATGTGTGTGCGCGCATGTGCCTAGACATCTTCAGGCATTTATAAGAGGTGAGTGGTTGATCACTCTTTTCCTTATGTAAGGGAAATTCCATTTTAACTTTATGCAAAATGCTACAGTGACAGTTTCTTGTTGGGGCTGAATTTAAAAAAACTGCAACTAGAAACAGAAAGGAATGCTCAAAGAAAAGTGCATTCTTTTTCAAAGTTTAGGTCTTCCTAGGTTTGTGCTGAAAAAAAATTTTCACCAGTGGAGAGACCTGGACCCTGTAGCCTCTGTTCTTGTCCCAAGAGGTATTTTCTTGAGGAGGCCGGGCATCGCCTCTGGGGCCCCCACACATCCTCACCGTTCTCCTGCAGTACTGCACGTCTCCTCAAGGCCCGCTGTGTGCCGGGCGCCCTTCTAGGTGCTGAACACACCAGGATGAGATGAGCTAAAGGAAACTTACAAGTTCATAGCCTAGTGGGAGCTTGGGTAATGACGTTTCATATGGATATATTTCTATGGGTATTTGAAGGAATCACAGGGACATGCCATTTTTAATAGGATGAGGAAGCATGGAAAGAAACCCAAATAGAAGAGAGAGTAAGTTATATACATGCAGAGGAAAATCAAACCAGGTAAAAGGAATGAAAGATATATGTCTGAATTAAGAGGGAACCTGGTGTTTTGAGAAACCACAGCAGGGTGGGGTGTTGCCAGTACAAGTGGAGCAGAGTGAGCGATGCGGGAGGAGCAGCAAGAGAAGGTGGCCAGGGTAGGTACAAGTGCAGTGAGTGTACCTTTACTTGTTTAAGGGATTGCTGTGGCTGACCAATAGGAAATAGACGTAGGAGTTAGCAGAGGAGAGACATGGGAGCCATTGTACTGGTGCAGTGTGTTTTCAGTATGGATTTATTTTTAATAGAGAACCTTTAGAATTGCCTCATTACTTAAATATGGAATATGAAGACTCGAGAATAAAGATTTTCATCGAGAGCTGCTCACAAGTGTGACTGTCATTTCTAAGATGCACAGATGTCAGAGGAGTGGCTTGGAATAGGCAGTATCAAATTTACATGTTGAATGTTTTAACTTTGATACCCAGGTGCAAGTGTCAAATCAACTAGATAAAATCTAGAAATGTAAATTCAGGTGATATCAGGTAATGGTAATATTTAAAGCCAAAGGAGCCTATAAGATAATTTAAGGAGAAGATATATAGAGGTATCCAGAGGGCAGAGCTGAAGAAGTCTTCAACATTTAACTTTTGAGAATACAACACTTGAGAGTTGGAGGCATACATCATTCCGCTTAGCTCGAAGCCCTGCGGGTCTGAGGCAAGCCTCACTGTAATGGGCATGCCGAGCTCCTTGCGATGAAGTGACCCTCCAAGAATGCAGCTACAAGTGGTGGGTGAGCCAGAACTCCAGGAGCCTTGCTCGGACCCTGTGCTGTTTTGTCTGGCAGAGGACACTGAGAAGGTGCTGCTGGTAAGCTAAGAAGTGTAAATAGAGGGTGATATTCTGGAGGCCCTTGTGGAGAGTTCTTAGGAAGGAGGGAAAGACAAACTGCCCGGTGACACTGATAAAGTGTTGGCAGCTTGCCGAACTGGATTTAACAAAATGAAGGCTCCCAACGACATTGAGAAAAGTGGTTTCGTTGAAATAATGTGTTTGAAAACCCAATATGTAAGGTCAGGGTTTTAAAAAAAAAAGATGAAGAAATGAATGTAATTGTGACTGAACATCCTGAGATTGACTGTATAGGGGAACAGTAAGATGGGTAGTAGCTGAAAGAAGATGCAAGGTGAGTTGTTTTTCTAAAAATTGACAAAACTATAGCATTCTAATTATTGGGAAACTCAGTGGAGGTGAAATCTTTGGTCTGATAAATAAGAGCTACGTGCTAGATTGATAGATGGGTGAGGACCAAGATCTTTGGAACACAGATGGTCACAGCCAGGAGTAATGTGAATTCTGATGGCAGGTGGAAGAAAAGGTCTTTTGCAAAAGGCCTTTAAAAAACCAATAAACCAGCCAGGATAAAGTTAAAAAATTGTTATGTCCATATAATGGGATATTACTTGGTAATTTAAAAAAATGAAGTGCTACACATGCTTCACAACGTGAATGGCTTTGGAAAGGTGTCGGGTGAAAGAAGCCAGCCACGAAAGACCACATATTCTATGATTCCATGTGTATGAGACTAGGCAAGTTCATAGAGAAATAGGATAATGTAGTTAGTTGCCTGGTGCTCAGGGGTAAAGGAAAAAATGAGTGATGATTAAGGATGCAGGGTTTCATTTGAGGATAATGAAAATGTCCTAAGGTTGCTTTTGGTGGTTGCCTGATACTATGAGCATACCAAAAAACCTTTGAATTGTGTACTTTTGTGTGTAAGTTGTAGTCTGAATTTTATCTTGGGTGAAGTTGTAGGACAACTTTTTAAAAACTAAGTAGAGGAAAGATTAAATGTGTAAAATAGGACAGGGACATGAACATGAATTGACCTAAAAAAATGTTGGGATTATTGGGCAGAGTTAAGGGTGCACTTGAGGTTGTAGAATAAAAACTTGTAAATGAGACCAGTCAGCATGCCAAAGTTTGACCATATTTAAGTGCAGATTAGGTAGAAGAGTTGGAATTAAAGTCATTGTTAGGGTTTCACCAGGCAGGTGTGCGCTGGAGGCAGGTAAGAGCAATGGGGAAAAGGATCCTGGGGTCTAGAGCCTGGTTTGATGGAAGGCCGGGAAGGGGCTCCCAGAAAGTGACCTAGAGAGCAGAGAGTGGGATGCCTGGAAAGAGAATTGGGGGACACTGAGGTTGCTGATGCTGAAGTGAAATGCACTGCTTTCTGGGAGAGGTGGCAGTGGCAGATGGGAGTTGCAATTGCTGGACAAAGGATGTGGAGAGGACAGCTCCCCAGCTTGCTCACTCCACCCACCCATAGCCACCACCTCACCTTTCCACCCGGGTCTCTGCTGCTTAATATTGCACTTAAATTTCACATTTCCCACAGTGTCAATTCTTTATTAAATGTTTGTGTCTCTTAATGGTATACAGTGCAGTTCTTGGCAGGAAGTCACCCTGTTCTTGTATGTGCTTTTGCATCTCTACGCTGTCCTGAGATGGTCTGCATTGGTCTCCAACCATGCAGTCTCCCACCTCCCCTGTAATGAACTTGTTCTTCATTTCACATGATAGCAATGGTGTCTTTCCCTCATTTTTTAGCTGTGAGAGCCACTTGGGGGATCATCATAGGAAATGTCCAGAGTTTGGCTATTTTGAGTTAAATTTCAATATATTTCTTGCCAAAACTGAATTCAGACATTTAGGGATTTTTTTTGGTCTGCCATAAAATCTTGCTATATTAGAAACCACAATTTATGTAATGTGATGTTTTGCCTTTATCCGCACCTTTCTCACTTCTAGGGGTACACATACTCAGCTTCCTAAGGACATTTCCATTGAAGTTGTCCATTTCCATTGTATTGGTGTTACCGTAGGAAATTTGTCACTCGTATCTAAACGTTGTTTCTCTTCCTAGAGACCCTATCTCACATTAACGCCTCCATCCACTCAGTCATTCACAGCAAAAAGCTGTGGTCCATCTCTCATTCTCGGTCCTCCCACTAACTGTCTTGTCTCAGCCCCAACACTTCTGTCCATTTAGCCCTTCATCTCTGCTGTTGTGTTCTTAGAATGAACACTTAAGTGCCATGTCTTCCCCTTCTACATTCCTTTATGCTACTTGCCAGAAGGATCGTTCCTCCCTGCTCATAATTTCTCTTCTGCTTCCCTCCATCACTTAGGTAATATGTCCAGATTTCTTGTGATATATGAGGCCTCCGGATTTTCTTGGCCCACCTGATCGGCCTTAGAGGCCTCAACTTCTGTGCTTTTTTTTTTTTTTTGCTTTGCTTTTATCAAAAGTTATGTTGCATTACGTTCCACTACATTCCAGTGCACCAGCTGCCAGGCCCTTGAAACACTGTTCCTTTTTTGACTAGCTGTGCCCTTTTTCACACTGACCTTACAGATTCTGGCCTTGCTCTGAGATCCGTGCCAGATGTCCCTGTGACCACCCGGATCCCAGCTGGCCCCCAGTTTCACCGTGCTTTGTACTAGCTTGTGCCCCCTGTAGCTATTGAAATTTGTTTCTGCTAGACTTTGCTCCCTTTGAAGGAAAGGAAGATTTCACTCGTTCCTAGCCTATTATATGAGTTGGTGTGAAGCTCAGATGTTTAATATGTGTAAATAAATTTAAGCTTTGTAACTCTTAAGGACTTGCCAGGGATAGAGCACAGGCTACTTCCAGATAAAATTAGTTATTGCTTTATGTGCCCTTTTGACCTTGAAAATATACTATACATTCTACTGGTTTACGCACATACATTTCTACTGGTTTACACGTAATATAAAGTAAGGCATAATCTCTGCAAATGACAAGGAACCACCGATGAGTCTATTTTAAGAATTAGTAAACTATTTCATAAACAAGTGTTGCAGCCCAATGCAGTGGTATACACCTGTAATCTCAGTACTTAGGAGGCTGAGACCCAGAGGGTTGCAGGTTCAAGGACAGCTTCAGCAAATAGTCAGACTTGGCAACCTAGGAGACCCTGCTTACAAAGTAAAAATCAGACTCATGGTGTAGCTTGGAGATAGAATGCCCCTGGGTTCAATCCCCAGTAACACAACACACACACACAAAAAAAAAAAAGTTGCCTGTTTTCTGAGCAAGGTTGAGGTGGATTTGTATTCTTTGGCCACTGTCAGATTGGTATTGAGGAAGTCTGATCCTCTTTAATAGACTTTTTGCAACCCACTCCTGTTTTTTTAGCATTTAGAAATTTGGCTTTGGCTCCTTCGGCCATTTGTAGATAGGCATTGGAATGTGTCACACTGACCCCACCCCCCAGCAATGAACATTGGTCCTTTTAGTCTGAAAACAAATCTTGTCCATTAAAAGCTGATAGAAAAGTAGTTTGGTTGACTTGAAGTTTTTTTATATACTTTTATATAATGAGACTTCTCTTAAATTGAGACTGAACCTGGTTATTGTATACTTTATATTCTTTGTTCTAAGTTAAGTTGACAGATAATGAGACTCCTTTAAAAAAAAAAAATGAAAACGGGCATGGTGGTGCATGCTTGTAATCCTAGCATTTGGGAGTCTGAGACAAGGTGGTTTGAGTGCAGCCTCCGTTAGTGAGGCTCTTTGCAACTCAGTGAGACCCTGTTTCAAAATAAAGAATAAATACATAGGGCTGGGGATGTAGCTCAAAGGTAGAATTCCCCTGGGTTCCATCCACAGTACCGCAAAAAAAAAAAAAAAAAAAAAAAAGTGTCTTAAGTGCTTTTGTTTTAAAGTATATACTCCATGCTAACCATTCTTTATTTAGCCCTTTATCGCTGCTGCTAGATTTTTAGAATTAAAATCTAACTGACAATATCAAAGTGCTGTGAAGAGTGTTTTAGATTGCTGCTGGGTTTCCTTTGGTTCTAAAATATGGTCTACGTCGTCATCCTGTGTGTGTGTGCATTGTCTGGAACTGTCCTAAGAACAGTCCGAAGAGTCTGAGGAACTGGAATCGTCTTATCTGTTTCAAAAAGTATCTGGGTTTTTGCCTTTATAATTAGTATTTCTCAACTTTAGGCCTGAAAACTGTAAGCTAGTTATATTTAGGTTGATTTCAAAATGTGATGGATGTTAAGAGAACAGGAGGAATTAAGATCCTAATTATCTTTTTTTTTGGGGGGGGTGGAAGGTAGTAGTTATTAGAGTTTGAAATCAGCAGCATTCTACAACTCTTTCATCTTTTGTTTTGAAACAGTTTTTCACTAGGTTACTGAGAGTTTTGCTGAGGCTGTCCTTGGACCAGCCATGCACCACCATATCCAGACATAAGTTATTGGTTATGAATGATGGGCTGATGAGTTTGTAAGATTCTTATACCAGAATGAGCAAGCCCTCACATAAATGGTTAAATAAAACTAGTAAGTCCTTACTTTAAACAGCACCAGCTTCAGAAGAATGAGCAGTTTCTAGTTATCAGAAATGAAAAATGTTTTTGTGGGGTTTTCAAAATCAAATATTTAGTGTTAGGGTTCTTCTCAAAGCTTTCTAAATAGATGTATGTGTGGAACAATAACTTTCAGCAGTTGACAAGCAGTCGGTGAACCCACTCTATTTTATTTTATTTGATCTCAGCAAGTGGCAGATATTATTACTGCCCATTTTATAAACCAAATACTGAGGCATGTGTCAGGTCAATCATGGGTCAGATTATATTTCACCAAAACATCTCTCAGCATTTAGAAGGATTTTGTTTAATACAAAACTGGTGAGAACTCACATTAAAAGAGATGTGAAATAACTCTAAAATATACACATAGTTTTCAGATCCACCTCGGTGTCCCGTCTGACAATATTGGTTTACAATGGCAAAGACTTTATAGAAATTCTTAAATTAGTATTATTTATGTGGAAAATGTAGAGACATGCAGGACTAGTTGAATCAAGTTATAAACCTAAAATAACATGTTGGGAAAGAGATGAAATTACTTCATAGTAAAGTACTGGGTTTTTCTGTAAGTGTCACAGGCATTTCTGTTACCATTGCCAAGTGGTGATCAAAACCCATAACTTGCTCAAAGACCTTTCTGCGTTACATGGATAAGTAGTATATTTTGATAATATCTGGATCATTTCCCATAGTCCATGTGACTCCTTTGGATCATAATATTTGCCTTATGATACTTATATTTGCAAAGAAAGACACCTGATCCCTTTTTGTTATGTAAGTGGAGACCCCAAACAAATCCTTATGTCCCATATGATTAAAAATGATGGGCTGTTGAGTTTGTAAGATTCTTACACTGCAATGAGCAAGCCCCTCGCATAAAATGGTTAAATAAGACTAGTAGGTCCTTACTTCAAACAGCACTATCTTCGGAAGAATGAGCAGAGAGTAGCTGAACATTCAGCATTTTTCACTATCATGTCTAGCAAGCTACACACTTTAAGAAGAAACTGTAAAAGTGAACTTTATACACTTGTATATGGATCTTTCTTTTATAAACTTTAGTGCTTAGATGGTGCGTGTGAGCCAGGCCCACGTCTATAATCCGTGTACTTGGGAAGCTGAAAGAGGATTGCAGATTCCAGGACAGCATCAGTGAATAGTGAGACTCATCAACCTAGCAAGACCCTTTCCAAATAAGTAAAATCAATTGGGGTTGTGCCTTGGAGGGAGAATGCCTCAGGGTTTAGCCCCCAGTACCACAAGAAAAAAATGTATGTGGCGTGGCTACTGCGGGAGGCATATTAGCAATACTAAATTGACATGAAGCCAGGCATGGTGGCGCACGCTTGTAATCCCCACGCTTGGGAGGCAGAGACAGGAGGATCACACAGGTTCGAAGCCAGCCGCACGCGCTGGCTTAGGAGACCCTGTTTCCAAATAAAAATGTAAATATAGGTCTGGGAGTGTAGCCCGGAGGTAGAAGGGCTTCCAGGAACCCCAGTACCACCAAAAAATAAATAAATAAATTGACATGAAATCGGTTCTTTCTTACTGGATTTTCTAGATCAGTGACTTGGCACAGTTTGCAAATTTTTACACCTAAGCCAGGCATGGTGGTATAAGTGTAGGTGAAATAAGATGCTTGAGGCCAGCCTCAGCGACTTAGACCCTGTTCAAAATTAAAAGTTCTTGGTTGTATGTAGCTTGGAGGTAAAACGTTTCTGGGTTCAATCCGCAGTACCAAAAAAAGGTACACCTGAAATTTTTCCAATTGGTTCACTAATTATAGTGAATGCTTTTCTTTATTTCTTAGCACACTTTCTCAAGTTTTAAGTAGTAGGAGTGGTAAACGAGTTTCTAATGAAGACTACAGAATATGATAAAATACTCTTCTGAAATGCATATTACAGTTATCTTTTCCAGCATATTTTGGCCTCTACCTATACTGAATGCTTAAAAGCTGAGTCTTAAGATTGATAACTTTCCATTCTAATGGGCCCTCACTCTGGACAGACTGGCACCTGGCATGAAATTTAAGATTGTGGATTGAATTTTATTTTTCAATAAACCTCACAGGATACACCTGAAAATAGAGTGGTCTCTTCTGTTATTGACATGTTTGTTTTTGCTGTCTTTCAGGCACTCAGGGTGTTGCACCTGGTCCTGTCATTGGTCTCCAGGCACCATCTACTGGTCTTCTTGGTGCCCGACCTGGCCTCATCCCTCTCCAGCGCCCACCAGGAATGCCTCCGCCTCACCTACAGCGATTCCCTCTGATGCCCCCCCGCCCCATGCCACCACACATGATGCACAGAGGGCCGCCACCAGGACCAGGGGGCTTCCCAATGCCTCCACCGCATGGAATGAAAGGGCCCTTCCCACCGCACGGCCCCTTTGTTAGGCCCGGAGGGATGCCAGGGCTTGGGGGCCCAGGGCCAGGCCCTGGGGGCCCTGAAGACAGAGACGCAAGGCAGCAACAATCGCAGCCGCAGCAACAACAGCAGCAGCAGCAGCAGCAGCCACCGCCACCACAGCAGCAACAGCAGCAGCAGCAGCAGCAGCAACCACCATCACAGCAGCAGCCGCCAGCTCAACAGCAGCAGCAGCAGTTTAGAAATGATAACAGGCAGCAGTTCAATTCAGGTAGAGACCAAGAAAGGTTTGGAAGAAGATCTTTTGGAAATAGGGTGGAAAATGACCGGGAACGGTATGGGAGCCGTAATGATGATAGAGATAGTAGTAATCGTGAAAGGAGAGAGTGGGGAAGAAGGAGCCCTGACCGGGACAGGCACAGAGACTTGGAAGAGAGAAATAGACGCTCTAGTGGGCATCGAGACAGAGAAAGAGATTCTAGAGATAGAGAGTCTCGTAGAGAGAAGGAAGAAAGCCGAGGAAAGGAAAAGCCTGAGGTGACTGACAGGTCAGGTGGTAACAAAACCATGGAACCTCCCAGTAGCCAAGTGGGAAACGTAGAAGCTGTTTCAGAACTTGCTAAGGGGGAGGCCGAGGCCGCAGTGGTAAAACCTTCTGAAGAGTTGCCTGCTGAGTCTACCTCATCCGTTGACCCTGAGAAGGATTCTGGCTCAGCAGCAGAGGCTCCTCGCTAGAGACTGGAATTTGTCAAATGTGACAGTGACGCTTGTGGAGTGTAGAGCTTGAGGTGTACAGATGCTGTATTATATTTGCTCCTGCTATCTCACAGCCCCGCAGTAGTTGGTGGGGAGTTGTAAGCAATTTGATTGCTTCCCTTCTATTTAAAAATAGCTACAAAATAACAAAAATACTGAAAATATGAATAAAACCCTTTTTGCTGTAACTTTTTAAAAGTTTTGACTTTAAAAAGTTTACAAAATCGTAATTAGAAGTGCTCTCTATTTTTTTTTTAATTTAAGACAAGGTAACGGTGAAAGCTCCTCAAAACAATAGGGATGTTTTTAATAAACTCTATTTTCGTAACAAACTTTAACGTGTGCTATTCTTCCTACACTGCATTAAGGTAGAAAAGGATTGTTCACCATCAAAGTTTGAGCTGTTAATGTACTGGAGTCTAAATTAGACTTATTTCACAAATACTCAAACACTGTCATTGTCATTATTTTGACTTTTAGAACTTCAACTTTAGGGTAAAGGTTATCTAATGTTAATTTAAAAGTTGTTTACAGTTCAGTTAAAGTCCCACCTTCATTGGCTTTGTAGTAATGTCCTAAAAAATTTGTAAAGAGATTTTACTGAGGGGATATTGGATTCCTGACATTGTACCTTGTACTATAGATTATCTGGTTGCCTCGGTATTGCTTAGAGTGTTTTTTGTTTTTTAACCATCCCATTAAGTTTCTCAGAAGGGCAAAATGAAATCAAGGTTAACATTTGCAACCTGAAAGCTTTTTGGTTTTATTTTAAGTAGGACTTAAATGCAGCCTATTGTTTCCTGTAAACCTTTCCTGTTGCCTTTCTTTACCATTTTTTCAAATTTCCCCACTGAGCAGAGGTTGACTGAGCATATGAAGTACTCATCTCTTGCTTAAAATTGTTCGATTAACTAGAAATAGTTTTAGGTTATCCAGCAAGTATGTGAAAACATCCAAAGCCTTTCTATGAAATGGCACAGAAGAGCAGTCACATAAACTGCTTTACCCGGTGCAGACCTACTGTAACGCCATCCAAGTGCCCTTGTTGAAGCTTCCTTCCTTAAATTACATTGTTAAAGTGTCCTAGTTTTGGTGTGCTGAGCAGTTTCTTTGCCCTCATCCCAGGTGAAGCCACTTTATTACTTTGGTTTTGATATTCTGCAGCAAGAGCTTTGCTGTGAAGAACCTTGTGGACTTAACTGTTTCTGGAAACATTTAATTATCCAATGTGCAGAGTGTTAAGACTTCTAGCTTGTATTTCCAATTGAAAGTATTGAGCCACCCTATTTGCACTTGTGAGAAAAAATAGCTATTACATGTAATTACATGTGAGGATTCAAAAATTAGTCCATATATTTGAAACAATTAATACACAATTTGTACATTAATGAAGTATCATTTTTGTCTTAAGATTCTGAGTGGCCTTTTTAACTACTTACCATGAGAATGTTCTCCAATAATCATCACAAATTTAAGACTGGGAGTACAACTTGTCTTTCCAATTTTTCTCCTAAATGACTTGACGGTACTTATGAACAGAATCGTGGCATATTCCTGGTTTCTCCATCAGAATACACAATATTTAAACAACTGTGATCCAGAGTCTCAAACCTGATTTGTAAACATTTCTTAACAGGCACATACATATTGAGAGCCGGGTGTGTGTGGTGGCATACACTTGTAATCCCAGTTCTTAGGAAGCTGAGACAGGAGGGTCACAGGTTCTAGGTCAGCCTTAGCAACTTAGCAAGAGCCTCCACAATGAGACCCTGTTCTCAAAATAGGACTGGGGGTATAGCTCAGAGGTAGAATGCCTCCGGGTTCAAGCTCCAGTATCAAAAAAATGTGATTTTTCTAACTGGGTATATAAATCCTTATAAACAGCCAGAACCTACATCCATACCTTTCCTTGGGTTAACCTTCCAATGCTACAGTGTATTTCTTTAGAGAGCCAATCTGAAATCAGATTGTGCCAATTTCCACTTTGAAAAGTTGAGTACCTGCCATTTTGGAAAGTAGTTATTGAGGCTACTGCTTGCTGTGTGTGTGTGTGTGTGTGTGTGTGTGTGTGTGTGTGTGTGTGTGTGTGTGTGTGTGTGTGTGTTGGTAAGTTCACTTAAAGTTATTAAAGGGCTTTCTTCAACCAGAAAATGTATTTTTAAAAATAAACTTGGGACTCAAACTGCTGTGACTAAGGTAAACAACTCAAGCTGACAACGGGTAGCCTATTTGCCCCGGACCTGTTTGGGTGTCATAGCTAAAAAGAACAGCTGCTAAAAATTTACACATTCTGATGGCCTCAAAACATCTCAGAAGTAAAGAGTGCTATGAAATAGTATTACTATATCTGTTCCACCACTCATGCTGTATGTATAAATGAAATCATAATTTTGATTTGGGCACTTAAATAGGGTCAAGTGCCAACCATACACAGGATGTTTATTCACAAGCTTGAATGAGAATTGAAGAAATTAATACAGTTAAGTTTTAATATCCAAATGTGAATAAGTCTGGAAAAATACAGAGATCACTGAAACATTTTAATTGAATGAGTTTTATAAAACTATACAATCTTCCAAATGATAAATCAGTTCTCATTACAAGTACACAAAGCAATTTGAAAAAAAGTCACGCAATTACACTTTTTAAGATTACAGTGTTTAATGTTTATCAAGTTAAGTTTCTACAGCTAGCAGGATAACAGATGAGTTACTGAGACTCAGACCACACTGAAAGGAATGTTACTGGGCAATCCCAATTACACCACATGCCAAACGACTTCCAGCATTTCCCGTCTTTGTACTTTCTTCATTTCCACCTTTGCCCAAGTCATCTGGTTTTTCATGGACCTTTAAAAAAAAAAGTCAGAACCTTAAACTTAGAGCTATCAAGTAATTACCAAATATGCTGGTAGTTTAAAAATGGAAGCTACTACTCAAAGCTTCCTTACTGGTGCAAAAAGACATGTTACCTTTAAACACTAGCTAAGTGTTGCTATCTAAAATACTAAACACTCAACCTCTACATGCTGGTAGTCTTAGTCTTCCCATGAAAAATAAGAGTAACCTTAGTCCTAGAGTAAACTATCAAAATGTCATACCTAATGAACTATAAGCCTATAAAATAAGCAACCCTAAAAATATCTTAACACTTAGCAATAGTATTTTAACTTTTGTTCATCAAACATTTAAAAATGATTTTTCTGCTTCACCAATAGGGCTGAAGAAAATTCTAAGGATAAAGGGTCAACTGAAAGGAAGTGCCTACTGAATGGTAACTGCCCTGAGAGGTCAGGAGAGCCTTACTGCTTGGTGTTTTGCATGAACCAGGTGCAGCTCCCCAGGGTAAACTGGGAGGATCATTCTACATGGTAAACTACAGACTTGAATGAATATTAATAACAAAGTCCATCCCAGATTTCAGATTCAACAGAATGTTCTGTTTAACTACAAAGGGGAAACAATCATGCCTAGAATACTTGGCCATTTTAAAATTAAAGACTAAGTTTCCCCAATTCGGATCCAATACAATCAGTTGTAACCCACTTTTTACTACATCTTGGCAGAAGTGTTATTAACTAACCTAAATAAATTAAATCATCTGCTATAATTACCCAACAAAATAACTACTTTTCCTAATCTGAACTAAAATTACAGTTTATATAGATGTTAGAAACCAGGACTAACCACTGTGAAGTTGTGAGATGATACATGAATGTGTGTTAAAAGAAATCTTATGAAAACTTACCACCATTGTGCGGCCAATGATGGAATGCTCTCCTGAAAGTGAGATCAGAGAATCTTCAATGGACACATTGGCCACACCGTCTTTGCCAGCAGTCACATTGCCCAGGTCTCCAACATGCCTAACATGAAAAAAGCATCAGATGAGTTAGGACTGATTTTCACCTAACATGAGATTTCATGAGCTAAATAAAATGTGACTGAGACTAATACAAGACAGGCTGTTATATACATAGCATATACCAAATAAGACTTAACTTTTCCAGACTGACAAAATTTTGGTAATATACACCTAAGAACAAGTAGCTAGATACTGAAGACATCTCCCTTCAGTCTACAAAGTAATGCTCTGAGAAGAGTCTTGGGATGGGGGCACTCCTCTAATTTCAGAGGTAAAGTAACCACAGGGTAAACTCTAAGCTACTGAGTTATTCCTGTTATTTACTGGAATAAAGAAAGTTATCCCCCTAGGTCTCTTGTTAAAAAATTAATCTTGTCCTTAAATTTAATATTCTCCTGAAAGGCTTTCAGAAAACATATGCATACAAATGGAGTCTCAACTCATTTTGAGTATCATATTTTTGTCTACAGAAACTTCCTACATTTTACAATGATGATTTATTTTGCTAGTGGCTGGCAGTACTGTTATTCATGACATTTCCTGTATTAGTTCCCTTTGGCACTTGTATTCTATATTCAATAAATGCTACAAAACCAAATTGTTTTAAGTGTTCCCATTTGTCAACTCTTTGGCCCAGGCACTAAGCCATTCCCCTTGGGAACAGGGAAGTTATGTGCGAGATAACACTCAAAAAATTACTGTGCTTGGTTTTGCAAGCACAATAATTTCTACACCTTTATCATCCCCACAAAACCATCACCACTATTGTGTAAGAGTTAAGCATCTTGCCGCTCACCTCTCTTGATCTGATGGCCCACCATGTTTTTTAGAGTGAGGATTAAAGTGAGGACCTGCGCTGGTACAGCCTATTTATAAGCAAAAACAGCAGTTAACATTATGAATCAAAAATTCAAAATAAATTCTAAAAAGAAAGTGGCTTCCCACTGAGAAAGCAATGATCTGTATCATGATTTCTGGGATAAGAAGAACAGGAAGCCACACTTTGGTATAAACTTAATGGGCTGGGTGTAGAGGTAGGTTCTAACGACTGTCTGACACTAGTCAAGTTATCCTTCTCTGGGCTTTGGCTTCTTCACTGTAAAACAGAGGCAGACTTCATCTTCAGAGGCTCTTTGTAGAGTTAAGATCCCACAATTATGGTCCTAGTTTTTAAGACGGTAGCATGTGGTAACTACAAAAAACTTAAAGTAGCATGTCCTAACTACAAAAACACTCATCTCAGGCACAAGCCACCAAGCAGCTCTCCTGTCTGGCCTTTACTTGGTGCAGGCAAAATATTAAACAGAACCTTATTGCCAAGGGCAGAGGCTGCTGCCTTGTGCCACTCCCAGGGTGGCATCCATGTGTTCCGGGGACGTCATTCATTCAGTGCCAGCAAGGCAGTGCAGGAGGCACTTTCTAAGCTGGGCAGTCTTCATGCAGCACCTCAGTGAAGTTTCCAGTGTTTATATCTTCTACCCAGCCCCCAGGACATCACAAATAGGGAGAGAGACAGGCCATAGAAAGCAGTTTAGCAAATCGAAACTACAGAGCAATCTCCCAAACCAGAGGCAGAAGCAACTTGCTGCATTTGGGGGAAAAACTGAAATGAATTAAATCTGGTCACTAAACAATTTGGAGCAGAACCATGGTACATGTTCTAGCAAAAGGAATCAAGTTCTCATCCTAAATCTATTAGTGCAAATTGCAGACTATTACTCAAATATGGCAAGAGATTACTAAATGCAATTTAACCCACAATCTTTCACTAATTTGCTTCTAATCCCAAAATAAGAAATGGAACTTGCTGCAAAACACAGTCTAACACTAGTTCTCACTTGTATCACACTTTTGTGTGAGGGGGCTCGAGTCTCGTGTTGGGTGTGGAGCATAATGTAACAAACAAGTCAGAGTTGCAAGCATCCAACCAGCTCACAAAAACTTTGGATCATTACCCAAAGTAATTTTTTTTTTGTTTGTTTCTACTTTTCTCTTGTATTCTTAAAAAAACACTAGAAATAATCACAATAAAAATCATTGACTCCCTTCCATCTCTTTCCCAAACTTAAGGAATTAGTAAGGCCCTTGGCAACTTAGACCCTGTTTCAAAGTAAAGAATAAAAATAAGGCTGAGGGGTATAGCTCGGAGGTAGAATGACACTGGGTTTCATCCCTAGTACCACACACACAAAAAAAGGTTTGTGAGTAATTTCCTTAAGGTTGACCTTTACAAAAAAGGTTGAGGGATTTTTAATGGTTAGGGGGTCCTTAATTCAGTCCTATTCTTACTAGGTTAAACTGGTATGGACAATCATTAGACCAATACAATACCCACCTTGTGTATTATCTCCAAACTGATGGACGTGGAATCCATGCTGGCCTTCAGCCAATCCTGTAATGCGTCCCGATACAAGAACTGGCCCATTTGCCTTTATTCAAAGAAAAGTGCAGTAAGTTTGAGTGCAGAGTTGCTTCTGAACAAAGAAAACAATGGACTTACCTTTATCACTCACAGTAAAGTAAAAAAAAGCAGATTTAGGAGTTGAAAAAAATGTGTTCAAATTCCAGACCCGCTACTTTCCAACCAGTGACCCCCCAGGCAAGTGGCCTTTAAAGTCCCCATCAACAGGGAGGTGGTGACCTTTTTCTAACACTTGCTGCCCAGGTCTCCTGGAATAAATATTAAATAAAAAGCACCTAATAAAGCAGCAAGCCCATAGTGACCACCTAAATGTCAGATACATACACTGTACAAAAAGAACTACCCCAGCCCTTATCAAACTTTTTAACACAGAGTACCTGGCATTAGCCCTTTGCTCTTTCAGCTTTCATCATGCAGACACTCTTCCGTGGAGCAAACACAATCTTGCCTTTTTACAAAAAGGAAAAGAGAAAGAGAGAAAGGCATCTAGAAATGCCCAACTCTCTAACTCTCTACCCTAGGACTCTTGTTCTCTACTCTCCACTCAGTGGGCATTTATCAGTTTCCACCATAGATATTTTTACTTAGTAGCTAGAAAATATTTTAGCCCATTGGCCCTGAAGAAATTGACTCTGGTCTAATCAAAGGCACTGGTTTGTTTTTTTTTTTTTTTTTTGCGGGTCTGGGGATGGAACCCAGGGGCATTTGACCTCCGAGCTACACCCCCTGCCCTATTTTTGTTTTTTTATTCTTTATTTTGAAACCGGGTCTCACTGAGTTGCAGAGGGCCTCACTAAGTAGCTGAGGCTGTCCGCGAACCACGATCCTCCAGGTCTCAGCCTCCCGAATGCTGGGATTACAAGTGTGCGCCACCACGCCCGGCAAAGGCACTGATTTTTGAGAAACTAAAATCTAGAGAACCTCCAAAAAAGGGACAAGAACAACAGTAAAGCATATGAAAAAACCAAAGCTGTCTGACAGGCCATTCAGGCAGCAACAGGTAATGGCACTACATGGCGGCCTCTAGAAATCACAAAACTGAGCAGGCCATGGTGGCCCATATGTGTAATCCAAGTACTTGGGAGGCTGAGACAGAGGGTTCACAGGTTCAAGGACAGCCTCAGCATTGTAGCAAGACTGTCAGCAACCTTGCAAGGCCCTGTTTTAAAACAAAAAGGACTGGGAGTGTAGCCTGGAGGTAGAATTCCCCTGGGTTCAACCCCCAGTACCACAAAAAGACAAGAAATCACAAACTTATAATCAGAAGAATTCTGATCAAATATATATAGCAACCGTACCACACAGTGAGAAACATTCTAGAATCTTTGTTTTTAGCTTAGTTTTTGAGGAGCTTGCCTCGGGTGCAAAATGAATATAAACTGCCCAGCACAGTGTTGTCTTAGATTAATGAAGGATCAGTGCAAGTACATATATATCCATTATTTTTCAAAATCCATTGGGAAGCTGGAGAAAAGTTCTGATTTTTACAAGTTGGCTACTAGTCCAAACTTTCAAACACTAAATAGGTTAAATTTTACTACCTCTGTGAATCTGTGGAACTGTAATGCCCAATTTACCCAATGGCCTCTTATCAGGTACAAAGGGCCTTCACCAACATAAAGTTAGGAGCTTAATTCAAGAACTGTGCAAGCTGCTCAGGGTAGGTGGGAAATGGGCAAGAACCAGGTATGAATATGGATTCAGGACTGTCTTCACATTTCTTTGCAGCCTGGGGAAAAGGAATCCTTCAGAGATTCCTAGGATTCTCTAGCAGTAGTGGATTATGTGGGGAGGAAAAAGAAATGGAGGGGGAAGTCTGAGAAATGAAACAGAGTAAAAGTAGTCAAATGTCAATCTTTTCCAGAAAACATGGGAGACCAATTAAAGAAAAACACAAAACAAAAACTTGAGCCTGGTGTGGTGGCACACACCTGTAATTCCAGTACATGAAAGGCTGAAACAGTAGGATCACAGGCTTAAGGCCAGCCTCAGCAATTTATGAGAAATCCTGTTTCAAAATAAAAATAATAAAAAGGGCTGAGTATGTAGCTTGTAACTTAAATGCCCCTGGATTCATTCTCCAGCACCAAAAAACCCCCCAAAAAATTAGTTCTGCCCCACTTAAATCATAGACACTTGCATACACTATTCCTATCCTCTCCCATGTCTGTAAACGACTGTAATAAGGCCTACATCTCATTCATGTATTAAATATTCCTCCAAGATTAAGCCCAGCACAACAAAATTTTCCTCCAGTTGGTAACCAAAGGTTCTGGCAACAGTCTTATCACAAGTGCCTTCTTTTCAACACATGTTTTGCAACATTATTGATAATAACTACTGAAAATATTTCTGTATATTTTATTCCACAAGATATGTTAATAAAGTTATCTTTGAGGACTGGGGGTAATATAGCTTAGTGGTAGAGGACATGCACCAGGCCCTGGATTCGATCCCCAGCACCTTTCCAAAATTTTTGTCTTTGCCGTTTTACCTACCTGCCTGCTGAGCAATTTTAAGGCTACTTGACAAGACAATTTGGTTGGAAGGAATGTCCAAGAACAGTCCAATGCAATGGAAACTCCAGATCGCCTAATGCCCTCATCTCAAACCCCACCCACTGCCCTGAAACAAAAGTTCTCAAGCCTAGGTGCGCATTAAGAGCACTCTGGAAAGTTACATTTTAAAAAAACAGCAATGCACCAGAACAGGCTGCAAATTTGGATATAACTGGGAGGGGTTTGGGCCCTGCAGTCTCTATTTTCCCAAAGCTCTCCCAAATGAGTTTATTGTGCACCCAGACTTGGATCATCGGAACACTGAGAAAATCCCCAGTGTCAGATCTCCGGCTTCACGCGCCTTCAAGGAGGGGAAGGATCACTGTCCAAGGCCATCTTCTTTGCCCTTGCGGCCTGACCATGGCCTAGAAAAGGGGGCTCAGCGCTTTCTGTGAAGTACCATTAACATGATGGCGAATCCCTGTTCTTCGCAACTATTAAAAGATACCGAAACCATTCTTAGGTCGAGAGCTAAACTTAATTCGCGGACTCCCCACCCTAGGGCGCCGACGTCGGAAAAGCAGCCCCAAAGGGATAACGGACGCGCCCGTGCTCCAGACCCGCCCTGCCGCCCCCGGGAAATCGGACCGCGCCACTCAAGGGTCGACGGGATCCTCGCGAGCACGAAGGACACCGCGCAAACGAGGCCCATCGCCGCTTCGAAGGCGCCCGCCTCCCTCTCCCGGCCCGCGCCGCCCAGGCCGCCCGCGCCGTGACTCAGCACTTAGGGGGCGCACGCGGGAGCCGGTGCGGGCGCCAAGGCCCCGGGCGGCGGCGAGGGCAGCCCCGCCCGGCCCGCTCCCCGCGCAGGTGCGCGGGATGGCGCGGGCCTCCGCCCCGGGCCTTGCCTTCTGCTCGAAGTTGATGACGCCCTGCACCGGGCCGTCGCCCTTCAGCACGCACACGGCCTTCGTCGCCATGATTCGCGGGAGGACGCACGCCGGCCGGGCTCTGCGGACTGCAACGCACGGACGCGACCCAGGCCGCCAGAAGACGCCGGCGCAAACCGAGGCCGCGGCGCCTCCGCTGCTTTATAGAGCGGATCTCCTGGCCACGCCCACCGTGGCCCGGAACCAATCGCTTCCCGCCGGCTCGGCCCGCCCCCTCCGGCGGCCTCGAGTCGTGAGTGGCCGGGAAGGCCCGGGGGCGGGGCGAGGGACGCGTGGGAACCCGCCCCCGGCGCCGCGTCTGTCCTCCCCCGGCTGTGAAAAGAACAGAAACCCGAGCCCCGGGGGAAAGCCGCCCTGCTCCTCCCGAGGGCGGGATCCGTGGATCGCTGGTCGGAAATTGAGAAAAAGAGATCCACGGGATCCGCCGAGGAGATGGGGAGCCACATTGTCTACAAATGCCTTTAGTTGTGACCGATTTTGATCCGAGTGTCTCATTTGCTGTTTAGAAACTGGGACGCACCAAGATGGATGCCTTTTGTAGTTTTCATTTGTATCGGCTGTGCATTCGGTTTTCTGATCGTGTATAAGGCCGATACACCTCAATCCCTGGCCTTGTCTTTATTTCTCTGCAGTTTCTTAGTTCTTGGCCTACAGTGTTACTTGTTGGGTTAATAGAATTCTGTATTCTTGCCATATTTTTGTGTGTTTGACAAAGTCACAGTCCTACAGATAAAATGGCAACTGATTGGCTTCTGTTGATCTGTGTTTTTCTCTACCCTCCAAGGCCTCACGCTCAAAGGAGGTTAGAATGAGTAAACGATTTATGAAACCTCCATACAACAGTAAAGAAAAATATTACTTAATCTTCCAAGGAAAAAATATTTCAAAAACATTATTGAATCCCGCTTTTGTGGGATTTTTTTGTTTTGTTTTGTTTGGGCTTGTTTTTTGTTTTTAAGGACCAACATGCGTTTGTGTACTCAGAAATGTCTAGAAAGATATATGAGACTGTGGGTACCTCTCAGGAGTGTGAGATAAACTTTTATTGATGTTCTCCTACAATTGTTTTTACAGTGCTTGGCACAGTAATACATGCCTATAATCCCAGTTCTTAGAAGGCTAAGACAGGAGGAGCACAGATTTGAGGCCAGCTTTAGTAATTTAGATAGGCTCACAGCAACTTAGACCCTTTAAAAAAAAAAAAAAAAAACTCAAAGAACTGGTTTGTAGCTCCAAAGTAGAATGCCCCAGAGTTTAATCTTCAGTACCACTATAAAAAAAAGTTTTTCAGTGAATCTGAATCTGTCTGTAATACTATTGCTCAAGTTTTCTTAGAATAAGAATTTTCTCCATCTTCCCACCTCAACAAGTACTTTTGTTGGGAGAGGAGTTTGTTAACACATAGAAAGATAAAGAGTGCCCATCCTCCATGTGGTCCTCCTAATGACAACAGAGGTGGGAGAAAGTTGAGGTTCCCTTACCCTGGAAACCACACTGGTTCACCCCAAGAAGGGTGTGTTAGACCTCAGATGGCTGCGTTTGTGACTCAGAGGGTCTGGGGTGGCAACCCAGAATTTTGCATTTATGGACTTACTCACTGGTGAGCACTTCTACCTGCTGGTATCTCTCATGCCTAATGAAGGTGCAGGACAAAAGTCGCAACTATGGGACTCAAAAGAGAACGTGGATTATGGGTGCACACCTGTAATCCAGTACTTGGGAGGCTGAGACAGGAGGATCGCAGGTGCAAGGCCAGCCTCAGCAACTCAGTGAGAACCTGTTGCAAAATAAATAATAAATAAATAAATGTGGGGCTAGGGGTGTAGGTTGGAGGTAGAATGCCCCTGGATTCAATCCCCAGTGCAAAAAAATAAAATGAAGAAGGAAAGGAGAAGGAGGAGCAAGAGGAGGATATGATGATGGTGTTGGTGTTGGCGTCCTAAAAGGAAAAATAAGGAGACAAGGAGACCCAGATGTGCAAGAAGGAATGTCCCGAGAGACATTTGCTGTGCCCACTTGGGATTTGCTCTGTAGGGTCTGAATCCTCATTCACCAAAAACTCATTCACACGATTTGCATTTACTCCCTAAAGCTCAGCAAACAAGGTGTGGTTTGGAGGATGGCAGAATACAGACGTCTAGTCCAAACCCAGCAGGAGACAAGAACAGAAGCTGTTCTGGCCACATCTGGAATACGCTTGTATTTGTTTATATGTTTGTTTATACCCTTGGACTCTGATGCATCCCCTCCAGAGATGCTCTGTTCACAAGTGTGACATCCTCTGGTAAGTGTAAATACTTGTGATTTTGCTTATTGTACTGACTGGTGTTCTCAGGAGAACTTGCATATGCTAAGTAATTACATAAATGCAAACGCCGGCCAAAGGGCCTTTGCCCAAGGCCAGAGTTTCTTTGGGTTCCAGGAAGTGAGGGGCAGATTTCAGTTCATTGGAAACTTGCCAAGAAAACAGTCCAGGGATACACAGAGCCGCTTTGGCATGAGAGAGACGACGCTCCGGAGATATTCAGATGAAGCCTGGGCAGCCCCTTGTGTAGATCCACGGAAGGGCTTTGTATTCTTCAGGCGGGGAGAAATTCCGAGGTTCCTAGAATCCTGACACCTGGGCGATGGGGTCTCTGGCCCAGGCTCACACCTCTGCTCTCTCTCCTCATACAACAGCTCCCCAAGAATCTGAGAAGCCAAGAAGGTGCCCTTACCCCCGATCCTCCTCTCCCTTACAACAGGGTTAAGGAACTGTAGCTCTGTGATATTTAACAGTATCCATGTCCTCCTATGGCGGGTTATCTAACCTGGACACTGTTGACATTTTAGGCCCATACTTCCTTCTTACACAAGCTCCCGTGCCTTGTAGAACGCTTAGCAGCCGCCCTGGTTTCGACTCAAGAGACACCATTAGCACATCCTCTTCCCACCCCGGCCGTGACAGCCCAGAATTTCTCCAGACTTTGCCAAGTCAAACCTAGTTGGCAGCCCCTGTTCTAGAACACTCATCGTGTACCCAAGAGCCTGGAATTCTCTCTCCAAATAGCCTTGATTTTGTTTCTAGAGCCTGAACAGGCCAAAGAGAGATATGCCACCATGAGTACACAACTAGGCTTGACCAAGGCCCCTCCTGATGCAACTAGAAGCCCGGGACAGAAAAGGAAGAAAGGCCCGAGGCAGGATCTCCACGGACACCTCTCTACACAGAGCACAAAGTCCAACAATTCCAAATTTGAACCTGCCTTACAGGTTCTTATAAAGGCATATTTTGTTGTTGTTATTGTTCTGGCGATTGAACCAGGGGCATTCTACCTCTGAGCTACAGCCAAGCACTTTTTATTTTATATATTTTTTTCTCCTTTTTTTTTTTTTCAGTACTGGAGATGGAACCCAGGGGCATTCTACCTCCGAGCTACACCCCTTGCCCTATTTTTTTTTTTTTTTTTTTTTTGCGGTACTGGGGATGGAACCCAGGGGCATTTGACCTCCGTGCTATACCCCCTGCCCTATTTTTCATTCTATTTTGAAACCAGGTCTCACTGAGTTGCAGAGGGCCTCACTAAGTAGCTGAGGCTGTCCGCGAACCGCGATCCTCCAGGTCTCAGCCTCCCGAATGCTGGGATTACAAGCGTGCCCCACCACGCCCGGCTCCCTTGACCTATTTTTTATTCTTTATTTTTGAAACAGGGTCTCTCACTGGGTTGCAAAGCACCTCATTAAGTAGCTGAGTCTGTCCTTGAACCACAGTCCTCCTGTCTCAGCCTCCCGAATACTGGGATTACAAGCATGTGTCACCACCCCCGGCTTATTTTTTATATTTTAAATAGAGTCTCACTAAGTTGCTGAGAGCCTCACTAATTTACTGAGGCTGGCCTCCAACCTGCAATCCGCCTGCCTCATCCTCTGTAATACCAGAATTACAATCATACGCCATATGCCCAGGTAAGTATATTTCTTAAGGATATATGTTATTTAGCTGTTATTTTGATTGATGACCTCTAAATACTTAACCATATCCTCTGCAGACCACTGTTTTTCATCTCAGCCCTGCAAATGTTCGGGCAAGCCTATTCATTCAAGCCTTGATGATTCCGTGATCCCATAGTTTCAGGGTGCTCCAGTTTCATAATCTACTTACAGAGTCCATGCATTTCAAAGTGGGGTATGCCTGGAGGACTCAGACATGTAAATTTGAAAAGCGCACTCCAGGCCAGTTTATCTGGAGAGTGTCATGGCGAAAAACTGTTATGGCGCCCCTGATGGGCCCCGAGACTGTAACAGTGTGAGATGTAGCCGTGGGTTCTTGTTCTGAGCGATTTTAGAAAAAGAACAGCCGTGCCGGGCGTGGTGGCGCACGCTTGTAATCCCCGCGCGCTTGGGAGGCGGAGACAGGAGGATCGCGCAGGTTCGAAGCCAGCCGCGCGCGCGCTGGCTTAGGAGACCCTGTTTCCAAAAATGAAAATGTAAAAATAGGTCTGGGAGTGTAGCCCGGAGGTAGAAGGGCTTCCAGGAACCCCAGGACCACCAAAAAAAAAAAAAAAAAAAAAAATAGCCACAACTCTCTTTCGCTACAAGCTTAAGCAATTTTATTATTAGAAAGATAGGACAGAGTTAAAGCACTGCATTAAAGGAATAAATGCAGAGGAATAACTTGAAAATAAATTACTGGAGTTTGGGATACAGAACAGTTTTTATAAAGATACCTTATCCTTCCTCTTGCGCAACCAATCATCTTCTGACCTAGGTATGAGCCCACCCATTAGCTCCGTGCAGACCCTTTTGTATGATTATGGGGATTATGATTATGGGGATTTTGCTCGACCCAAAAGCCTTCCTGCCTCCATGCAGGTGCAGGCCTAGGTTTTTTTGTAAGGGCAGAATGATTAACAAAGGGGTCACGTGGTATCTGCCCCTCTGGACAGAGGCCTGTAGCCTCCTCCCACATTCTTGGGAAATTCTAGCCTATCTGCTAGGCGTTATTTATTACATAAACCTGTTTTTAGAATATGAAGGTCCCAACTCTTCTGTCTACTTGCTAAATACTTTTGGTGAGGGAACTCTGCATTATAACAGCTGCCTGTGTGCCTGGCAGTAACCAGGCCCTGACTGCTTTTTACATTTTGAAACCAATTTTTGATACATTAATACCAAATTCATTTTCCAAATTCATGTTCCAATACATTAATACCAAAGTCATTTTCCAATACCGGCACATTAATACCAAAGCTATTTTCAAATACATTTGGAAGCCATTTCCCAGAACTGGCACAGAGTCATCACGTCTGGAGGTCAACAGAATCCTAAGTAGCCTGGGGTCTTCCTGACCCCAGAATGTGGCTTGAATCTGGCAGGATGTGACCCTTGCAATCCAGAGACCACTGAGTAGGGAAGAGGGGGAGGGACAGGTGCCCAGCTCCGATGGCTGCGTGTGTGGATGCCTAAGCAGTTTTTGCCCTGTGCTCCTGCAGTCCTGAGAAGGAAGCTCTGTGCTTGGGAATCTCTGTGGTTAGGAGGTGAACGAGAAGGTAGACCAGAAATTCTGCCTTGCATTTCCGTTTCTCTCCAGATTCTTTCTGAGGAGTCCACCCTCTATTTCCCTTTATCTCTATCTCATCTGTCTCTTTCCCTAACTTCTTTTTTCTTCTGTTTATCACTCAAAGCGATTCCCTTTTATATCTTCATCATTCTCAGTAAATATGTAATCTTCTGGAAATCTGCGTTTCACACATCACACAGGGACTGTCACCCGGGCCTTTGCTCTTAGGGTCCTCTCAAAATGTGGTTTTGATATGAGAATTTTTTTTAAGTTCTTTATTGGTGCACTATATTCATACATCATAATGGGATAAAAATAATACTTTTGTAGACATACATGCACACATCACCCAGTTAACCCCTACCCAATCCCCACCCCGTTCCCTCCCCATCCCTTCTTCCCATGCTTGGCTTAATGGTTGACATCTAGTGTTATAGCAATTTATCCAATATTAACATTGATAATCTCATTTGATATGAGAATTTTTGTATAAGATTTTTTTTTTTGTAGTATTGGGAATGGAACCCAGAGGCTTTCTACCTCCAGTCTACGCTCCCAGACCTATTTTTACTTTATTTGGAAACAGGGTCTCACTAAGTTGCTGAGAACCTCACTAAGTAGCTGAGGCTGGCTTCGAACCTGCGCGATCCTCCTGTCTCAGCCTCCCAAGCGCGGGGATTACAAGCGTGCGCCACCAAGCCCAGCTCAAAGAGTCATTTTTTAATGCTAAGAAACAAATACAATGCTAGGCATGATGTGGTATACTTGTAATATCAGCACTTGGGAGGCAGAGGCAGGAGGATCACAGGTTCAAACCCAGCTTTATCAACTTAACAAGACCCTGTTTCAAAATAAAATATAAAATGGGGCTGGGAGTGTAGCTCAGAGATAGAATGCCTCTGGGTTCAACCACCATTACCAAAAACAAACAAACAAAAGAAACAAATACACTAGTAACTAGGGATAATATTAGAAAGATTTAAAAGTCATATTAAACCGGGCACGGTGGCCCACGATTGTAATCCCAGTACTTGGGAGGCTGAGACAGGAGGATTGTCAGTTCAGTGCCAGCTTCAATAATATAGCGAGATTCTCAGCAACCTAGTAAGATCCTGTTTCAAACTAAAAAACAAAATAGGGCTGGGACTGCAGCTTGGAGGTGGAATGCCCTTGAGTTCAACCCCAGCACCAAAAAAAAAAACACACAAAAAAAAAGCATTAGCTAGTCCCACCTGCCTACATTTAATGTAAGTAAATAACAAAAAGAATTAAATAAGATTATACTAGGGAATCAGAGGCATTTCTGAAAGTTGAAAAAATATATAAAAATTAATTTAGGTTGTTAGTAAGCAGGGGCAAGGATTAGAAGTTTGCAACTGAGAGTTAACTGCATATCTAAGTATCTTGGCAATGATGTATGTGGTGTCTAAGCCACCTGGAGCCCACTGTATCATCTTGGATCATTGTCTCTAGCCCTCAGCTGTAAAGCAAAGGCCTCTTGGTGAGGTGCAGTGCTTGTCAGCCCTGTTTGCATATTAGAATCACTTGGTAGTGCACGCTTGTAATCCCAACATTTGGGAGGCTGAGACAGGAGGATCGCAATTCACGGACAGCCTCAGCTACTTAGGCCCTTTGCAACTCAGTGAGAACCTGTTTTAAAATAAAGGATAAAAAATAGTGCTGGGGGTATAGCTCAGAGGTAGAATGCCCCTGGGTTCCATCCTCAGTACCACACACACACACAAAAAAAAATCACTTGAAGAAGCTGGCAAGTTGGCACATACCAATAATCCCAGTACATGGGAAGCTAAGACAGGAGGATTGCAGGTTCAAGGCCAATCTTAGCAACCTAGTGAGATACCGTTTCCAAACAAAAAATAAAAAGGGATGGGAGTATAACTTGAAGGTAGAATGCCCCAGTACCACACACACACACACAAAAAAAAGTCACCTGGGGAGCTTAAAAAAAAATCACTGAATATAGGACCCAATATACTATGTTTTTTGAGGTTTTTGTTTGGTTTGGTGTTTAGTAGTGGGCATTGAACTCATAGGCATTCTACCTTCCAGCTACACCCCAGGCCTTTTTAGTTTATATTTTTAAGCAAGATCTCACTAAATTGTTGAGGGTTTCACTGAGCTGCTGAGGCTGGTCTCAAACCTGCAATCCTCCTGTCTCACCTCCCAAGTACATGCATGAGCCACCATGCCCAGCTAGGCCCCACTATATTAAAATCTTAAAATTGGCCGGGTGTCATCGTGCATGCCTGCAATCTCAGTACTTGGGAGGTTGAGACGGGAGGATCACAGGTTTGAGGCCAGCCCCAGGGATAACAAGACTATCAGCAACCTAGTGAGATCTAGTTTCAAAGCAAAAAATTAAAAGGGTTTGTAGTGTAACTTGGAGATAGAATGATCCTGGATTCAATCCCCAGTACTAAATCATTATCATCAAAGCTTATCTATATTTATATTATAAATGTACAGTGTAGGGTGTATTCATTTCGAGTCACCCCTCCATGCCAGTCCGGTATGGAGCTGTATTTCTATTTTCTGTATTTCTATCTTTCTAATAAACTTCTTTAAATCTTTAGCAACTGTCCCAAAAAAAAAAAAAATGTACAGCATACTGCAACAAGACACATAAGAAATTACCAATAGTTGTCAATGGAAGTAGGCTGCTAATGTTGGTACTTTTCAACACATAAAAAAATAAAAGCTGGGCATGATGGCACACGCCAATAATCCCAGTACTTGAGAGGCTGAGACAGGAGGATCCCAGGTTCGAGGACAGCCTCAGCAAGTAATGAGACGACTCTCAGCAACCTAGCAAGACCCTGTTTCAATATAAATGGGTCTGGGAGGAGCCGAGCATGGTGGAACACGCTTTTATCCCAGCATTTGGGAGGCTGGGACAGGAGGGTCAGGGTTGATGGGCAGCCTCAGGTACTTAGGCCCTCCGCAACTCAGCGAGACCCTGTTTCAAAATAAAGAGTAAAAAATAGGGCTGGGGGTGTAGCTCAAGGTAGAATGCCCCTGGGTTCCACCCCAGTACCACAAAAATAAATAAATTAAGAAATCGGCCGGGCGCGGCGGCGCACGCTTGTCATCCCCGCGCTTGGGAGGCGGAGACAGGAGGATCGCGCAGGTTCAAAGCCAGCCGAGCGCGCTGGCTTAGGAGACCCTGTTTCCAAATGAAAATGTAAAAATAGGTCTGGGAGTGTAGCCCGGAGGTAGAAGGGCTTCCAGGAAACCCAGTACCACCAAAAAAAAAAAAAAAAAAAAAAAAAGAAGAAAGAAAGAAATGGGTCTGGGGGTGTAGCTCAGAGGTAAAATGCCACTGGGTTCAATCTCCAGCACCACTAAATAAATAAATAAATAAATAAATAAATAAATAAATAAACGCAAGCCTTTATTTGGTTAAACAAAGACAACTGGATTTCTATCACATGTGAAAGCAATTTATTACTTGGTGAGAAGCCACCAAGGGCATTTTGCAGGGAGCGCGCGATCGTGGTCACCTGTAAGAGCGGCCACTCCAGGGGCGAGTGGGGGGACGGGGAAAGGCTGGATATAATGGCGGCAGGGCAGAGGCGCTGTGGGAGGCTCTGGATCAAGGGGCCTCCAGTTCAAGGCCGTAACTAGAAGAAGAGGGAGAGAGAGTGGAAATACAGCCTCAACTCCAGCAATTCCCCAGATGCACAGGGCGAGGAAGAGGGAAGGCCAGGCACCTCCCAAGTTTCTGGCGTAAGGACTGGGGGTCTGGAGGTGCCATTTACCGAGAAAAGCAGGTTTAGGGATAAAGGCTTACTTTAGGACCCAGAGGGCCACGCTGGAAGAGCCCACTTGGATGCGGGTCTGAGTCTCAGGGTGGCTCCTAAATCTGGGCTCTCTCTCTTAAACTTAACAGGCCTGTTAAAGGGATTTGCAAAGAGAGCGCGGCTTCTGCCCCCTGACGGGATGGGGTTTTCTTTAAGATCCTGTACCATACCCAGTGGGTAGGAGCCAGATAACACTTGGACTTGCCAGTGACTTTACCTAAGTGTGCGTGGTTTAAAGTCTCATCAGAGGAGTGATTCAGACTTTAGAATACATAAGAATCCAGCTGGGAGGCTCGCTAACACACAATTTACTTGCTCAGCGTCAAGAACCATCCTGGAAACCCACATCAAAATCACAATGAGAAGTCTGGAGTGATTCTAATTGGTTTGCCTCTGAATGTCACTTGGCCCTTTGTTTTTGTTGCCTTTAAGATTCTCTGCTTGGCGCTCCAGACTTCCCAAACCAAGTCATGAGAGCCAGAAGGGCTTGGAGTAACATATTCCAAACTCTGAAAGAAAACAACTTCCAGCCAAAAATTTCCTATCCAGCAAAACTTTCTATCAAATTAGATGGAGAAATAAGAAACTTCCATGACAAACAGAAACTGAAGGAATTTATGTCTTCAAAACCAGCGCTAGAGAAAATACTCAAAGAGATTAACTACAAAGAAGAAATAGGTAACACTCACCAGAACCAGAGAAACAAGAGTTTCCATCCAACAGACAACTAAGATTGGTTATCTGTGGAGATTCATTATTTATGTTAGTCTTTTACCTATCTCTAAATTGTATTGTTTGCCTTTATTGTTGTTAATTTTTAGGATTTCTAGTTGGAATATTAATATACCTTCAGATATAGCATTTGGAAATATTTTATCCAATTCTATTAGTAACTTAACTCTGTTTACATTGTCTTTGGATATACAATATTTTCTTTTATTTTTTAGGGAGTTTGTATATTCTTCTGTTGCCTGTGCCATTGAAATCATATCCAAGAAATCACTGCCAATTTCAATGTTGTGAGGTTTTATGACCCAGATTTTCTCCTAAAAGTTTATAGTCTTAAGATTTATATTTAGGTCTTTTATCTAGTTTGAGTTAATACTTGTATGTGGGATTAGGTAAGGGTCCAATTTTATTCTTTTCCATGTAATTATTATTTTTCAACAATATTTAGTTAAAAGATTATTATTTCCACCACCAAATCTTCGTGGAAACCTTGTCAAAAATAACTTGACAATATAGGGAAGAAGTTAGCTCTAGGCTTGTATTTAACTCCAATGGTCTATATATCTGCCTTTAGAACAGTACTACACTGTTTCAATTATTGTAGCTTTATATGGTTTGAAATCAGAAAATATACATCTTCTAGCTTTGTTTTTGCTTTGAGATTGTTTTGGGTATCTAGAGTCCATATTCCATATCAGGATAGATTTTTTTCTGAAAAATAAATATATGATAGTTTCACCTAAAAAAAAGAAAAAAATATGCTCTAGTAAGAAAGAAAGCAAAAAGAAATATTGAAATGTTATCTTTAAGTCATCAAAAGCTTGGTATCAGACAAATGAAACTGTTATGTGAGATTATCATTTTTAATTTTGGATAAATTGCTATAATACTAGATGTCAACCACTAAGCCAAGCATGGGAGGGAGGGATGGGGAGAGAATGGGGTGGGGATCGGGTGGGGGCTGACTGGGCGATGTGTGCATGTATGTCTACAAAAGTTTGTATCCCACTATGATGTATGAATACAGTGCACCAATAAAATAAAATTTTAAAAAAAAATCACAATGAGAGCCGGGCGCTGTGGCGCACACTTGTAGTCCCAGCATCCGGGAGGCTGAGACAGGAGGATCACGGTTCGCAGACAGCCTCAGCTACTTAGGGAGGCCCTCTGCAACTCAATGAGACCCCGTTTCAACATAAAGAATAAAAAAAATAGGGCTGGCGGCGTAGCTCAGAGGTAGGATGCCCCTGAGTTCCATCCCCAGACCCGCAAAAAATAAATTAAAAAAATCACAATATTATCTCACAGGCGTTAGGCTGGCTAGTCTTGGAAAGCTAAGAGGTAACAAGTGTTTGCAAGGCTCTGGGAAGTGGGAGGCCTTGCAGACCTAAATCCATGCAGCTATTACTGCAAATAGTGCAGAGGTTCCTCAGTACAATCATCGTTCCACCCAACAATCCCACTGCTGGGTCTATACTCGGGAAAGGAAATCAGCGCCTTGGAGAGAGAGCTGTGCTCGTGTGTTAATCGCAGCGCTGTCCACGAGAAGAGCAGATACGAGGGCAGCAACAGAGAAAAGGAGAAATGAAGGCTTACAGGCCTCATGGGCGGTGAGGCTCGCGGGTGCTGTTGTGTGAAATGACTCGTCACTGGAGGATTGCATATCCTGTGAAAATTAATATTAAGTTGAGGCAAAGGATATAATAACGTATTTTTTGGAAGGATCATTAAGTGTCCTGAAGGTGGATTGAGTCACATATTTTTCACCTAAGTATAGTAGACCCCCCCCTTATACACTTGGGTACGTTCCAGGACTCCAAGTGGACGTCTGAAACTGTGGATAGTCCAAGCTCTATATAAACTTTTTTCCTATACATATTTATGATAAAGTTGAATTTCTAAATTAGGCACGAGGAGAGATTAACAACATTGACTAATAATAAAATAGAATAATTACAATATACTCTAATGGTAGTTAAGTGACTGCAAGCTTTCTCTCAAAATATCTTATTGTACTTGTGTGCGTGTGTGTGTGTGTGTGTGTGTGTGTGTGTTACTGAGAATTGAACACATGGGCATTCTGCCTCTGAGCTCCACTCCCTGCCCATTTTTTTTCTTTTTTCTTTTCTTTTCTTTCTTTTTTTTTTTTTTTTTTTTGTGGTACTGGTGTTCCTGGAAGCCCTTCTGCCTCCGGGACACACTCCCAGACCTATTTTTTACTTTTTTATATTTGGAAACAGGGTCTCTTAAGCCAGCACGGCTGGCTTCGAACCTGCGGAATCCTCCTGTCTCCGCCTCCCAAGCGCGGGGATTACAAGCGTGGGCCACCACGCCTGGCTTTTTTTTTTTTTTTCTTTTGAAACAGGGGTCTCACTAAGTTGCTGAAGCTGGCCTTGGACCTGTGATCCTCCTGTCTCAGCCTCCCAAGTGCTAGGGTTACAGGTGCGCCATCACACCTGCGGTTGTACTTTCACCTTTTGACTTAGTAAAAGCATTTGAAGGCTTCTCTTTGGCACATCCAGATTACCAGCATGGATGCTTTTGCACCCGGGGGGCAGGTGAAATTAAACTCAAGTGCTATGATGTCTTGAGAGTCAATTTGTTGACAGCCACGGTTACAGAGTGACTAATGGCACAGAGATGCAGGCGTGTGCCAGTTAAAGCTATGATTCATGCCCCAGGCAAGACAGCAGGAGATTTCCTCAGACCACCCAGAATCTACAATTCCATACTTGTGGGTTGTTTATTTTCCCTTTAGTATTTTTGGACCACAGTTGATTAAGTGTAACTTAACTAGAACCGTGGGAAGCAAAACTACAATAAGGGTTCTGGGGAGATGCTACTGTATTCTGTAATCATATCCTTCCTGTCGCAAGACGCCCTCACCGGCTGGTGTGAGGTTCCATGGTAGAATATATGCTCAGCCTGAGAGAGGCCTTGGGTTCAATCCTCAGCACCAAAGAGATTTTTAAAAAGACCCTGCTTCAGTCAGGCGTGGTGGCACACGCCTGGAATCCCAGCCCTGGGAAGGCTGAGAAAGGAGGATCACAGGTTCTCAGCCAGCCTCAGCAACTTAGTGAGGTCCTCTGCAATTTATTGAGACCCTGTTTTGTTTTATTTTGTTTGTGGTACTAGGGATTGAACCCGGGGCATTCCACCTCCTATACCCCCAGCCCTATTTTTTCTTATTAATTTTGAAACAAGTATAAGTAGATTTCTATTATGTGTGACCAAAAGCAATTCCTTTCTTTCTTTCTTTCTTTCTTTCTTTCTTTCTTTCTTTCTTTCTTTCTTTCTTTCTTTCTTTCTTCTCTCTTCTTTCCAGTACTGGGTATTGAACCCAGGGGCATTCTACCTCCAAGCTACACTCTTTTTTATTCATTATTTTGAAACGGGGTCTCACTGAACTACAAAGGGCCTCATTAAGGAGCTGAGGCTGTTGCAAACGGTGATCCTCTTAGCTCAGCCTCCCAAATGCTGGGATTACAAGCATGCACCACCACGCCCGGCTCAAAGGCAATTTCTTACTGACAGAGATAAGAGGCCTCTGAAGGAGGTTTAGCAGGTAATAGTATGGTTGTGATTCCTTTCTATTTATAAAGAAATACATTGGTTAAAAATATATTGATTTAAGCCGGGTGTGGTGGTGCACGCTTGTAATCCCTGCGTTTGGGAGGCTGAGACAGGAGGATCGCACGGGTTCGAAGCCATCCTCAGCTACTTAGTGAGGCTCTCAGCAACTTAGTGAGACCCTGTTTCCAAATTAAAAAAAGGTCTGGGAGTATAGCCCGGAGGTAGAAATCCTCTGGGTTCCACCCCCAGTACCACCAAAAAAATATAAAATAGGTCTGGGAATGTAGCCTGGAGGTAGAAGGGCTTCCACGAACCCGAGTACCATATATATATATTTTAATATATATAGATTATATATAGATTATATATATAGATTATATATAGATATAGATTATATAGATAGATAGATATAGATATATCGATTTAGATGCAATATATTGAGTGTGGTGGTACACACCTGTAATTCCACTCCTTGGTAGGCTGAGACAGGAGGATCAAAGGTTCAAGACTAGCAACTTATCGAGACTCAGCAATCTAGCAAGACCCTGTTTCAAGACAAATTTCTTTTTAAAAAGGCCTGGGCAGGGGAGCCAGGTTTGTTTTTTTTTTTTTTTTTTTTTTTTTTCAGGTCTGGGGATGGAACCCAGGGGCATTCGATCTCCGAGCTACAGCCCCTGCCCTATTTTTTATTCTTTATTTTGAAACCGGGTCTCATAGAGTTGCAGAGGGCCTCACTAAGTAGCTGAGGCTGTCCGCGAACCACGATTCCAGGTATTGTGCACGCTTGTAATCCCAGTACATGCAAGGCTAAGACAGGAGGATCTCAGATTCAAGGGTAGCCTCTGTAATTTAGTGAAGCCCCCTGAAACTTTGTGAGACCCTGTTTCAAAATAAATAATAGCAGGGCATGGTGGCACACACTTGTAATCCCAGCATTTGGGAGGCTGAGACAGGAGGATCACAGTTCGAGGACAGCCTTAACTACTTAGTGAGGCCTTTTGCAACTCAGTGAGACCCTTGTTTCAAAATAAAGAATAAAAAATCAGTCTAGGGGTGTAGCTCAGAGGTAGAATGCCCCTGGGTTCCATCCCCAGTAACACACACACACACACACACACACACACACACACACACACACACACACACACGATCCCCAGGAGGCTCCCGCTGGGTTCCTGGAGCGCCTCTGGGAGTCTTATTGTGTTTTCACTCTGATATAGACCCAGATGCTCCAGAAAACCAGCGAGCTATTAATATTGCCTTTGTAACTCAGCTCCAGACATTAGGAAATAAATTACAAAAGTTAGAAGGGTTTGAGGCTATAAACAGGTCCCAGTTGTTGAGATAGCCCTAAAGGCATTAAATAATAGGAATTCAACAGAGAAAGAGATTGGTTAGGACAGTGGCAGCCACCATCAGAAAGATCGGAAAAGTATTCACCAGCCAGCCACTGAAATGCCCTCAGAGGCACAAAAAGGAGGACAAATGTGCTGCCCTCAATTTCAAAAAGGAGTGATGGGGGTGGGGCTCCATCCCCTTAATCTCCCAGAAGCACATGGTAGAAGTAAATGTTGGGGGCTGTTCATTTCCTGACTGACACAAGAGCAGCTGTCTTGGGGCTCAAGAAACCTTTTGGACCCGTCACCCAGCAGCAGAGGCAGATCCAGGGAGCCACGGGAAACTCTGCACAGAGGCAACGATTTGATCCAGTCCCTCGCATCGGACCTAACTGATGTCCCCTTGGCTGATGCAGATGAGGTATGGTACACGGGCGGAAGCAGCTTTGTCCAGGAACCAGGTATGCGGGGGCAGGTATGGTTACTGGAAAGAAAACCATCTGAGCCCAGTCCCTCAGCCAGGGAACATCCACACAGAAAGCTGAACTCAGAGGCGCTCCACTGGGGAAAGGAAAGGCTATCACTGCCTGCACCGACCGCCAGTATGCCTTTGCAGTGGCCCATGTATATGGGGCTCTATACCAGGAGAGAGGATTCCTCACATCTCCAGGGGAAAAAAAATTTTTTTAAAAAGGTAAAATTCTGGCTCCTTTAGAGGCAGTTTGGCTCCCCTGGGAGGTAGCCATTGTGCATTGCAAAAGCCATCACCCCAGAGGCAAGAGACAGCCAGGCAGCTAACCAAGCAGTTCTCGAGGTGCCCTAGAACCAGTGGGGTCCTTGGTTCTGATATCAAGCCTGCCCTTAAACCCTGTGTATGCCCCTGAGGAAGGCGCATGGGCACAGCAGGAAGGGGCAACCAGAAACAGAGAGGAGGGATGGATCCTCCCTGATGGAAGACCCGTCCTCCCTGCTGCCTTGGGAAGAGAGCTAATAGCCCGCCTCCACCAGACATCTTACCAAGGGGCAACAAACACCAGTGAACTTCTCAGACCCAGGTACTATATCCTTAACCTGGACTTGTTGGTAAAAGACCTGGTCTCCAGATGTCCCACTCGTGCATGTGATCCAAAGAGGGGGGGCATTAGGCCTATGGAAATGTGCCTGATGGAGTCTGTGCCTGGAAAAAGCACCTGATTAACATTGGGAAATGGACTTTACTGGTATACCACTGCCATTGTTACCAAAAAGGTAGTTCAGGAGAAAATTCCTAGGTCTGGGTTGCCCTCACTTTGGGTTCCAACAATGGTCCCATCTTCACGGCTACCATCTGTCCAAATTTGGCAAAGGCATTATTGGTTAAAAATTACATTGTGCTTACAGGCCCCAAAGTTCAAAACAGGTAGAGCAAATAAATAGGACTCTTAAAAAAGCCTTGACTAAATTAGTCATCAAAATTGGCAAGAGTTGGGTCAATCTTTTCTCTTTGCCCTCCCCTGGACAAGGTACACCCCATATCGGAAAGAGTTCACTGCTTATGAAATAATGTTTGGGAGACCTCCACTGCTCCTTCCCAAGATTAGGGACACTCGGCAGCTGAGATAACTAATCACATTCTCATCAAGTTTCTACAAACTCTACATCAGACTCAGCAAGTTAAGCTGAACACCTCCCCACGCTTCTCTGAATCAGTCCACCATTTTCAGCCTGGGGACCTGGTGTGGATTAAGAGGATTCCTGTGCAGACACTGGAGCCTACTTGGAAAGGTCCATACCCTGTAATCCTCACCTCTCCCAACAACAGTAAAGGTAGCCAGCATCACCTCCTGGATACATCACTCACAAGAAAGACAGTAAACAATAGATTGTCTCCCATACCCCAAACCTGCTAAAGATAAGACTGCGCTGGGTACCCTGTCCTCCTCCTCATTTTCTCTGGGATGCTTCTCTTCCAGGAAGAACAGGGATTCTCCCACCGCCCTCCAACATGGTTTTGGAAATTAAGAAAGATGGGGGATTAAAAAAAACTAATTTACAGTAACTGTAACAGTAGTATATAATGAAGATAGTTTACTTTTAGGCTCCAAAAACAACCTGGTTGGCTTGTGCAAATGGCTTGACCAAATGTATAACTTCTGACATGATAGAACAAGGGCCAGATGGTACCCTGTGCATCCTGGTCTGTATCACAACCCAGGTATATGTATGTAATGGGGGTAAAGAATGGATCCATCTTGCCGGGCGTGGTGGCGCACGCTTGTAATCCCCGCGCTTGGGAGGCGGAGACAGGAGGATCGCGCAGGTTCGAAGCCAGCCGTGCTGGCATAAGAGACCCTGTTTCAAAAATATAAAATAGGTCTGGGAGTGTAGCCCGGAGGAAGAAGGGCTTCCAGGAACCCCAGTACCACCAAAAAAAAAAAAAAAAAAAAAAAAGAATGGATCCATCTCAACCTGGATCCAAGACAGGCAAAAAAAAAAAAAGGGGGGGGGTGGAGCTGGGGCCATCCCAATCTTAGTGCTGAAATAGCTGAGTCAGTGGCTATTGTAATCTCAGCTGAATAATAGAAAACACAAACTTCCAGAAACTCAGTGCTCAAATTGACATTGACCTCGGACACTTAGAAATGTCCATCTGTAGACTATACATGCAACTAGATTCCTTGGCAGAGGCCGTACTCCAGAGCCAGAGAGGCCCGTATCTCCTATTTATAAAATGGGGGCTTATGTATGGCCCTAGGAAAAACTTACTATTTCTTTGTCAACCAGTTGGGAATAGAGTTTGGACTTGGTTAAAAACAATCTAAAAGAGAGAGAAAAAAGCCAGGCTGGCTTCCGCCCATTGGTATCAGTCTCTGTTCTCCTGGTCCCCATGGTCAACTACTTTAATCAGAACCCTTTGCAGGCTCACTTAATCTTCTGCTTCTAGTTATAACAGCAGAACCCTGCCTAACCAACTGCCTCATGAGATAGGTACTCTAGAAATTAATTCTGTCAAGCTAAGGGGTCAGTACAATCTCCTCTCGCGCAGTGAGCCCACGAGTTGACACACGCCCATAGAGCCAGTGGGGAATGTGGTGTTTACCCTAGGTGACCCAAGGCAAGGTTCGTCTATCACAGGTACCGTGCTAGTCACGCAGAGCTGCCTGCTTGGCTCCTGCACCGCCTGCTTAGCTCGCACCTGCAGGGAAACAAAGGCCGTTGGGAACTTTCTATCCTTAAACCGATTAAAAGGTGGACAGTAAAAGGGACCGATATGGGTTGTTGAGCTTCTGCACATGCTGCTCCTGGTTTCTGTACTTTCCGCTTGACTTGCACACCCACTGAAAGAAACGGTTGATTGTCCATTCTGTGGGACCTAAACCCTTTACTCCTGACTCTGTGGTTCTGATGTATAAAGCTCAGGGTACACTCAAGACTAAACACTGTAGTGTAGTTGCTGGCCAGCTAGTATAGACATTTTTTTTTTTTTTTTTAGTGGTACTGGAGATAGAACCCAGGGTCTTTTCTACCCCCAGGCTATACTCCCAGACCTATTTTATGTTTTATTTGGAAACAGGGTCTCACTAAGTTGCTGAGAGCCTCACTAAGTAGCTGAGGCTGGCTTCGAACCTGTGCGATCCTCCTGTCTCAGCCTCCCAAGTGCTGGGATTACAAGCGTGCGCCACCACGCCCGGCTAATATAGACTTTCTATTCAGCCTAAATCTGAGTGGTCTTCTCTGAGGTCACCCCTATAGCACAAGCACAAGCAAGCCAGGCTGTGAAGCACATAGCTGTAATCTCAAGACTTGAGAGGCTGTTATAGGAAGATTGCAGGTTTGAGGCCAGCCTCAGCAACTTAATGAGACCCTTAGCAACTTAGGAAGACCCTGTTCCAAACTAGAAAAGAGATGAGAGTGTAGCTTGAAGGTAGAATGCCCCCAGGATTAATTTCCCAGTACAAAAAAATATTATATATATATATATATATATATATATATATATATATATATATATATATATGACTGGCTTCTTCCCCTGATGCTCTATAGCAGCCCTCTTATAGACATAATGGGAACTAAACTAAATAAAATAAGTCAAGGATGGTAGAACCAATAATTAACAAATATAAACTCTCCCTCTCTGTGGATTTCATCTGTGAGAGATAACACACCTCAACATGGGTTAAGGTAACTCTTTCTCTGAGATAGGGATCTTACTAAGTTGCCTAGGTTGACCTCAAACTCGAAACCCTCCTGCCTCAACCTCCCAAGTAGCTGGGATCACAGACACAGGCCACCACACCCTGGATAGTTAAGCCATTTTGAGATGGGCTTTCTTTACTTGCTTGTTCAAGCATCCCAACAGATGCACAAAGTAAAGGAAAACAAACAAACAAACAAAAAATCATTCTTTTTTTCCCTGAATACTTTAATAAGATAAACTGAAGTGGAAACCACACAAAAGTTCAGGGCAGTAGATTAAGATACTGAATGTAAGCCAGGCACGTTGGTGCACACCTGTAATCCCAGTATTTGAGAAACTGAGGCAAGAGGATCACAGGTTCGAGGACAGCCTCAGCAAGTAGTGACACTCTCAGCAACCTAGTGAGACCGTTTCAGTACCAAAACAAACAAACAAACAAACAAAACCCCCCAAAAATCTCAACATACAATTGGCAAGGTCCAGGCAATGCCAGGAGCAAAAACCTCATACCTGGGCAGAGGTCTCTCCTGTTGCTTTGCCAGAGAGGGCAGCATTTCACACCTTGCTACCCGCTGCACCTGCCGGCCTCTTGCCGAATTGTCTCCTTTCGGCTACAAGCTCCTCCTTCATGTGCAAGACTTTTTCTTGCACCAAGAGTCAAAGTCTATGAACTGCTCTCACACTTCTCGTATCATTTTGTAATCACCAGCACCTGTTATCTCCATTTATAAACTCGGTATTTTATAGACCCAGGCCGATGATCACAGCCTAGAAACAGCAATGGCCAGACGTGACCCCAAGGTTTCCTGAATTTGAGGCCAGAATGTCTCCAACGACATCATGGAATTTTTTAATTTTTATTTTGTAGCACTGGGGATTGAACCCAGGGACATTCTACCACTGAGCTACACCCCCTCCCAGCCTTATTTTATTTTTATTTGGAAACAGGGTCTCGCTAAGTTGATGAGAGTCTCACTACTTGCTGAGACGGTTCTGAAACCTGCAGTCCTCCTGTCTCAGCCTCCCAAATACTGAGACTACAAGCATGTGCCACCATGCCCAGTATGAAATTTGTTTTAGAGACCAAAATAACATCTAATAATTGTTCTTCTCTGATCACTCTAATTTTGCATTTTAAGTATAAGTTATATAACTAAATAGCATAAGACTCCCCTGTGTCTTGATTCAACAAAACAAAAAAACCATGAGAAACACCCAAGGTCTTGAGGGTATATTTGGTTTTCTTTTTTATGTTTATAATTCATATTTGGAATATATAATCATAATATACAATCAGTGTTTAAAGGTACATCTTTGTTCAGTAACTCCATTAACATGTAAATTATATAAATGGTATGAAACACATAATATGACAAAGTAAATTCAAATAGGCATGGATATGTACTAGAAATTTGTGGAGGGCTGGTTTACTTAACTACTAAAAATAACAGGCTGAGTGTGGCAGGCCAGTCCATGGGAAGCTGAGATAGGAAGATTGTAGGTTTGCTACCAACCTCAGCAACTTAGTGAGGCCCTCCACAATTTAGTGAGACCCTGTTACAAAATAAAAGGTAAGCCAGGTATGATGGATTGCAAGTTTTTGTTCGGCCTTGGTAACTTAGTGAGACTCTCAGAAACCTTAAGAAGACCCTGTTTCAAACCAAAAAATAAAAAATAAAAAAGGCTGTTGGGGATAGCTCAAGATAGAATGCCTCTGGATTCAACCTCCAGTACCACATAACATTTTTAATAAAAATAGATAAAGTAACTAAAGTAAAATAGGGCCCCTGAGTTCAATTTCCAATACACACACACACACACACACACACACACACACACACACAATTTTTTTTTTCTCCTTTGCACTTGCTTAGGATTCTCTTTCACCCATTCCGTCTTCTTCGGACATATTCTTTGGGTTTAATCTCTTCATGCATTATAGAACAGAGTTCAGAGTCACATTAATCCTAGAAGTGATCTTTGTATTACTCTTGCAGTGAGTGATCCTGCGATATCCGCATTAACTTTTCACAGAATGGAGCGCTAGATTGGTCTTCAAATGAGGCTTTGTTGTGTTCATGGAAACAAAAACTCTGAAGTATTTTGAAGTGAGAGTTACCGTTCAGTTTTATCAAGAGAAACCAGTCCGACCAGTTCACCAGGGCTCTTGATACGTTCTCAAAAAGTGGCTCCTAGGAGATGGTTTGGGAACGGGTATGGAGTGCCCTTGTTTATGTTTATGCCCTTATTGGTGCCTTGTAATTACACCTCATGGCGAGGTTCAAAGCGAGAGAACGCGTGCGCACCCCCACCGCACACGTGTCCTCCGGATCCCTGTGCACGTTACTGAGATCAGTGGTGACACCTTCAGATGTGGACGGGGCAGGTTTGAACTGTTCCCTTCTTCAACCTCCTTTTCCCTTCCTCGCCTCCCTCCCCAATCCCTTCCTACTTTCTCTCTCCACATCTAAAGTCCCTCATCTAAGGCCCTCCTGTTGCTCATGTACTCTCCAGCTTCTCACATATGAGAAAATGCATAGGGCCATTGACTTTCTCAGATTGACTCATCTCAGAATAATACACACACTGGCCGGGCGTGGTGGCGCACGCTTGTAATCCCCGCGCTTGGGAGGCGGAGACAGGAGGATCGCGCAGGTTCGAAGCCAGCCGCGTGCGCTGGCTTAGGAGACCCTGTTTCCAAAATGAAAATGTAAAAAATAGGTCTGGGAGTGTAGCCCGGAGGTAGAAGGGCTTCCAGGAACCCCAGTACCACAAAAAAAAAAAAGAATAATGCACACACACACACACACACATATACATATAATAATACACATATAAATAATACACGTATAACACACACACACACATATATATATATATACACATATACATATAATATACACATATAAATTGCTGAAAGTGGCCTCAAACCTGGGATCCTCCTGTCTCAGCCTCTCAAGTACTAGGATTACAGTCATATATCACCACATCTGATGTGTGTGTGTGTGTGTGTGTGTGTGTGTGTGTGTGTGTGATATACTGGGGATTGAACCCAGGGGTCTTCTACCTCTGAGCTACACCCCCAAGCTGACTTTTTAATTCTTTTTTTTTCTTTGTGGGTCTGGGGATGAAACTCAGGGGCATTCAACCTCCAAGCTACACCCGCTGCCCCATTTTACCCCCTGCCCTACTTTTTATTCTTTTTATTTTGAAACAGGGTCTCACTAAGTTGCAGGGAGCCTAAGTAGCTGAGACTGGCCACAAACCTGGATCTTCCGATCTCAGCCTCCCAAATACTGGGGTTTTAGGTACCATTGCATCTGGTTTAAATATATTCAATTTTTTTAAAAAGCCACTTTAGGCCGGCTGTAGTGGCGCACGCTTCTAATCCCCGCGCTTGGGAGGTGGAGACAGGAGGATTGCGCAGGTTCGAAGCCAGCCGCGCTGGCGTAAGAGACCCTGTTTCAAAAATATAAAATAGGTCTGGGAGTGTAGCCCGGAGGAAGAAGGGCTTCCAGGAACCCCAGTACCACCAAAAAAAAAAAAAAAAAAGAACACTTTAAAGCTGGGAGTGATGACACATACCTGTAATCTCAATATTTGGAAAGCTGAGACAGGATTGCAGGTTCAAGGCCAGCCTCAGCAATTTAGTGAGACCCTTAATAAATTTAATGACACTTCATTTCAAAAAAAATATTTTTTTAATTTTATAAAGGGCTCAGAAGCTGGTTGTGGTAGTACATGCCTGCAATCCCAGAACTCGGAAGGTTGAGGCAGGAGGATGCAGGTTTGAGGTCAGCCTCAGCAATTTAGGGAGACTGTTTCAACATAAAAAATAAAGAAGGGAGGGGCTGAAGGTATAGTTCAGAGGTAGAATGCCATTGAGTTCAATCCCCAGTACCAAAAATAAAATAAAATAGTTCAGAGATAGAAAACTCTTGTTCATAGTTGCACACTTATAATCCCAGCATTTGGGAGGCTGAAACAGGAGGATCCAGGTTCACGAACAACTTCAGCTACTTAGTGAAGCCCTTTGCAACTCAGTGAGACCCTGTTTCAAAATAAAGAACAACAACAAAAAAATAGGGTTGGGGCTATAGCTCGGAGGTAGAATTCCCTGAGTTCCATCCCTAGTAACACACAAAAAAAGAAAAGATTGGGAGACTGAGACAGAAAGATCACACAGGTTCAAAGCCAGCCTCAGTTGGCTTAAGAGATCCTGTTTCCAAATAAAATATAAAATAGGTCTGAGAGTATAGCCTAGAAGTAGAAGGCCCCTGGATTCCATCCTCAGTACCACCAAAAAGAAAAGAAAAAAGAAAAAAGAAAACTCTTTGCTTTAAACTCTAGTATCCCCCCTCCCCTTTAAGCCACTTGGAATCTCCACACTGATCTTCATAGTGGCTGAACTAGTTTGCATCCTACCAACACTCCCACCAACAGTGGAGAAGTGTTCCTATTTTCTCACATCTTCATCAACATCTGTTGCTATTTGACTTATGCTTGCCATTCTGATCAGAGTTAGATGGAATCTCAGCATAGTTTTGATTTGCATCTCCCTGATGGCTAATGATGTTGAACATTTCTTTCATGTATTTATTGGCCATTTGTATCTCTTCTTTTGTGAAGTGTCTCTTCTATTCAGTTGCCCATTTCTTAATTGGGTTATTTGTTTTTCTAGTGTAACGTCTTTTAAGTTTGGGTCCACTATGTGATCCCATTGTTACACCCAGTTGGAAGAGTCCCCAAAGACCACCAGGAGACCAACACCATATGCAAAAACAAAGAGACTTTAGTCCGGCTTAAGCTCAGACTCAGACTTTGCCGACACAGCAGATCCATACCGAGAGTCCCTTCAGCAGTAGAGACGAAGCTTTTATGGTGGTTAGGGTAGGGGTGGAGGAGCTAGCTACATCTGAGCAAGGTTGGTCTGGCACAAGTGGTTTGGTCTATACTGATCACATCAGCTTAAACTTTTTAAGTGCAGGTTTGGGGGTTTTAACAGTTATTCAGCTGGGCTAACAGCCAGTTCTTAGCTGACCAGGTCAACCCTGGCTGTAGCTTTTGGCTGATAGCTTAGAGACAGAAAGAAGGATTTTGTTCTAAGTCTTATTCACCCATTATCCCACTACAGCGTATTTTCCCAAAGGGGTTGAAACCAGAGAACTATAGTACTATATGCATACCCATGTTCATAGCTGCACAATTCACAATAGCCAAATTATGAAACCAACCTAAGTGTCCATTAACAGATGAATGGATTACAAAATTATGGGAAATACACACAATGGAATTCTACTGAGCAATAAAGAAGAACAAAATTACATCATTTGCAAGAAGACGGACCTGGAGATCATTGTGTGAGAGTAGCCAAGCAGAGAAAGTGAAGGGTCATATTTTTTTATTCTAATATGCTTGAGCTAGGGATTATTTGGGATACCAGAGAGATTCTAGATATGGAGGAGATCTTCAGTGGAGTCAGGGAGGAAGGGGAGTGGAGGAAGAAGGCTGAGGCTCATTAATGGAAATGCCACGAGTTTATGCCTATACATGTGAATATAATATTGTTAACCTGGGCACTTGGTATTGGGAGGGAGGGAAATGGGGAGGCGGGGGCACTTCAAGAGCATGTGCACGTGTCATTGCCAACATGGTTTACATTATGATGTGAGACTATAATGTACCAATAAAAGCAAAAAAAAAAAAAAAAAGCCGCTCTGGCTCCTGATTTAGGAGATAAAGGCTCAAAGGTGTGACGCCAACGCTTCTCACATCTCAAATACACAATCACCTGGAGATCTTGTTGAGTTTAGGCTCCAGCTCAACAGACCGGGGTTGTGCCTGGAAAGCTTGGATTCCAGCCAGTTCCCAGGACATGCCGAGGCTGCGGGCCCAGCATGGTTTGAGCAGCGAGAAGGGGGAAACCTTCACAAGACTGACCAGCCAGGACCAGAATTCTGATGTCCTGCCTCCCCAGACAAGATGGACAAGATGAACTTACTTGTGTGTGTGTGTGTGTGTGTGTGTGTGTTACTGGGGATGGGACCCAGGGGCATTCTACCTCTGAGCTACACCCTCAGCCCTATTTTATAGTCTTTATTTTGAAACAGGGTCTCACTGAGTTGCAAAGGGCCTCACTAAGTAGTTGAGGCTGTCCATGAACCACGATCCTCCGGTCTCAGCCTCCCAAATGCTGGGATTACAAGCGTGCGTCACTATGCCCGGCTGGTTTTTACATTTTTAAACCCATTTTTAAAAAATCTATTAAAGCGGGGAGCTGGAGGGCCCCCGAGTTAGAGGGTTGACAGAGCAGCTGGGCTGGATTGGGACCCACCCGGAGCACCTGGGAAAAGGTTCAACAGGACTTTTTAAACGCAAAGAGCTGCAGTTAGAAAACAGCAGGGCTTTGAGAAGGGCGAACCCCTGCAGGGCCTCGGGATCCCGCGAGACCATCTCCAAGAGGAAGAAGACAGCGCAGACAGACCCACTGGGCTGCGGGGGGAACAGAGGTACTGAGCGCCCCACATCACTGCGTTAGGGGGAGGCCTCCAGGCCCAGGGGAACCACGTGGAAGCCGCTTCCCACTCCCAGGATGGGCGCTTCGACCGACCCTACCCTGGAGGTAACTTCACTCTCTATGGCTTCTCGCCCTGGGGATGTGGAGGCTCTTTTCAATCTCTCTCTCTCTCTCTCTCTCTCTCTCTCTCTCTCTCTCTCTCTCTCTCTCTCTCTCTCAGAACCTAACCCCTTCTCTGGAATGTAACCCTTTTGTCATGGTCTTCTTTTATTACTGTGTCCCCACTTCCCTAAATAAAGCTTATTTCCCTCCATTTATGCTTCCTGTTGTTTTGAAACAGGGTCTCACTGAGTTGCAAAGGGCCTAAGTAGTTGAGGCTGTCCTTGAACCGTGATCCTCCTGTCTCCACCTCCCAAATGCTGGAATTACAAGCATGTGCCACCACTTCTGGCTCCTATAATGTTTATTTCTAAGAGAAATACTCATACCCCTTTACAGATGAGGGAACCCAGGCTCCTTCCATATGGGCATAAGGTCACAGAGTGAGAATTCAAAGCTTTGTCACTCAGATACCACACTGCTGTCACCAGCCCACCAGGCTGAAGATGACGTGTGTCGCCAAAGGTAAGGAGTTATGTTATAGTTGGAAATAGAATGGCCTCTTGAAGAGCTCCCAAGTTAGTGTTTAGAATTGGTGTCACCGAGTCATGAGGGTTGTAGTCTCAGCAGTGGACGAGTCCATTGTAATGGATTGCTCTGGGCCTCCATGATGTGAAGAGAACAGCCAATGTTTTCTCCCCCACCCCCCGCCTTCTACCCCCATGTCCTGAGATTAGTGGTCCCCAGCCTCACATAGAGTGAATCCAAAACTGTAAGAAAATAAATATTCTTTCCTCTAAGTTACATGGTCACTCTTTTTGATTATAGCCGTAAGAATGCTGGCAGATACAGGGAAGATGCCTTGGAGGAAGCTTTTAGTGGATTTTGGTAGAGCAGTTCAAGGGTTTTGTTTTTGTTTGACAAGTCTCCCCCTCTTGGGGTGAGAACTGTAGTGTTCTCAATTTTCTTGTAATTAGTGCCTGGTGCACAGGTTCATGCCTGTAATCCTCATACTTGGGAGGTTGAGATGAGAAGATCACAGGTTTGAGGCTAGCCTCAACAACTTAGCAAGACCCTCAACAACTTAGACCCTGTTTCAAAATAAAAAATAAAAGCTGGGGGTGGTGGCACATGCTTATAATCCCAATACTTGGGAGGCTGAGACAGGAGGATCACAGGTTCGTGGCCAGCCTCAGCAACTTAGTAAGGCCATCGGTAAATTAGTGAGACCCTTTTTCAAAATAAAAGAATAAAATAGGGCTGGAAATGTTAGCTTAGAGGTAGAATGCCCCTGGGTTCAATCACCAGTACCACAATTAAATATATATATATATATATTTTTTTTTTTTTTTTTTTTTTAAAGGGCCGTGGATGTAGCTCAGATGTAGACTACTCCTGGGTTCAATCTGTAGCACCAAAAACAAAAAAAAAACTCACTAATCCTGGAGCTCACATAGTTGAGTTATATAGTATCAGTTTCCTGCTAGCTCTGCTAGGGATGATACCTCTGACACTTGTCTTGAAGATAATGGTTTCCTAAGTTACTTTTCAAGGACCCACAGGCCATTTCTGCCGGTGGCTCTTCATTTGGGCCTGCGTGAGTGTACAGGTGGGTGAACTTTTGCCAACCCCCACCCAGGATCCTGCTAAGCTGCCATTTTCTAAACACGCACCCAATGAAGAGGCGTGAAGCTTGATGATGCACATGCTGACCACCGACTACATCACCTTCTCACCCCTCCCCACGCCTATGGTCACCTGGTTTCTTCACCCCATAAATATTCCCAAGCCCTACTTTGGGGACGTGAGTTTATTTATTTATTTATTTATTTATTTATTTACTTACTTACTTACTTATTTTTACAGTACTAAGGATATAACCCAGGAGCATTCTACCTTCAAGCTACACCCCCAGTCCGATTTCTTATTTTTGAAACAGTCCCACTAAGTTGCGGAGGACCTCACTAAGTAGCTGAGGCTGTCCACGAACCGTGATCCTTCTGTCTTAGCCTCCCAAATGCTGGGATTACAAGCGTGCGCCACCACGCCTGGCTGGGGATGTGGATTTTAGATTTGGGCCTCCCACCTTACAAACTAACCCTTTCTTTGCAAAATCCATTACTTCATACTGCCCTGTGGATGAAACAGACTCATTGACTCAGTAACCAATCCCAAGTTTTTCTGTTCTTTTTCCCCACAGAAGTTCTTAATATTCTTGGCTTTTGGGTCTTTATTTAAGCATCTTCTTTTTTTGTACTGGGGATTGAACCTAGGTCCATTCTGCCTCTGAGCTATACCCCCAGCCCTTTTTACTTTATGTTTTGAAACAGGGTTTCTAGGAGGGGAGTTGGGAGGAAACCTAGGTTGCTGACAGTCTCACTACATTGCTGAGGCTGGCCTCGAACCTGTGATCTTCCTGTCTCAACCTCTCAAGTACAAAGATTACAGGTGGGCATCACCATGCCCTGTTTATTTTTATTATTTAATTTTATTATTTTTTGTGGTACTGGAGATGGAACCCAAGGGCATTCTACCTAAAAGCTATACCCCCAGCCCTATATTTTATTCTTTACTTTGAAACAAGTTCTCACTGAATTGCAAGGGACCTCACTAAGTAGCTGAGGCTGTTCAGGAACTGCGATCCTCCCATCTCAGCCTCCCAAAGCTGGAATTACAAGCATGCACCACCAGGCCCGGCTTTATTTTTATATTTATTAATGAGTTCTTTGGCACTTGGAATTTAACGCAGTGGTGTTCTATCTCTGAGCTGCATGCCCAACTCTTTGTATATTTTATTTTGAAACAGGATCTCACTAAATTGCTGAGGCTGACCTCCAAACTGTGATCCTCCTTTCTCACAGCCTCCCAAAACTGCAATACCTGTTGTTCTTCAACATACCTGGCTTTAATTAGCTTTTCTCTTTGTCTTAAAGAAGAACTAAGTCCTGGTTTTCTTCCCAAGGAGCATCGGAGAAGGAAATCCTCCAGAGGGCAGCTGGGTCAGGCTCCTGGGACTAGACAGAAGGGAAATGTCTCTCTCCCTCCTCCTGGTAGACAGCCAAGTTTGGGGAAGGAAAGTGAAAAATCCTTTTCCTCCCAACTCCTTGCTGCCTCCCACCCAGCCCCTCCCCACCCCAGGTGTTCCTGAGGCCTGCACCCAGGGGCTGGTTTTGCAGGAATCCCTGGCCTTTGTGGTACTGGGGGTGGAACCCAGGGACATTATATCTCTGAGCTACATACCCAGACCTATTTTTTATTATTTATTTTCAAGCAGGGTCTCACTGAGTTGCAAAGGGCCTCATTAAGTAGCTGAGGCTGTCCACGAACCACAGTCCTCCTGTTTCAGCCTCCTGAATGCTGTGTGTGGTGCCACCACGCCAGACACAGAATCCCTGGCCTTTTGGAGAAATACCTGTATTTGTTCTGGGCTGCCTCTGCCCCGTATTTGTCTACCTTTCTCCTCCCCCACCTCTAAGTGGTAAATGGTCCGCCTTGGCTTCATTCCTGTGGAACTTTGTCCTCATGGGGGTGGAATATTTTTCTAATCACCAAGCAGAGTTCTGCGGCTAAGATTAAAAAGGGGCAGGCGGGGAAGGAAGAGGTACGGTTACACCTATTGTATAAATTGCAAGCCAAGTTCATGGTAACATTATCTCACTGGGAAAGGCATTTGATAGAAGAGAGAGGTTGGTTGATATTTTAGAATTTTTGTTTTTTGTTTTGCCACCTGAACTGAAAACAAGTGCCACCCAGGCACCCTGAGTGCCCGCAGGCCCAGGGGATCTGAGGCCAGCTGGGGCTGGACGCGAGCAACAACTGGGTTCCAACAAGTGCTTTTCTTCCCCCAAGGTGAATACAGAAAAACACTGGATATGACGTCCTAGTAGTCAGAATATTCCCTCCTGTACTTTTTATTTTATATTTTTTATTTTTGCAGGACTGGGGGTGGGACCCAGGGGTATTCTACTTCCAAGCTACCCCTAGCCCTATTTTTATTTATTTACTTATTTATTTTTGTGTTACCAAGGGTGGAACCCAGGGACTTTTCTACCTCCAGGCTATACTCCCAGGCCTATTTTATACTTTATTTGGAAACAGGGTCTCACTAAGTTGCTGAGAGCCTCACTAAGTAGCTGAGGCTGGCTTCGAACCTGTGTGATCCTCCTGTCTCAGCCTCCCAAGCACTGGAATTACAAGCATGCACCACCACGCCTGGCTTTGATTCTTTATTTTGAAACAGGGTCTCACTGAGTTGCAAAGGGCCTCACTAAGTAGTAGCTGAGTGTAGCATTGAAATTGAGTCGGGGGTTTCAAAGGAGGCAAACACCAGTCAAGTTATTGTGTGAGACCAAGCCTGTTTAATTAAACTGGCACCGTTGGGCGAGGTCTGCCGACCGTGGGGGAAAGGACCGATGACTGGGCAGCAGAGTCAGGATTGGCAGAGTGACGGTCAGCAGAGTCACGCGGCAGAAAGGAAGTGAGGGTATTTATCTTGGGGTGGAGCTAGCGGCGTGGGAAATGCCGGTCCTCTCCCAATATCTGGAGTCTGCCCTGCAATGGCAATGTCAGGAGTGTCAAGGCATCTCTGTTCTGGCTTTTGAGGTTCTGCCTTCTCTTCCAGTGTGGGAAAGGAGGGACCCGACATATCACTGAGGCTGCCTGTGCACCACAATCCTCCTGTCTCAGCCACTTGAAGGCTGGGATCACAAGCACATGGCACCACACTTGGCTCCTCTGTACTTTTTTCGTGCACTGACCATCATTAAATTCACCATGGCCAAGCTTGCTGGCGCATGCCTGTAATCCTAGCTACTTAGTGAGCTGAGGGTGTAGTTCAGAGGTAGAATGCCCCAGGGTTCCACCCCAGTGCCTGAATAAATAAAATAAATAAATACTCATGAACTCAAAAGTAACTTGGCGAGGTACTTTATTTCTTCGCTGAAGGGCACACACACACACCCTAAAATCGGGCCAAGCATAACAGCATGGGCAGTCTGGGCTTCTTTCTATCCTCCCAGCATGTAGCCCACTGTTCCATTCGCCCATTGGCTGGGGCAAGACCTCACAATCTAATCCAGTTGGCTAGTTCCCCACTGGGGAATTTTTTTCCACTTAGAACAAAGGAGAAATAGGAAACTTATACATGTACCAAAAAGTTAAAAAATGGATTCCTAAGCTACTGTTACAAAATGGATACCAGTCAGTTTTTATATGACCTTAGAACTTCAATAGAAAAGATTATTTTTCTTTCTTATAGGAGGGTGAGACAGGAGGATTACAGGTTCAAAGCCTGCAATGTTGGTGAGACCCTTAGCAACTCAGACCCTGTTTCTAAAATAAATAAATAAATAAATAAATAAATAAATAAATAGGACTGAGGGTGTGTCTTAGAGATAGAACGCCCATGGGTTAAATCTCCAGTCACACACACACACACACACACACACACACACACACACACACACAGCATTATTTTGGCATATATATTACACTGCTAAAAGAGTTGGAAGAGTTGGTGGTCGTGGAATATGTGGGGATACAGGAATCTCAGCTTCACCTCAGCCCTCCTGGAAAGCACTGGGCATGACTAGGTCATTAAGAATTGATGACAAGCCAGGTTTGGTGCCGCACCCTTGTAATCCCAGCATTTGGGAGGCTGAGACAGGAGGATCACGGTTTGAAGACAGCCTCAACTACTACTTAGTGAGGCCTTTTGCAATTCAGTGAGACCCTGTTTCAAAAAATAAAGAATAAAAAAATAGGGCTGGGAATGTAACTCGAAGGTTGAATGGCCCCGGATTCCTTCCCCAGTACTGAAATATAAAAAAAAATTGACCACAGCCCCGTACGTGTTAGTGAGATTGATAGTGATGCCTTCACATACACACACATTTTTTTTTTTAGTACTGGGGATTGAACCCATGGGCATTCTACCTCCAACCTATACACCCAGCCCTATTTTATTTATTTATTTATTTATTTATTTATTTATTTATTTATTTATTTGGAACTGGGTATGGAACCCAAGGGCATTCTACCTTCAAGGTAAACCACCCCAGCCCTATTTTTTAAATTCTTTATTTTGAAACAGGGTTTCACTAAGATGCAGAGGGCCTCACTCAGTAGCTGAGGCTGTGTCTGTGAATTGCGATCCTCCTCTCTCAGCCTCCCAAGTATTGGGACTACAAGTGCTGGCCACCATGCCTGGCTCTTGTTTCTTTATTTTGAAATTGGATCTAATCCAGTTCTTAGAGGCCTCACTAATGGGACAGGTTATCCTTCTTTCTTAGCCTCTCAAGTACTGGGATTACAGGAGAGAGCCACCACGCCCAGCTCATCAAATCTTTTCAATCTCCCATAACCTGAAACAGCTCTGCTGCAGATTTTGTTGTGATGTGCACATTTTTTAAGAGGACAGGCTAATAGTTTTTAGACAGCCCTTGATTGTGACTTATTGCTTCCTCGTGAGTATTTTTGGCAACATATTTTGGGCCAACAGCACAAAGAAGATGTTTCTTTCTTCTGAGTGCTTTGGGAGAAACAGGATGTCAGTTTGTCCTGTAATTAGAGATGTGAGACCTCTCTCTCTCTCTCTCTCTCTCTCTCTCTCTCTCTCTCTCTCTCTCTCTCCGTCTCTCTCTCTCTCTCTCTCTCTCTCTCTCTCTCTCTCTCTCTCTCTCCATATATACATATATATAAATGTATCCAGGCATAGTGGCACATGATTGTAATCCCAGAATTTGGGAGGCTAAGACAGGAGGATCGCAATTCACAGACAGGCTCAGCTATTTAGTGAGGCCCTTTGCAACTCAGTAAGAATAAAACATAGGGCTGGGAGTGGAGCTCAGAGGTAGAATATTCCTGAGTTCCATATAGATAGATGGTAGATAGATAGATAGATAGATAGAACTGTACATGTATTTTTTGGTACTGGGGATTGAACTAAAGGGCATTCTACCCCTTAGCTACACTCCCAGCCCAATTTTTTTTATTTTGCACAGGACCTTTTTTAAAATTTTTTATTGGTGCATTATATTCATACATCATATTGGGGTAAAAAACTTGTATGTACATACATGTACACATCACCGATTTAACCCCACCCAATCCCCACTCCAATCCCTCCCCATCCCTCCTTCCCTTGCTTGGCTTAGTGATTGACTTTGATATGTTTAAGTACATTGTGTGTTTTAGAGATTTTCCTTCTTTCCCCCTCCTTTCTCCTCCTTTAGGTTGTCTTGTTTGCTCCTCTATACGATTTCAGAGTTCCTCCTATGACCCATTTCTCCTTAGCTTTCACATATTAGGGAAAGCATCTGATTTCTTATTTTTTGTGACTGACTAATCTCACTTAGCATAATGTCCTCCAGTTCTATCTATTTCCCTTAAAATGATGTAATTGAGTTTTTTTTAAATGGCTGAGTAAAATTCCATTCCACAGTTTTGTAATGCATTCATCTTTGATGGACATCTTGGCTGGTTCCACAGTTTGGCTATGGTGAATTGTGCAGCTATGAACATAGATACACATGCATTAGTTTGGTAGTTTGGTTTCCTTTCTTTTGGGTAGATACCCAGAAGTGGTATTGCTGGATCAAATGGTAAATTTGTTCCCATTCTTCTGAGGATTCTCCATACTGATTTCCAAAGTGGTTGCACTAATTTGCAATCCCACCAACAATGTCTTAGAGTTCCCACTTCTCCACATCCTCGCCAGCATCTGTTGTTGTTTGTGTTTTGAATGATTGCCATTCTAGTTGGAGTTAGGTGAAATCTCAGGGTAGTTTTGATTTGCATCTCTCTGATTGCCAGTGATGTTGAACATTTTTTCATGCATTTATTGGCCATTTGAATTTCTTCTTTTGTGAGGTGTCTATTTAGTTCATTTTCCCATTTTGTTATTGGATGCTTTGTTTTCTTAGTGTTGAATTTCTTGAGTTCTCTGTATATTCTAGATATTAGTCCTCTATCAGTGGTGTAGGTGGCAAAAATCTTCTCCCATTCTGTTGGCTCTCGATTGAGGTTCTTGATAGTTTCCTTTGCTGTACAAGCTCTTCAGTTTCATGCAATCCCATGTATTGATTCGCCTTTTAATTTGTTGTGCCTTTGGGGGTCTTGTTGAGAAAGTGTTTATCTGTGCCTATGTGTTGCAGTGTTGGACCTATACCCTCTTCAAGGAGCTTCAAGGTCTCTGGTTTGATTTCCAAGTCTTTGATCCATCTTGAATTGACTCTTGTGCAGGGTGAGAAAGTGAGATTAATTTCCAGTTTTCTGCATATGGTTAACCAGTTTTGCCAACACCATTTGTTGAAGAGGCTATCTTTTTTTCAGTGTATGTTTTTGGCCCTTTGACAAAAATCAATTGGCTGAAAGTGTGTGGACTTGTTTCTGGTCTTCTATTCTGCTCCACTGGTCTATGTATCTGTTTTTGTGCCACTACCATGCTGTTTTTATTACAATGGCTTTGTAGTATAGTTTAAAGTCAGGTATTATGATTCCTCCTGCATGATTTTTGTTGCTGAGAACTACCTTGGCTATTCTGGGCTTTTTGTTATTCCAGATAAATTTAAGGACTGATTTTTTCTATGTCTGTGAGGAATGATCTTGGTAGTTTAATGGGCATTGCATTGAATCTGTAGATCACTTTTGGGAGGATGGCCAGTTTAGTGATATTTATTTTGCCAATCCATGAACATGGAAGATCTTTCCATCTTCTAAGATCTTCTTCAATTTCTTTTCTCAATGATTTATAATTTTCTTTGTAGTGATCTTTTACCTTATTGGTTAAGTTTATTCCTAAGGATTTTATTTTTTTGTGGGAGATCCTGAGTGGAAGTGTTTTCTAAATTTCTTTTTCAGTGGATTTATGGTTGGTGTACAGGAAAGCTTCTGATTTTTTGAGATTGATTTTGTATCCAGACACTTTGCTGAATTTGTTGATCAGTTCTATAAGCCTTTTGGTTGAGTGTGTTGGGTTTTCTAAATATAGTATCATGTCATCTGCAAATAGTGAAAGTTTGAGTTCTTCTTTTCCTACTTGTACTCCTTTGATTTCCTTTTCTTGCCTTATTGCTCTGGCTAGAGTCTCTAGTACTTTATTGAAATCACCCAGGCTGGGTTTTTCCCATGGGGAACTGCAACTAGGGTGTGGTATCTCTGCCACCACTACTCCTTCACTGGGTTGCATTGTAAAATCTCAAACCCAGGCACATTATCAGAACTACACAAGTCCCTGGGGGTGCAGTACTGGGATTTCTCCCTTAGGGGTCAAAATTTCACTCATGGTTGTTGAGTGCACTGATCTGGAGCTGTCGCGGACCTGGTGGACTCGCCGCCACCGCCGCCGCCACTGGCAATATGGTGCCACTGCTACACCCTTGGCCGTGAGGCTGGCGTATTTCTTTTCTGGTTGTGCTCTGTTCTGAATCCCTGGAGGGCATACAGAGCTTGGCCATTGGGAGTTTTAGATGTACTTTGTGCTGAAAAAACTGCTAAATTACACCCAAATGATCCGTAGCTTTTCACTTCTGCTCCTTGTTTACCTTTCTTCTCTGGAGCCTGGTGAGTTTTTGAGTGCGCTGATCTGGAACTGTCATGGGCGTGGTGAACTCACCGCTGCGGCTGGCAATATGGCACTGCTGCCGTGCTCTTGGCCATGAGGCTGGAGTAATTTTCTGGTTTTGAGCTTCGTTCTGAGTCACTTTCTTCTCTGGAGCCTGGTGCTGTGAGACAAGATGGGGCCAGCGCGGCTCCACCGCCACAGTGCGGGCTAGTGTCTTTTCTGGTCTCCGGTTGTTCTTCTAGCCTTCTTTTTCTCTGTCCCTTGTATTTACAGTTTTTATTTCTCTGGTGATGGTGTTTTCTGGCTATGAAAAGCACTGATTTTGTGGGAATAGAGATTGAGTGTTAGCGGGATTCATAAACGCTGCTTTTCTCGGTCACCAACTTCCATTCTGATTTTTTTTTGTGTGTGTGGTATTGGGGGTGGAAATTAGGGGCTTTCTACCTCCAGGCTATACTGCCAGACCTATTTTATACTTTATTTGCAGACAGGGTCTCACTAAGTTGTTGAGAGCCTCACTAAGTAGCTGAGGCTGGCTTTGAACCTGTGCGATCCTCCTGTCTCCGCCTCCCAAGCGCTGGGATTACAAGCGTGCGCCACCACGCGTGGCGTCCGTTCTAAATTTTTTAAAACAATCTCATTAAGGTGCTAAGAGCCTCGTTAAGTTACCGAGGCTGCCTTTGAAGCTGTGGCTCTCCTATCTGAGCCAAGTACTAGGATTACTGATGTGCACCATAACATCAGGCCTTCTAAATATTCTTTAAAATTTGAGTTTCTGAGAAAGTGGACTCTGCTGCTTTTATCCTGCAAAATGGCTTCTCCAGAGAAAGAGGTGTGTGTGTGTGTGTGTGTGTGTGTGTGTGTGTGTGTGTGTACGTGTGTACATGTGTTAAGAGAGAGATTTACTTAAGGGCTCACATGGTTGTGAGACTGTAAGTCTGAAATCTGCACAGCAGGCCAGCAGGCTGGAGCCCCTGGGAGGAAGTAACATTGCACTTTGAGTTTGGAGGCATCCACAAGCTGAATTCCTTCCTCTTCAGAGGACTTAACCTTTCTCTTAAAGTGTTCAACTGATTATAGTACATCTACCCACAGTCTGGAGGATAATCACCTTACTTAATGCCTACTATTTAAGTATCAATCACATCTAAAATATCTAGAGTGATGCTTGGCCAAACAGCTGGGTATAATAGCCTAGCCAAGTTGACACAGAAAATTAACCATCAAATGTCTAGAATGGGAATCAGCGAAACCAGCAAGAGTCTAATACCTTCATTGATTTCATCCCTTTTTTTTTTGTCATCCCAAACACTAATTTTTATTGAATATCAGAAACAAACTCTAACTGATGGAAGGAAAATGCCAATTGCTGTCTCCTGGACTCACCTACACGTGGTTCTTGGGACCCTCCATGGACAATAGCTGTGACCAATGGAGCTTGAAGACCAGGTTCCCTAGGAGAACTCCAGGCCCATGGAATCAAAGTCCACCACACCTGGTGAGCACTTTCTTTTCTAATATATTTTGATTGGTGTGTTATAATCAGCATAGTGAGGTACATATGAAACATACACACACAGCACTTGGTGTGTTCCCTCTTGATCCTTCCCCGCTCCCTCCCTCCCCCATACAGGCCGTTGAGATTGATGTTGATAATTTTGTGTATGTGCACAGCATTATCAACAACAGGTCAAAACCTGTTGATGTCTTCATGTCTCCTCCCCCTTTCCTGTGCTGAACCCCATCATTCCACTGGAATCTCTCCTTCTTTATCTGAGGTCCCTTTTGTTACCCAGCTTCTTTAAAAGCTTCTGCATACAAGAGAAAACGTACAACCATTTGCTTTCCGAGACAGCCTGAGTTCACTTAGCCTAGTATTTTCTAGTACCATTAATTTTCCTACAAATGTCATAATGTTGTTGTTCTTTATGACTGAATATAATTCCACTGTGTATATATACCAGTTTCATAAACCCATTTGCCTGTTGGTGGACACCTAGGCTGGTTCCGTAATTTGACTCTTGTGAATTATACTGCTATAAACATGGATGTGAGCCGGATGTGGTGGCGCACGCCTCAAATTCCAGTACTTGGGAGGCTGAGACAGAAGGATCGCAAGTTCAAGGAAAGCCTCAGCAAGTCGTGAGACTCTCATCAACCCAGCAAGAACCTGTTACAAAAGAAAAATAGAATAGGGCTGGGGGAGTAGCTCAGATATAGAATGCCCATAGATTCAATCTCCAGTATTGTGTGTGTGTGTGTGTGTGTGTGCGTGTGTTTGTGCCTGCATGCGCACACAAACACACACACACACACACACACACACACACACACACACACACACACTAATGGACATTGTGAGCACCTCTTTATAGAAGCTGTGGCTCTGGCCTTGCAGGGACAGGAAGCTCCCTCCCCTGACCCCCAGGGAACAGCTTCTTGGGAAAACCTTCCTGTGGTCTCAGCTCCTGAGACCATCCTCTGTGAATTCATTTAAGTGAAAGAGGCTGTTGAAAAAACCATAATCCACTCTGTTTAGCCAAATTGATCCCTTTAAAAGCCTTAAATGAGCTGGGTGCTTGGGAGGCTGAGACAGGAGGATCAGAGGTTAAAAACCTGGCCTCAGTAATGTATGAAGAACGGGGCGTGGTGGCGCACACTTGTAATCCCAGCATTCTGGAGGCTGAGACTGGAGGATCATGGTTCCTGGCCAGCAAGGCCCTTCGCAACTCAGTGAGACCCTGTTTCTTTCTCTCTTCTCTCTCTCTCTCTCTCTCTCTCTCTCTCTCTCTCTCTCTCTCTCTCTCTCACACACACACACACACACACACACACACACACACACACACCAAAACAAAAAAACAAAAAAAAAAACCCAAAAAACAAAAAAAAGTTAAACTTAAAAAACAGGGCTGGGTGTGTAGCTTGGAGGTAGAATGCCCCTGGGTTCCATCCCCAGTACCTAAAAAAAATAAAAGAAGAAGAAGACAAATATAAAAACAAAAGGGCTGAGAGTATAGCTTAGACATAGAAGGCCTCTGGGCTCAATTCCCAGTACCCCAAATCATAAACAAAAACAACCCCAAAACAAAACAAAAGCCCCCACAAATCTAGGAGGAAATCTGTGGGGTGTTTGTAAGTATGAACTACAGTCCATTGGGGTGCCCAGCAGACTGGGCATGGGACGCCTGCGGATCCTGTGGGGAGGCCTGGCCAGGTTTTCCAGATCACACGCGTGGATTCCCCAGCCAGGACCTCTCACCCACTAGCTGAGGGCTGATTTCACCTTTGCCCTGGGGTTGGCTGACTTTATCACTTGAACTGATTTCTTCTCCAAGCTCCCCCTCCCCCTTCCAGACCATCTTTCCCGGTTGCCTGGAAAACGTGGAGCCACAGGAAAGCCAGGGGCAGAGAACGGCCCCTCCCAAAGCCACAGTGCCATTCCCTCCCAGGTCCTGTCCACACCCCAAACCGTACATTTCACCACTAAACCACAGCGTGGTCTGTGGGCCTCTCCTGTTCTTGACCCCACGATGAACTTTCTTACTTAATTCTGGGTGTTGGCAAAGTCAGCATCCCCGCAGGAAAGCAAAGGTAAGCTCAGGTGGACTTCTGGAAAGAAAGGAATCTATTTATAGTGGTGTGCAGGGAGGGCTGGTGGACGCGGGGATGGCGAGGCCTCTAGAGATAAGAGCGGTTGAGCGCTGGAGCCAGAGCCACGCGGCAGAGGGAGGAAGGCCAGGCCTCTCCAACCCCCTGGCAACTCTCAGTGCCCATTGGTCAAGCCCCAAGGAGGCCATGGGGAGGGGAACCCAGGATGCACCCACAGAGGCCAACCCTCCAGGGCCAAGAAAGGAGAAGAAAAGGTCAGAAGGGTATCGAGGAAAGCCGCCACCGTGAGGTACAGAAACCTTTACCCATGCTTTCAATTTCTGGGTTTCAGGCACCAGTAGTCAACCGAGGTCTGGCCCAAAAATATTAACTGGAAAATTCTAGAAATAAGAAGATTTTTTTATGGTACTGGAGGTTGAACCCAGGCATATCTTACCTCTGAGCTATACTCCCAGCCCTATTTTAGTTTTTATTTTCAAACAGGGTATTACTAAGTGCTAGATTAAATATGCATGGCGGGTCCCTCGGGGCGCACAGATACACGGGAAGTCTGATATGGATGCCATAAGCCTTTATTCTCCGGAGGGTCAGTGCACCTTTCCCGGGCAGTTCCCCCCGCCCCGCCCGCTCCCACGGGAGCCCACCGGAGCGGGCGAGTGAGAGACCGCGCGTCTGTCTGTGTCTCCTGTCTCTCTGTGTCCCGCGGGAGGGGAGATCCCCCTTTTTAGTAGGGGGGTCGTCCCCCCCACCTGTGGGAAACAGGGAACTCTTGCGAGGTAGGGAGGCGGCTTCCGGCCCCTCCCCTGCGGGGCAGCGGCTCAGACCTTTCACTAAGTTGCTGAAGCCAACCTCAAGCCTGCAATCCTCCTGTTTCAGCCTCCCAAATACCGGGATTATAGGCATATGCCATCATGCCTGGCTAACAAAAAGATGTTTTGAGAGAGACTACATTCACACAACTTTTATTTATAGTATATTGTAATAATTATTCTATTATTAGTTCAAATATATATATATATATATATATATATATATTGCAGTACTGGGGATGAAACCAGGGGTATTCTATCTCCAAGCTATACCCCCAGCCCTGTTTTTTTATTCCTTATTTCAAAACAGGGTCTCACAGAGTTGCAAAGGGCCTCACTAAGTAGCTGAGGCCAGCTGGGAACCGAGATCCTCCTGTCCCAGCCTCCTGAATGCGCCACCACGCCACACCCAGTGCTCGTGATATATATATATATATATATATATATATATATATATATATAGAGAGAGAGAGAGAGAGAGAGAGAGAGAGAGAGAGAGAGAGAGAGATTATACTGGAGATTGAACCCCAAGCATTCTACCTCCAAACTATACCACCAGCTATTTTTATTTTTTTATTTTGAAACAGAATCTTGCTAAGTTGCTGAGGATTTCACTAATTTGCTGAAGCTGGCCTCTAACCTAAGACCCTCCTGTCTCAGCCTTCCAAGTACTGGGATTACAGGTGTGTGCCACCATGGCCATCTTGTTAATCTCTTACTGTGTCTTAATCATGAATAAAACCTTATTATAAGGGTGATGTGTAGGAAAGAACACAGTCTACATAGGGTCCAGTACTCCCCAAGTTTCAGGCATCTACTGGGGTTTTGAAACATATCCCCTACCTATAAGGGGGGGGATACTTCATAGGAGCTCAAAGTCTTTTCAACTTGTGTCTAAAGAAACAACCCCTGACCACCCCCCACCAACACACTCTGGTTAAAGTGGATTTTCATCTCTACTTGTTAACCTAGAAAATCCGATAGCTAGCAGGACATGGCTTTGTTAAATTACAGTGTCCTTCAAGGCACAGGCTCAGGGTGCAGGGAGGGGATGGATGTCCTGGGACCGTCACTGAGAAGGCGCTGGTGGTACTTATGGATCCCACCTGTACCTCAAGAGATGAGGGTACCAAGACGGGCAGGGGACAGTCAGCATCACCCCGGCTCATCTGACCCCTTCCCTGGAGTTGCTGCAGGTATGGCTCCAAGCCACACCGTCAGGGAAACAGTAGCCCTGTAGGACCTGGAGCCTCGGGCAGTGTGGTGGGAATGTGGCGTGCGGTGGCTACTGCGGAAACAGGGTGACAGAATCATGCCATGCCTCGGCCATGCGCTCCCAGGGGCGGACCCCCAGGTGAGAGGGAGCAGGGACCCACAGATACTCTGCAGGGAAGTCAGTGCCGTTATTCACAGCAGCCAAGGAGGAAACAAACCAGTGCCCATCAACAGATGGGTAGACAAGCCAACTGCGGTACCTACATACAACAGATGTTACCCAGCCTTGAAAAGGAGGGGTAGTGCCGGGCGTGGTGGGCGCGCTTATGATCCCAGCATTTGGGAGGCTGAGACAGGAGGACTGTGGTTCTCAGACAGCCTCAGCTACTTACTGAGGCCTTTTGCAACTCAGTGAGACTCTGTTTCAAAATAATAAAGCCGGGCATGGTGGCGCACGCTTGTAATCCCCACGCTTGGGAGGCAGAGACAGGAGGATCGCGTAGGTTCGAAGCCAGCCACGCGCGCTGGCTTAGGAGACCCTGTTTCCAAATAAAAAAATGTAAAAATAGGTCTGGGAGTGTAGCCCGGAGGTAGAAGAGCTTCCAGGAACCCCAATACCACCAAAAAATAAATAAATAAATAAAATAATAATAATAATAAAGAATAAAAAATAGGGCTGGGGATGTAGCTCAGGGGTCAAATGCCCCTGAGTAGTACTGGAAACAAACAAACAAATAAATAAATAAATAGACAAAAAATCGGGCTGGGGGAATAGCTCAGAGGTACAATGCAGGTTCCATCCCAGGTACCACAAAAAAAAGGGAGGGGTATTCATAGCCGCTATGGGGGTCACTGTGGGGTTCCTCAGAAAATTTGGAATGGGCTGGGTGTGGTGGCCCACACTTGTAATCCCAGTGTTTGGGAGGCTGAGATAGGAGGATCCGGGTTCACCGACAGCCTCAGCTACTTAATGAGGCCCTCCAGAATTCAGTGAGACCATGTTTCAAAATAAAGAATAAAAAATAGGGCTGGGGGTGTAGCTTGGAGGTAAAATGCCCCTGGGTTCTATCTCCAGTACCACATACATAAAAAAAAAAGAAAATTTGGAATGGATCCACCATATGATTCAGCTATACCACTCCTGGGTATTTTTCCAAAGGGACTGAAGTCAGAATATTATAAGTGCACACCCACGTTGCTAGCAGCACGATTCACAATAACTACACTGTGGAAGCACCCAAGTGTCCATCCACAGAGGAGTGGATGACAGAGTGATGGGATGTACACACAATGGAATTCTACTCAGCAGTCACAAAGAACAAGATGATGTCATGTTCAGGAAAACGGGAGGACCCGGAGAGCCTGATGCTAAGTGGGGTCAGCCAGTCACGGGACGTGAAGGCCCGTGTGTTTTTTCTCACATCTGGAGGCTAGGGAATAATCCGGATAGACGAGGGGCTTCAGATAATGGAGGAGAGGCTCCACTGGAGCAAGGGAGGGGGTCCAAGGACGGCGGAGAGAGAGGAATAATGGAGGAAACACTTCCCTGACACTGCGTACGTGTGTGAGAATACCACTGCCAGTCTCACTGTCATTTATGGGAAAGAAGGGCAGGAGGGAGGGAGCCGGGGAGAGCTGCCCAGTCTCTGCATGTACAGCACTATCACTGTGATATATATATATATATATATATATATATATATATATATATATATATATATATTGGGGTTCTGGAAGCTCTTCTACCTCTGGGCTACACTCCCAGACTTATTTTATACATTTTTATTTTTGGAAACAGGGTCTCTTAACCCAGGTGGCTTCAAACGGGTGCGATCCTCCTGTCTCCGCCTCCAAAGCGCGGGGATTACAAGCCTGTGCCACCAAGCCCAGCCCACAAAAGTATATTTAAAAAAGAAGAGGAATATTGTAGCCAGGCACAGTGACACCCAACTGCAATTCCAATCATTTAGAGGCTGAGACAGGAAGATCGAAGGTTTGAGGCCAGTTTTAGAAATTTAGTGAGGCTCTTAGAAACCGAAGGAGACCCTGTTTTATTTTTTTTATTTATTTATTTATTTATTTATTTATTTATTTATTTATTTTGGTGGTACTGGGGTTCCTGGAAGCCCTTCTACCTCTGGGCTACACTCCCAGACCCATTTTTACATTTTTATTTGGAAACAGGGTCTCCTAAGCCAGCATACGTGGCTGGCTTCGAACCTGCGCGATCCTCCTGTCTCTGCCTCCCAAGTGCGGGAATTACAAGCGTGTGCCATCACGCCCGGCTTATTTTATTTTTTAAATAATTAATTAATTTATTTTAGTGGTAATGGGGGTGGAACCCAGGGGCTTTTCTACCTCTGGGCTATACTCCCAGACCTATTTAATACTTTGTTTGGAAACAGGGTATCATTAAGTTGCTGAGAGCCTCACTAAGTAGCTGAGGCTGGCTTCGAACCTGTGCTATCCTCCTGTCCCTGTCTCAGCCTCCCAAGCACTGGGATTACAAGCATGTGCCCAAATGCCTGTTTTAAATATTCCAAAACAAAATTTTTAAAGGGCTGGGGTGTGACTCAGAGGTTGAACACCCCTGGGTTCAATCCCCAGCTCCAAAAAGAAAAAGGAAGGAAAATCTGACCAAAGCCACAAGATGGATGAACCCTGGCGTTGCGCTGAGTGAACTAAGCGTCACAACAGGCCACCCCCCGCGTGATTCACTGTGTGAGGTCCCCAGACTAGTCAGACTCAGCAACAGAAGATGGAGTGGAGGTCACAGCAGGCCAGGGACCAGGGAAATGCAGAATTACTGTTTAATGAACACAGTGTTTTCGCCTTGGGACGATGAAAAAGTCTCAGAGAACTCTTCCCAGATCCCTGGGTCGTGGTGATGTTTGCCCAGCAGTGTGAATGAACTCACCATCATTGACCTGACCATTTCAAGAGAGTTAAAATGATAAATTTTATGTTATGTGTATTTTATTTTATTTATTTATTTATTTTTATTTTATTTTTTGGTGGTACTGGTGGTGGAACCCAGAGGCTTTCTACCTCTGGGCTATACTCCCAGACCTATTTTTATATTTTATTTGGGAACAGGGTGTCACTAAGTTGCTGAGAGCCTCACTAAGTAGCTGAGGCTGGCTTCGAACCTCTGCGTCCTCCTGTCTCAGCCTCCCAAGCGCGGGGATTACAAGCGTGCGCCACCATGCCTGGCGTATATTTTAGCACAATAAAAAAAAAAAAATTAAAACAAACCCAAGCTGCCCATCTGCCTTCGATACGTGGTTCTGTCTTCCTGCGGGAGCCTCAGGGTGGCCACCAGCTTGGTTTCAGTGGTTTCAGGGCTGCATCCACTGCGTGTCTATGGATGCTGGCTGACCCTCTGTGCAGCTCGGTTGCCCTCCCAGCTCCAGCCCTCCTTCCTCCCTTTGCTCCTCCCCATCAACCAGCTGGATGGTCTCGGCATCCCTTGGGCGGTACAGGCTGGACCTGGCTCAGCTGAACCCCTGGCGATGCCTCTGAGGCTCCCAGGTTTTGGTGAAAAGGCGCGGGGGCTGTGCCTGGTACGTCTGACCTGCTGAGCTAGAACTGAGCTCTTTCCAGTTCCCCCTGTGTGTGTACCCCCGCCTCTGGGGACCCCAAGCCTGGGCTAGGCTTCACAGTCATTGATTGTCCAGGCAAAGTGGCGCAGGCCTGTAGTCCCAGTACGTGAAAGGCTGAGACGGGAGGACCTCAGTAACTAGGACGAGGCTCTCAGCAGCTTAGTGAAGCTGAGTTAAAAAAAAAAAAAAAAAAAAAAAAAAAGATATGACCGAGGGCATAGCTCAGAGGAAGAATGCCCCAGCATTCAATCCCCAGTGCAAATAAATAAATAAACAGGCAGGTATGGTGGTGCAGGTTTGTAATCCCAGTACTTGGGAGGCTGAGATAGGAGGATCACAGGTTCGCGGCCAGCCTCAGCTACTTAGTGAGACCCGGTTTCAAAATAAAGAATAAAAAATAGGGCTAGGGGTGTAGCTTGGAGGTAGAGTGCCCCTGGATTCAATCCCCAGTTCCACAAAAAAGGGAAAAAAAGGAAAATAAAAACCCAACTAGCCGAGCGTGTTGGCACGAGCTTGTAATCCCCACGCTTGGGGGCGGAGGCAGCCTCGCTGGCTTAAGAGACCCTGTTTCAAAATAAAAAAATATAAAAAATAGGTCTGGGAGTATAGCCTAGAGATAGAAGGGTTTCCAGGAACCCCAGTACCACCAAAAAGAAAACAGACAAACAAACAAACAAACAAACAAACAAACTAGCTAACATGTACCTGCCTTTTACTAGATGCTATTCTAAGCACTTTACACATCTGAATTAATAAAAAATACATTAAATAATGAACAAGATCCACGATTTATGTCTCTTTCCAACTCCTCCAGCTCAGTGAAGATTTACTGATTGATTGGCAGGTTACACAGGGCTGTCCATCACTTTGGCAGCTGTTAGAATTCCTGTAGGGAATCACGCCTCCTCCACACTCAGTTCATCTCTGTGGGTCCTAAATAAGGCTGACTCCCGCCCAGATTCAAGGAGGCCATGTGACCCAGACTTGCCAATCAGAGGAGGCCATGTGACCCAAGCCTAGCCAATCAGAGGAGGCCATGTGACCCAAGCCTAGCCAATCAGAGGAGGCCATGTGACCCAGGCCTAGATAATCAGAATATTCTCCTTCCCCATAGTCATTATCAGGGACAGGAACAGAATCTTATCCAGGGCAATAAGACCCAGTTATGTCATTTCAGCCTATTGCGAGAGAGACGTTCTCTCCCCTCTGGGCTTGCTAAAGTGGGAGGGTAGAAGCCCACGGTTGCCAGTAGCCATCTTGCCACCATGAGGGACAGTCCACCCAACAGCGAGGGCATCAAAGAGGAAAGCAGAGCCAGAAGAGCTGGAGAGAAATGGATTTAAAAGACTCCAGCTAAGCATATGGGTCCAGAAACCCAGGCTTTTACAGTGGCCAGGATAATGCATTCTCTTTTGCACTTAATCCAGTGAGGCACATTTTAGTTCCACTAAAATTAACTTGACTAAAAATAATTTTTTTCAGTACTAGGGATAAACTCAGGGTCATCCTACTTCTGAGCTACAATCCCAGCCCTATTTTATTTATTTATTTATTTATTTATTTATTTATTTATTTTTGGTACTAGGGATTGAACCCAGGGACATTCTACTTCCAAGCTATACCCTCAGCCCTATTTTTTATTCTTGATTTTGAAACAGTCTCACAAAATTGCAGAGGGCCTCACTTAGTACCTGAGGCTGGCTGGGAACCTGTAATCCTCCTGTCTATTTTTTGTTTTTGAAACATGGTCTCACTAGGTTGCTGAAAGTTTCGCCATACTGATGAGGCTGTCCTGGAATCTGCAATCCTCCTATCTCAGCCTCCCAAGTACAGGTAGAGGTCACCATACCCAGATCAGGTTGATTTCTTGACAGAACACAAATGAATACGGGGGAAATATTATATAACAGGACCATATATTCATGTTACCTTGTTCATTATCAGATTTCAAAACCACTAGTAGCAGGTGCCTTTCTGATAATGGTGGTGACTATTTACTCACAGATATTCTAGGAGAATTGTGATAAAACTGTGCCTTCCATATGCATTTTGAGGTTTTAACGTGTGTGTGTGTGTGTGTGTGTGCGCGTGTGCGCGCGCGTGCGCATGTATGTGGTGCTGAAGATTCACCAGGAGCATTCTACCTCTGAATTACACCCTCAGCCCTATTTTATTTTTTATTTTGAAACAGGGCCTCGCTAAAGTTGCTGAGGTTGTCCTTGAACCCACAATCCTCTGGTCTCAGACTCCCAACTATTAGCTTACAGACATGTGCCTGTAACCATGCCTGGCTGTTTTTGTTTTTGTTTTCCGAAATACTGCGGATGGAACCCAGGGGCATTCTACCTCTGAGCTAAACCCTTAGCCCTGTTTTTTATTCTTTATTTTAAAACAAGGTCTCACTGAGTTACAAAGGGCCTCACTAAGTAGCTGAGGCTGGCCATGAACTTCGATCCTCCTGTCTCAGCCTCCTGAAAGCTGGGATTACAGGTATGCACTACCACACCTGGCTATGGTTTTAACATTTTTTTTTTTTCAGGTCTGGGATTGGAACCCAGGGACATTCGAACTCCGAGCTACACCCTCTGCCCTATTTTTTATTCTTTATTTTGAAACCCAGTCTCACTGAGTTGCAGAGGGCCTCACTAAGTAGCTGAGGCTGTCCGCGAACCCCGATCCTTCGGTCTCAGCCTCCCGAATGCTGGGATTACAAGCGTGCGCCACTATACCTGGCTGGTTTTAACATTTTTAAACCAATTTTTTTTTATCTAAAATTTAAGTAGTTGCAAAGATTGTAATTTCTCCCCCAGAGTGATAGTGGCATTTTCAAATAAAACTTTTATTTTATATTTTTGCAGAATGAGAATTGAATCCAGAGGTAGTCTACCTCCAAGTGACAACCCCCAGGTCTATTTTTTATTTTTTATTTTGAAACAAGGTCTCACTGAATAGCTGAGGCTGGCCATGAACCTGTGATCCTCCTATCTCAGCCTCCCAAGTACTGGTATTATTATTATTATTATTATTATTATTATTATTATTATTTATTTATTTTTGGTGGTGGTACTGGGGGTGGAACCCAGAGGCTTTCTACCTCTGGGTTATAGTCCCAGACCTATTTTATATTTTCTTTGGAAACAGGGTCTCACTAAGTTGCCGAGAGCCTCACTAAGTAGCTGAGGCTGGCTTTGAACCTGCGCGATCCTCCTGTCTCAGCCTCCCAAGCAATGGGATCACCACCACACCTGACCAGTGAATGGGCTTTTTAACACTCAGAAGTTTTGACTCATTTCTCCTTAACTTGGATTTTTGTTTCATATCCTGAGCCGGAGTTTTTCCTAATGCAATCTATGCTTGAAGATCTTGTGTTGCTCACCTGTCATTTCTCTGCCACAGAAGTATATTTATAGAGCCGGACATGGTGGCGCACACTTGTAATCCCTGTGCTTGGGAGGCTGAGACAGGAGGATCGCACAGGCTCGCAGCCAGCCTCAGCTACTTAGTGGGGCTCTCAGCAACTTAGTGAGACCCTGTCTCCAAATAAAATATAAAAAATAGACCTGGGAGTATAGCCCAGAGGTAGAAAGCCTCTGGGTCCATCTCCATAACACACACAACAAGTCTACTTATAAAAGTAAATATACACCCAGACATGGTGGCACATGTTTGTAATCCCAGCGCTTGGGAGGCTGAGACAGGAGGATCGCACGGGTTCAAAGCCAGCATCAGATACTGAGTGAGGCTCTCAGAAACTTAGGGAGACCCTGTTTCCAAATAAAGTATAAAATAGGTCTGGGAGTGTAGCCCGGAGGTAGAAAGCCCCTGGGTTCCATCCCCACAATAAAAAGTAAATTTATATTATATTTACATATATGTAATTTTTTTTTTTTTGCAGTACTGGAGATAGAACCCAGGGTCATTCTACCTCCGAGCTACATCTCCAGCACTTTTTATTTTTCATTTTTGAAACAGAATCTTGCTAAGTGGCTGAAGCTGACCTCAACCCTATAATCCTCCTGTCTCATCTTCCCAAATACTGGGATTACAGGTGTGGGCCACATACCGGCTGAACATAAAATGTCACTTTATTGGGAATCGTCTCCACGAGATGGCTGATTTGGAGGACAAGTTCGTCTTGCCGGTCACAGGATGTATTTGCTGCTGGAATGACTGGGGCTTTGCCAATCAATTTTCTCCTCATTTCATCCTCGTGATGACGTATTGTAGCCCGGTGGGGAAACACTCAGCAAATAACAGCAAAAACTATTGATATCATGAACTGCCACTCAGAGGTCTCCGCAGGGCATTAGGACAACTGAAAGGAGCCAGCCTCAGACAGCCCCGCACCGTGTGACTCCTCGCAAGTGACGTCCCTGGAATGAATAATTCTGTAGAAATGGAGAACAATCGGAGGTTGCCAGTACAACAGAGGGTGGATGTGGGCTGGGTGTGAGTCAGGGGCAGCACAAAAGAGATATTTGTAGGGATAAACATTTCTGTCACCTTAAAAAAAAAATGTGTGCCTGGTATGGTGGCCCACACTTGTAATCCCTGCGCTTGGGAGGCGGAGACAGGAGGATCGCGCAGGCTGGAAGCCAGCCTTGCGGGCTTAAGAGACTGTTTCCAAATAAAAATATAAAATAGGTCTGGGAGTTTAGCCTGGAGGTAGAAGGGTTCCATCCCCAGTACCACCAAAAAAAATAATAATAATAATAATAATACGTAAGCCTGGCATGGCAGCAAGTGCTTATAATCCTAGTACTTGGGAGGCTGAGACAGGAGGATTGCACAAGTTCAAGGCCAGCCTTAACAGTTTAGCAAGGCCCTCAGCAACTTAGTAAGACCCTGTTTCCAAATAAAATTAAGTCCTAGATGCCATATGAGGACCCTGTGAATAGTACTTTAAAGCCCAGAAAAGTGGAGCTAAGTTGAATAATTCACCAAAGACCATCTGGCAGGTAACCACACTGGGATTAGCACTCTGGAGACAGAATTCTGAATCTACTTTCTTCCAACCTCACTACCCTATGAAAACGCAGTTTGTGGGTTTTCCCTCATACCATCTGGGTGAGTGCAAAACTGCCTGTTTGTGGACCTCAGAAATTGCCCCAGGCCAGGCACGGTGCCATACACCTGTAACCCTAGTACTTGGGAGGCTGGTATAGGAGGATCACGGTTTATGGCCAGCCTCAGCTACTTAGTGAGGCTCTCAGCAACTTAGACCCTGTTTCAAAATAAAGAATAAAAAATAGGGCTGGGGGCGTATCTTGGAGGTAGAATGCCCCTGGGTTCTATCCTCTGTACTGCCAAAATAAAATAAAATAAAGAATAAAAAATACGGATGGGGGTGTATAATGCCCAGTACTGTAATAATAATAATAATAATAATAATAATAATAAGAAGAAGAAGAAGAAGAAGAAGAAGAAGAAGAAGAAGAAGAAGAAGAAGGAGAAGCTGGGTGTGGTGGCATATGCTTGTAATCCCAGCATTCGGAGGATCGCCAGCCTTAGTTACCTAGCAAGGCCCTTTGCAACTCAGTGACACCCTTTTTCAAAAAATAAAAATACAAGCCTGGCATGGTGGCACATGCTTGTAATGCCCGCCCTTGGGAGGCAGATGCAGGAGGATCTCGCAGGTTTGAAGCCAGCTGCGCTGGCTCAAGAGACCCTGTTTCCAAATTAAAAAAGTATAAAAATTGGTCTGGGAGTGTAGCCTGGAGGCAGAAGGGTTTCCAGGAACCCCAGTACCACTAAATAAATAAATAAATAAATAAATAAATAAATAAATAAATAAATAAATAAAATAAAAATAAAAATACTAGCCGGGCGTGGTGGCACACACTTGTCATCCCAGCATTTGAGAGGCTGAGACTGGAGGATTGTGGTTCAAGGACAGCCTCAGCTACTTAGTGAGGCCCCTTGCCACTCTGAGAGACCCTGTTTCTAAATAAAGAATTAAAAATAGGGATAGGGATGTAGCTTGGAGATAGAATGTCCCTGGATTCAATCCCCAGTACCACAAAATATAATAATTAATAATAATAATAATAATAATAATAATAATAATAATAATAATAGGGCCGGAGTTGTAGCTGGAAGGTAGAATGCCCCTGGGTTCCATCCTCAGTACCAAAAAAAAAAAAAAAAAGAAAAGAAAAGAAAAAAGAAATCAAGCCTCAATTGTCACAGAATTATTGCCACCCGGCCAGCAGGTGGCGCCCGCGCCCCGTCACTGGCTCAGTACTCCACGCAGACATCAGAAGACTGCATTTGGTGCACTACCGGTGAAATGGAAACTGTAACCCACTGCAGCCCTGTCTCCTCTTCTTTGGTCTTAAAGGTGAACAGCCTGGATTCCTACTGTAATTGATTTGGTTTCCTTGGGTTTCATTTCTTAACACCAAAGAAAATTTTATTTTTATTTTTATTTCTTTTTTTTTTCAGTATTACTAGAGATGGAACCCAGGGGCATTCTACCCCCAAGATACACCCCCCAAGCCCTATTTTTCATTCTTTATTTTGAAACCGGGTCTCACTGAGTTGCAAAGGGCCTCAGAAGTAGCTGAGGCTGTCCACGAACCTCAGTCCTCCTGTCTCAGCCTCCCAAATGCTGGGATGACAAGCGTGCGCCAAAAAGAATTTTGATGACAAGCCGCTACCAAAGAGAATTTTAGGCAGTAGTTTGGGTCATGGTAGAAAGACGATATTACAGCAAGAGCTTATTTACTTAGTGTCTGCTGTGTACCACTGCTTGGATCATCTCATTTGATCCCTACAGTAAGAGAGGTGGATTTTCTTTTATTTATTTTTCAGGTGTGTGTGAGGGGAGTCGTGAGGATTGAACCAGGGACACTCTACCTCTGAGCTATACCTCACGTCCTCGTTGTGGTTGTTATTGTTTTGAAACAAGGTCTCCCTGGGCTCCTGAGAGTCCCACTACATTGCGGAGGCTGCCTTCCAGTCTGTAACTCTCCTGTCTCCTCCTCCCAAGTACTGGGATTACAGGCACGTACCACCCCGGGTGTGGATATTCCTTTGGCATTCAAATAGAACGTCTCAGACCAGAAAGAGCAGGTGACTCCACAGCTTGAGAGTGCCAGCCCTGAGCCCGCCTGGAGCGCCTGGTGGTCCTCCTGTCTCAGCCTCCCGAGTGCAGGGATACGGGAGTGTTTGTAATCCCAGCACACCTGGCGTGTTGTCATCTTTTAGCCAGTTTGTTCGCCCACCTTATTTGTGCCAAGAAACAAAAGACAGATGTTACCCCGCACACGGCACATTCCTTCAGGGTCCCAGATTACGGAGTGTGACATAGAAGGAGGTCAGGGATGCGTCGACAGCTAATGCTGACTTCACCCTTGTCTCCCCACATCCTGAATCCCTCAACATCACAGGAGAGGAGAGAAAAAACAAGATTGGGACCACATTGCACTGCACTTTAAAATATATTAAACCTGAGCCAGGTGCGGTGAGGCACATCTGTATTCTCAGTACTTGGGAGGCTGAGGCAGGAGGATGGCAGGTGTGAGGCCTGACTCGGTAACTTAGTGGGACCCTGTTTCACAATAAAAAGGGCTGGGGTGTAGCTTGGAGGCAGAATGCCCTGGGTTCCGTCTTACCCTGCTGGTGCTTGGGTATTTTTCCTAATCATCATGAACAGCCAACTTCATCCCTGGCGGAGACACCGCGGTGTAAGTCCACAGCTTCGAACACTTGGACAGCTAGACCCATGAGGTCAGTAGGTAAATCCCCCTCTCCATGTCCTTATTTGTATGTTTGTTGGTTTGTTTTTGTGGTACAGGGGATGGAACCCAGGGGCATTCTACCTCCGAGCTACGCCCTCAGCCCTATTTTTTATTCTTTTTTTTTTTTTTTTTTTGGTGGTACTGGGGTTCCTGGAAGCCCTTCTACCTCCGGGCTACACTCCCAGACCTATTTTATATTTTTTATTTAGAAACAGGGTCTCGTAATACAGCGCGCGCGGCTGGCTTCGAACCTGCACGATCCTCCTGTCTCCGCCTCCCAAGCGCGGGGATTACAAGCGTGCGCCACCACGCCCGGCTATTCTTTATTTTGAAACAGGGCCTCACTGAGTTGCAGAGGACCTCACTAAATAGCTGAGGCTGTCTGCGAACGGCGATCCTCCTGTGTCAGCCTCCCGAATGCTGGGATGACAAGCGTGCGCCGCCAAGCCGGGCTCCACATCCTGCTTACAACCACCCTGGCGTGGGTTGCTTTGTCCTTCACGCTTCTCCCATATTTTCCTCCCTGGGGACAGAGGCTCCCTCGGGCAAGCTCATGGCCTCTGCGGCCTCCTGCTCACCCCTCAGCATCTCAGCCCCTCCTGGCAGCTTCATTCCTCTGTGTCCTCTTGTGTTGCCCCTTCCCGCCCTGTGGGCTCCCAAGGCGAAGAGCCTCCTTTAACAGCTCTGGACACCTCAGACCTTCTCCGCGAATTGCTGTTTCAGCAACAATGACACATTCGGAAGCCGGATTGCCTGAGTCAGCTGGGGCCGTCGGGACAAAGCGCCACAGACGGGGGCTTCCATGCAGCGAGTTTCTCCTTGAAGTTCTGGAGCCTTGACGGCTGACATCGAGGTCGTCCACAGTGTGGGTGGGATGTGACGGCTACGGGGAGGTGTCGCTTCAGCTGGACGGCGGGCGGCTGGACCAGCGTCCTGAGGGGCGATGACAGACCCCGGTAAGTGGGTAAGTCTTAAGCACCGTGTCGCAGGTTCCGGTGAGAGGCCTCTTCCTCTTGCTGTGTGTTCACATGGAAAGGCCATGTGATTGTGTGTGTGTGTGTGTGTGTGTGTGTGTGTGTGTGTGTGTGTGAAAGCAGGGAGGGAGAGAAGCAGACAGAGATGGATCAGAAAGATAAATAGATAGCAAGCGACCATAAGCCTTCCGTCTCTCTCCCGCCTCTCTTCCTTCCCTTTCTTTCTTCTTTCTTAGGATTGAAGCAGGGGCAGGCTACTTCCAAGCTACATCCACAGCCCTATTTTACTTTTCATTTTAAAATGGAGTTTCACTAAGTTGATAGGGGTCTTACTAAGTTGTTGAGGTTGGCCTTGACACACAGCAAGAGGAAGAGGCCTCTCACCGGAACCTGCGACACGGTGCTTAAGACTTATCCACTTACCGGGGTCTGTCATCGCCCCTCAGGACGCTGGTCCAGCCGCCCGCCGTCCAGCTGAAGCGACACCTTCCTGTATCTGGGGTCCTCCTGTCTCAGCCTCCCAAGTACTGCGATTATAGGCCTGGGGCACTGTGCCTGTCTCTGGTGTCTTCTTATTTATTTATTTATTTATTTATTTATTTTTATTTTCAGTACTGGGCATTGAACCCAGGGGCATTCTACTTCTGAGCTATACCCCCAGCCTAATTTTTATTCTTTATTTGGAAACAGGGTCTCACTGAGTTGCAGAGGGCCTCACTAAGTAGCTGAGGCTATCCGCAAACCCCGATCCTCGGGTCTCAGCCTCCCGAAAGCTGAGATTACAAGCGCACACCACCATGCCCGGCTCTGGTGTCTTTTCTTATGGGCACTAATCCCATCTGACGGCCCCATCCTCATGACCTCCACTAGATTTAGTCACCTCCCAAACCCCAAATCCAAACCCCATAACACAGGGAGTCAGGGCTTCAATATGTGAATCGGTAGGTGCATAATTCAGTCCAGAGCACAGAGAGATGCGGTTTAGGAGCTGGCTACTAGCTCTTATTTTTCACGAGCATCTGGGGCTAACTGGCAGTGTGAGGGCAGAACCCCCATCAGTTATTCAAAAGAAGTGTCTATGCCGGGCATGGTGGCGCACACTTGTAATTTTTTTTTGGGAGGCTGAGACAGGAGGATCTCACAGGTTCGAAGCCAGCCTCAGCTACTTAGTGAGGCTCTCAGCAACTTAGTGAGACCCTGTTTCCAAAGAAAATATAAAATAGGTCTGGGAGCATAGCCCGGAGGTAGAAAAAGTGTATTTTTTTTTTTTTAGGGTACTGGGGATTGAACCCAGGGGCATTCTATCCCTGAGCTAACACCCAGCCCTATTTTTTTATTCTTTATTTGGAAATAGGGTCTCACTAAACTGCAGAGAGCCCAAGTAGCTGAGACTGGCTGCGAACCTGCAATCCTTCTGTCTCAGTCTCCCAAGTACTGAGATTACAAGCATGTACCACCACACCCAGCTCTAGTAGAAGCATCTATTAAGAGTTCCAGTTTCCAGCCAGGTGTGGTGGCACACAATTATAATCCCAGTACTTGGGAGGATGAGACAGAAGGATCACAGGTTTACAGACAGCCTCAGCTACTTAGTGAGGCCCTCTGCAACTCAGCGAGACCCTGTTTCAAAATAAAAAATAAAACAATAGAATTGGGAATGTAGCTTAGAGATAGAATGCCCCTGGGTTCCATCCCCAGCACTGAAACAGCAACAGCAAAGGGCTAGGATTGTAGCTTAGTGCTAGAGCATTTGCCTAGCATGTGTGAGGCCCTGGTTAAATTCCCAATACTGTAGAGAAAAAGAGAGAGAGAAAGAGAGAAACAGACAGACAGACAGACAGACAGACATGGTAGTATAACTTGTAATCCCAGTACTTGGGAGGCTAAAACAGGAGGATTTCAGGTTCGAGGACAGCATCAGCAATTTACCAAGACTCTCAGAAACTTAGTGAGACCCTGCTTTAAAAAGGAAAAATAAGGCCAGGCGTGGTGGCGCACGCTTGTAATCCCCGTGCTTGGGAGTCTGAGACAGGAGGATCGCACAGGTTCGAAGCCAGCCCCAGCTACTTAGCGAGGCTCTCAGCAACTGAGCGAGACCCTATTTCCAAAAATAGGTCTGGGAGTATAGCCCGGAGGTAGAAAGCCTCTGGGTTCCTCCCCAGTACCACTAAAAAAATAAAAAAAGGAAAAATAAAAAGGGCTGGGAGTGTTGCTCAGAGGTAGAATGCCCCTGATTTCAGTCCCCAGTGCTAAAAGAGGAGAGAGATGGAGAAAGGGAAGGACTGGAGTGTGAGGGAGAATTGGGGCGGGCTTGGGAAGGGTAAGAGAGATAGGACCCACCTCTGGGAGGATTAACCCACAGTTATGCAACAGAAATACAATGTAACTCATAAACAAGGGCTGCAAATACCAGCCAAGGACCACACACAAAAATTTTTTTTTCTAGAGTCGGGTGTGGTGGTACACACCTATAATCCAAGTACTTAGGAGGCTGAGACAAAAGAATTGCAGGGTTGATACCAGCCTTGGCAATTTAGTGAGACCCTGTTTCAAAATAAAGATATAAAAAGGGATGGGGGTGTAGCTCAGAGGTAGAATGTCCCTGGGTTCAGTCTCTAGTAACACACACACACACACACACACACACACACACACACAATTTTCTCGTAGCCACATTAAAAAACTAAAAGAGAAAGATGAAATTAATTGTAATAAAATACTCTATTTAACACAACTTAATTCAAATTATAACCTACTAAATTATATATATATATATATACATATATACATATATATATATATATATATATATATATATTTTTTTTTTTTTTTTTGTACTGAGGGTGGAACCCAGGGGCCTTTCTACCTCCGGGCTATACTCCCAGACCTATTTTATACTTTATTTGGAAACAGGGTCTCACTAAATTGCTGAGAGCTCACTAAGTAGCCGAGGCTGGCTTTGAACCTTCACGATCCTCCTGTCTCAGCCTCCCAAGTGCTGAGATTACAAGTGTGCACCACCACACCCAGCTGTACTTGGGAGCCTTAAAGAGGAGGATCACAGGTTTGTGGACAGCTTCAGCAGCTTAGTAAGACCCTGAGCAACTTAACAAGACCCTATTTCAAAAATGAAAAATATAACCTGGGCGTGGTGGCGCACGATTCTAGTCCCAAGTACTTGGGAGGCTGAAACATGGCCAGCCTCAACTACTTAGTAAGGCTCTCCACAACTTAGTAAAACCCTATTTCAAAATATAAAAATAAAAATAAATAGGGCTAGACATGTAGCTCAGAGGTAGAATGCCCCTGGGTTCCATCTCCAGTACCTCAAAAATAATAAAAATAATAAATTAATTAATTAATTAAAAAAGGGCCGGGGGTGTAGCTCAAAGGTAGAAAGCCCCTGGGTTGAATCTCTAGTACCAAAGAAGAAGAAATAATGGGAAAATACTAATGTGACATTTTATATTCCTCTTCTAATGAATTCCTTGCAATCTGGTACATCTGATGTTTCCGGCACATCTTAATTCACACGGCCCGTTTCAAGAGCCCGGCATCCACACGTGGCTAGTGGCTGCTGCGTTGAACAGCGCAGGTTGAAAGTTTTAGACATCCATTCTCATTTCTCTGGGTATCTGCCACGACTTGCTGGCACCACGCAGCGAGAATATTTTTAGCAGCTGTTAACAAATTGAGGCTGGCTCCAGGCAGCAGCCCGGCGGCACCACCCCTCCCCATAGCTCCTGTTTCCTGGTAAGGTGTTCTAGCACTCTGTTGCGCTTCCCACTCGCAGGGCTGATATTTAAGGGGCTGCTCGGGTTCCAGCCTTCATTTGAATACCTGTAACCCATGGCAACAGCGCCTCTGCAGCTGACTCTGCGCTCAGTTCCCTCGATGCTGAGTCGAGTGTGGGGGGAGACACTGGAAAATGACATTGGGGTCTCAGGGAGAGACTGGATGGCAGCACTGACCACACACGCTCTAAAGGGCACACGACGCCTGCCGCCCCTCCCAAAGCCTTCGCCAGGGGAATGGGATCTTTAGAAGAGTCCAGGAAGCCAGGATCTGGGCCGCAGGGTCACTTAGTGGTCCATGGAAGAGAGTGTGTTCACGACCTGAGAAAGATGCTCTCCCATGCTGCCCGGGGGCTTGAAGGCCGGCTCTGGGCACAGTGGTGATTCCAGAAGGTACTATTAGCCTTTTATTCCAGAGGTAGGTGTCCTCTGGACTATATATTGTTATAGTCCAAGCCGATCAACTACTTTATAATACTAAGGCTTCATTTCCCATTTGTACTTTGGCTGTCTCCTAAGTGTGCATGGTGGCCCCTTCTCGCCGTGTGTGTGTGTGTGTGTGTGTGTGTGTGTGCGCGCGCGCGTGCACGTTACTGGAGATTGACCTAACATCTTAGTCTCTTATTGCTGCTTTAACAAAACAACATAAAATGGGTAGTTCATAGGCAACAGAGATCCCTTTCTCACAGCTGGGGAGACTGGGACGTCCGGGATCACCGCACCAGCAGATGTGGCATCTGTCGGGGCTGCCCCTTCCTGGTCTTTTTGCCGCACAAGACAAATGATCTCCCTCGGGCCTCTTTTATGAGGGCACTAACTTTCATGAGGGCTCCGCTTTCATGACTTAACCACCTGCTAAGAGGCCCCAATCCTATAACCCCGGGGCTTGGGATTTCAACATGGGAATGTGGGACCGACTCGGACATTCAGAGGGCTCTTTCTGGGCTCTCACAACTTCGTGCTTTTGAGTTTCAAACCTTTTGTTCGAGTTCTTCACCTGCTCATCACCAGCCATCCACCCTGCTTAGCCAGAGTTCTTCCTCCTTCACACCTCTGAGTGGTCCTTCCTGCCCCCCCCCCATCTCCTCCCCAGCACTGCAGGCTCCCTTCCTCTCAGTGGTCCTCACTTGGTTGCCATAGCCAAGGCCACCTGCAGAGGGCTCCTCAGAATGCCCCATGCACCTGATGCCGCCCTGGCCCCGCACCATCCTCCAGCGGACCGCGGGGCTTTCCAGGTGCCGGCAAGCCTGGTCTCTTGGACACAGAGAAGATGTTACCTGGATTTTCAAATTAGTGGCTCAGTTAGCTGGGCGTGGTGGCACACGCGTGTAATCCCAGTACTTGGGAAGCTGAGACAGGAAGATCGCAGGTTCAAGGACAGTCTCAGCTACTTAGTGAGGCTCTCTGCAACTCAGTGAGACCCTGTTTCAAAAATAAAGAATAAAGCCGGGCATGGTGGCTCACGCTTGTAATCCCTGCTCTTTGGAGGTGGAGACAGGAGGATTGCGCAGGTTCGAAGCCAGCCTCACTGGCTTAAGAGACCCTGTTTCCAAATTTAAAAAATTATAAAATAGGTCTGGAAGTGTAGCCTGGAGGTAGAAGAGCTTCCAGGAACCCCAGTACCACCAAAATAAATAAATAAGTAAATAAAAATTAAAAAATAGGGCTGGGGGTATAGCTCAGAGGTAGAATGTCCCTGGGTTCAATTCCCATTACTGCAAAAAAAAAAAAAATTAGTGGTTCACTTATTAAGTGGCAAATTTTTTGATTGTTTGTTTTGGGGCTACTGGGGGTTGAATCCAGGGCTATTTTATCTCTGAGCTACACTCTACTCTTTTATTTTTTTATATTGGTTGAGGCTTTCTACCTCCGGGCTATACTCCCAGACCAAATATATATATATATATATATATATATAATATATAGGTGGTACTGGGTACTGGGGTTCCTGGAAGCCCTTCTACCTCCGGGCTACACTCCCAAACCTATTTTTTATATTTATTTATTTATTTATTTATTTATTTATTTATTTATTTATTTTTGGTGGTACTGGGGTTCCTGGAAGCCCTTCTACCTCCGGGCTACACTCCCAGACCTATTTTTACATTTTTATTTGGAAACAGGGTCTCCTAAGCCAGCGCGCGCGGCTGGCTTCGAACCTGTGTGATCCTCCTGTCTCTGCCTCCCAAACGCAGGGATTACAAGCGTGCGCCACCACGCCCGGCTTTTATATTTTTATTTATTTGGAAACAGGGTCTCCTAAGCCAGCGCGCGTGGCTGGCTTCGAACCTGTGCGATCCTCATGTCTCAGCCTCCCAAGCGTGGGGATTACAAGCGTGCGCCACCACGCCCGGCGCGGCTCATAGGTTATTCTTTCTCAGGCTCTCAGTTTGGCTACCTGGTCTGGGAGGTGGAGATTCTGCCTCACGGCTGCCTCCGTCCTTACTCATCTTTTCGGGCCCTGGCTGACCTCAGGACCCTATTCAGGACTCCCCCATTATTCGCTGGGCTGGAGTCTGTCGTCCTCCAAGGCTTGCCTTCCAGCCAAGCCGAGGCCAGTGGGAATTCTCCATCTCTGGCTTCAATCAACTTGGTTCCTCAAAGTCTCCCCACCACACCGGCTTGGGGGCCCCGGTCATCCTGTGGGCGCAGACCGAAGCCGGAATGAGTGGGGCTTTCAGGCCTTATTTAAAAGGCCAGTTATCTCTGCACACTTAGTATTCAGAAGCAACGGGCCAGACTTTATGTTTATCTTGATTAAATTCAAATGTTGGCTTTCACCCATTATTCCAGCCTGTCAAGATAGTTTCCCATCTTAATTCAATCGCCTGTAGCAGCGTTTATCCCTTGGCCCTCCAGAGAAGCCAGCACCTTGTGTTGCCGCTGCTGCTTTCTCCAGATAAAGGCAGAAGCAAGGGCGACAGGAGACCCGATCAAGGACAGGGTGTGGGCGCGCAGGCGCGCAGCCAGCCTCAGCTACTCAGTGAGGCCCTCTGCAACTCAATGAGACCCTGCTTCAAAATAAAGAATAAAAAATAGGGCTGGGGGTGTAGCTCAGAGGTCGAATGTCCCCGGTTCTATCACCAGAGCCACAAAAGAAAAAGAAAGAAAAGAAAAGCTCTTGTATTTAAAGCCTGGGCCCTAGCCGGGCATGGCAGCACACACTTGTAACCTCAGTACTTGGGAGACTGATAGGAGGATGCAGGTTCCAGGCCAGCCTCAGCTACTTCATGAGGCCCTTCACAACCTAGTAAGACCCTGTTTCAAAATAAAGAATAAAGCCAGGCGTGGTGGCGCACGCTTGTAATCCCCGCGCTTGGGAGGCTGAGACAGGAGGATCGCACAGATTCGAAGCCAGCCTCAGCTACTTAGCGAGGCTCTCAGCAACTTAGTGAGACCCTGTTTCCAAATAAAGTATAAAATAGGTCTGGGAGTATAGCCCGGAAGTAGAAAAGCCCCTGGGTTCCACCCCCAGTACCACAAAAATAAAATAAAATAAATAGAAAAATAGGGCTGGGGGTCTAGCTTAGAGGTAAACTGCCTCTGTGTTCAGTCTCTGGTATGAAAGAAGAAGAAGGAAGAAGGGAAGGTGGAGGAGGAGGAGGAGGAGGAGGAGGAGGAGGAGGAAAGCGTAAACAGCAATCAGCAACCTCATTGTCCAAATGGGGAAACTGAGGTACAATGAATTTCCTGGCTTTGTGCATTCTAGAAGAAGGCCACCCCAGTTCCTTTGCTCCAAGGCATTTCAGATGACACCGTGTACACTTCCTACCACTTTCTGGAGAGCCAGCGTGGTTCCAGGGTTTGGGAGAAATACGAGGTTATGTTAAAACACACAAGGGAAACCGGGCATGGTGGCACACACTTGTAATCCCAGCATACAGAGGCTGAAACAGGAGGATCGCGGTTCACAGCCAGCCTCAGCTACTTGGTTAGGCCCCTTGCAACTCAGTGAGACCCAGTTTCAAAATAAAGAATAAAGATAGGGTGTCGCTTAGAGGTAGAATGCCCCTGGGTTCCATCCCTAGTAACTAGTAACACACACACACACACACACACACACACACACACACAGGCATAGAATGCAAAATTCATTTGGATTTTAGAGCTGAAACAGGAATCAAAGAAATGTGTGTTTACCAATTGCTGGGGCCATTCCTGCTAGATTTTTCCTCGAAGTACAAAAATAGATTGTTTTACTTTATGGCACAATTTTTAGACAGAGAAATAAGCTTTCAGATTGTGCAGTGAATGTGTCAGCTGTCTGTAATGGCAAGTCTGTGGGGGAGGGGGGGAGCCCTGACATTGTTTTCTTTGAGTTATTATTATTGGGTTTTTTTTTTTTTTTTTTTTTTTGCAATATTGGGGATTGAACCCAGGGTGATTTTACCTCCAAGCTACACCCAAGCCCAATTTTTTTTTTTTTTTTTTTGGTGGTACTAAGGGTGGAACCCAGAGGCTTTCTTCTTCTGGGCTATACTCCCAGACCTTTTTAATATTTTATTTAGAAACAGGGTCTCACTAAGTAGCTGAGGCTGGCTTCGAACCCATGTGATCCTCCTGTCTCAGCCTCCCAAGCGCGGGGATTACAAGCGTGCGCCACCACGCCCAGCTTCCAGGCCCAATTTTTTATGTTTTATCTTGCAACAGGGTCTCACTGATTTGCGGAGGACCTCACTAAGTAGCTGAGCCTGGCTGTGAACCGCAGTCCTCCAGTCTCAGCCTCCCAAATGCTGGGATTACAAGTGTGCGCCCCCACGCCCGGCTTATTGTTATTTTTATTGTTACCTGTTGCTCATAGGTGTGAGTCGTGTTAAGTAAACAAGAGAAGACATCTCTAAGAGGCTTCCTTCCGTGAGGCCACCCACAGTCACTGAGTCCTCTCTCCGTGACACGCCTGTCCATCCATTTTAGCTGTCCAAGGACACCCGCCAGTCCTTGCAAAATTCCAAGGAAGCCGACAGATCGCACGATTGAAACGTCTCCCCCTGGACTGGCTGCATTACGCGTAACGAACGGTGAGTAGCTCCATGCCTGGCCTCCTTATGCGGGCACGCTTCTAACGCCTCCAGCTCTGAGCATCCTCGCTACGAAACTGCTGCTATTTATGCCTCCACGATGTTTTCCTAAAGACACTCGTGCGGCCTAGGTGACAGAGTGTATTTTTTGTAGCTATGCAATTACATTCTTATCTCTGTATTTTAAAAAGAAAGAAGCCGGGTGTGGTGGCGCACGCTTGTAATCCCAGCATTCGGGAGGCCGAGGCAGGAGGATTTCGGTCTGAAGACAGCCTCAGCTACTTAGTGAGGCCCTTTGCCACGCAATGAGACCCTGTTTCAAAATAAAGAATAAAAAATAATAGCCGGGCGTGGTGGTGCACGCTTGTGATCCCAGCATTCGGGAGGCTGAGACCTGGAGGATCACGGTTCGAGGACAGCCTCGGCTACTTAGTGAGGCCCTCTGCAACTCAGTGAGACCCGGTTTCAAAATAAAGAATAAAAAATAGGGCAAGGGGTGTAGCTCAGAGATCAAATGCCCCTGGGTTCCATCCCCACTTTTTAGCTAAGACACCTCAGTTTTCCTTTGGGGATCCACTCCTCTAGGGTTAAGAGTCAAAATATGTGTCAACGGGAACGACACCAGTATTTCCACCTCCGACCAGTCCAGTCAGATCAGGTACTAACTTCATTATAAGATTGTGTGTGTGTGTGTGTGTGTGTGTGTGTGTGTGTGTGTGTGTGTTAATAGGGATTGAACCCAGGGGTATTTTATTTTTGAAGTACCTCCCCAAACCCCCACCCCTTTTTTGGTGGTACTGGGGTTCCTGGAAACCCTTCTACCTCCGGAGTACACTCCCAGACCTATTTTTATATTTTTATTTGGAAACAGGGTTTCTTAAAGCCAGCGCGGCTGGCTTCGAAGCAGCGCGATCCTCCTGTCTCCGCCTCCCAAGCGTGGGGATTACAAGCGTGCGCCACCGCGCCTGGATCCCCAAGCCCCTTTTTAATTTTTTTAAAATTTTTTATCTTTTTGTAACAGGGTCTTACTAGGTTGCTGAGAATCTCACTACTTGCTGAAATGTCCTCAAACCTTCGATCCTTCTATCTCAGCCTCCCTAGTATTGGGATTACCCTCACACCGGGCTCAGATACACTTTTATCTGTGTGTGTGTGTGTATGTGTGTGTAACTGGGGATTGAACCTAGGGACATTCTGAGCTATATCCCCAGCCCTATTTTTTTTTATTCTTTATTTTGAAATAGGGTCTCACTAAGTTGTGGAGGGCCGCACTAAGTAGCTGAGGCTGGCCACAAACCTGTGACCCTCCTGCCTCAGCCTCCCAGGTACTGGGATAAATGCATGCACCGTGGCACTAGGTCCTGCCATGCTTTACCCAAGGGCTGAGTATAATTAAGTTGGGTCAGATAGATCCTTTGTACCTCGAATCTGTATATTGATCGGTGACACGGGCTAAAAATGTTTGTTTCGAAGGCGTTGCCTTGAATCAAGAGCTCCTGGCTGCCTGTGTGTCTGGCTTCCGGTTTTGTTTGAGACCCCATTGTTGAACATATAGGTTTTCATTCTACCAGCTACCGCCAAACCCCTCGAATCCATTTCATTCGTGTATTTTTTTTTCGCCTAAATTTTCTAGAATTTCTTTCTCCTATGAAAGAGCTCTCGTATGCTATTTCCGAAAATAAGATATTAAGGCAAATTTTCTGTAATGGGAGCCCTGCTTTCTTGTCATTTCATTACAAATGTGTAGAAATGTCCCTGTGGGAGGGAAAAAGAGTCTTCACTAGGAGATGCAGGAAAGAGGATAAAAGGAAGAAAAGCTGTGTCGGGGAGAGGGGAGGCTCCCCGCGCACACAAGGGCTGCGCTGTCCCTGTTGGTCGTCCTACCTGCGTGTCCTGCTTTTATTGTGTATTTAACGTGGCCGCCTCCGTGGGTCAGCCTTCACACTCAGTCACTAGACTAAGTGGTCTCGGACATGTTCCTTTAAACTCCAGTGCACAAAGGGATGATTTTACATTTTCAGCAAGTTCCAGCGATGCCCAGGCTGCTGGCCGGCGGACCACGCTGGGAGCAGCAAGGCCACACTCTCTCCACCCTCAGGGTCCCGGGTTCTCCATTCAAGGGGTCTCCCGACCACCTACCTCTTTGTCTGTGTAGAACACACCTGTCATACCACTCCCCGCCAGCAAGTGGCAGCAGCGCACTCCAAAAGTCCCCACAGACAGGTTCCTCTCTTAAAGACCACTGGTGTATTTCTACATGGTTTTCTGGGAAGGAGCTTTAGGAATCTCCAAAGTAGAAATCTCCCATAGCATTTGTTTATAGTTTGAGTTTCCAGGAACAATGACCAGTAGGAAGGGTTCTAATTATATTTATAATTTGTTTTCTTTCTGATTGTGTGTGTGTGTGTGTGTGTGTGTATGTGTGTGTTTGTGTGTGTGTGTTACTGAGGGTGGAACCCACGGGCGTTCTACCTCTGAGCTACATCCCCAGAACTAATTTTTTTTTTTCAGTACTGGGGATGGAAACCAGGGGTATTCTACCTTCGAGCTACATCCCCAGCCCTATTTTTTAATTCTTTATTTTGAAACAGGGTCTCACTGAGTTGCAAAGGGCCTCGCTAAGTAGCTGAGGCTCTCCAAGAACAGCGATCCTCCTGCCTCAGCCTCCCAAATGCTGGGATTTCAAGCGTGTGCGACCATGCCAGCCCCAGACCCATTTTTTTTTTTATTCTTTATTTTGAAACAAGATCTCACTAAATTGCAGAGGGCCTCATTAAGTAGCTGAGGCTGGCCACAAACCTGTGATCCTCCCATCTCAGCCTCCCAAGTACTGGGATTATAAACATGCACCACCATGCCTGGCTTCTTTCTGATTTAAAAATCATCTGTCAGCCGGGTGTGGTGGCGCGCGCTTGTAATCCCAGCATTTGGGAAGCTGAGACCGGAGGATTGCGGTTCGCGGACAGCCTCAGCTACTTAGTGAGACCCTCCACAACTTAGTGAGACCCTGTTTCAAAATAAAGAATAAAAAGCTGGGCGTGGTGGCGCACGCTTGTAATCCCAGCATTCGGGAGGCTGAGACTGGAGAATCGCGGTTCGCAGACAGCCTCAGCTACTTAGTGAGGCCCTCTGCAACTCAGTGAGACCCGGTTTCAAAATAAAGAATAAAAAACAGGGAAGGGGGTGTAGCTCGGAGGTCAAATGCCCCTGGATTCCATTCCCAGACCCGCAAAAAAAAAAAAAAAAAAAAAAAAAGAATAAAAAATAGGGCAAGGGGTGTGGCTCAGAGGTCAAATGCCTCAGGGTTCCATGCCCAGACCCGGAAAAAAAACATCATCTGTCTATGCCTCACCGTAAAATCTTGGTGCTATAGTAAGAGGAACTTCAGCCATTCTATCTGTGGTTGGGTTTTTAGTTAATTAATTTTTGAACTGGGGATTGAACCTAGAGGCATTCCATCTTTGAGCTACACCCCAGCCCTTTTATTTATTGCTATTGTTTCAAAATAGGGTCTCACTGAGTGGCTGAGATGGTCCTAAAACCTGTGATTCTCCTGTCTCAGCCTCCCAAGTACCAGGATCACAGGCGAGTGCTACGGCACCTGCTGCCGTGGTTGGGTTTTGCAGGTAGCTTGTTCACACATGAACTTGCTGCTCGAGAAATCTTTACCACCATAATTACTACCTTTTAAGAGATGAGAGAACAAAGACACACAGAGAAGAATATTGTCACTTTGGCCAGTACAGCAAAGATAGGGAGACGTAGAGCTGGAATTCAACCTTGAGCTGTTCAAAAGGCTTTACAGAGAGAGTTTCTGAGTTTCCTTTCTCATTACTCCTTGTTCTTACCCCTAAGAATGAAAGTTCCCTACGTCCATCCAGTTAGGAATTCCCGGGGTTCCTGAGCAAACCTGCTAGGGTACTGATGATTCTAATGTAAGTCTCCGAGTACAATTGCATACTCGATACAATTATCTGAGATGCGAGTGTCCTACAAACATTGTATTTATTTACTATAACCCAGGAGTTCCTGTCCTGCACATGATATCAAAGTCCCCTTGAAAAAGTTCTGGAGGGGGTAGAAATCAGTGAAGAGATAACATTTGGAGGGTATTTAGGTTAAACAAAGGCTTTTCTTTGTCTGAGTGGGGGGGGGCATATGGGGAGCTGATGTGGGGGCTTTACGAACCTCCCCGGTTGTCTAACCGCTCCCTCCCCGCCCCCCATCCCTATCAAACCCTCACAGAGAGGCCTCTGTCAACATCAAGGCCACAGCAGATTTCCGAGCAAATCCCAGGGCCCAAAGGGCTGCCTGCGCAATGGCTCCAGGAATTCAAAACCATCGGCTTCAAGCATTTGGGTCAATGAGTTGTCATATTAATAGAGTATTAGTATCAATAGCTGGGCGTGGTGGCGCACGCCTGTAATCCCAGCATTTGGGAGGCTGAGACAGGAGGATCCGGGTTCGAGGACAGCCTCAGCTACTTAGTGAGGCCCTCCCTCTGCAACTCAGTGAGACCCTGTTTCCAAATAAAGAATAAAAAATAGGGCTGTAGGGGTGTAGCTCGGAGGTAGAATGCCCCTGGGTTCCATCCCTAGTATTGCAAAAAATAAAATTTAAAAAAAGTGTGTGTGGGTGGATGCTTCTGTGGCCAAAAACATTTGAGAAATGCTGGTTTCAGAGAAGTTGTACAAATGTCTTACTTTTCAGCAGCAGTCATTTGTCGTTGTTGTTATTATTGTTTTTGCACTGGGGGTGTTTAACCCAGGGGCATTCCCTCCAAGCTACACCCCCAGCCCTATTTTATATTTATTTTGAAATAGGGTCCCAGTCGGTTAAGGAGAGTCTCAGTGTTTGCTGAGGCCGTCCTCAAACCCACCATCCTCCTGTTTCAGCCTCCCAAGTACTGGGATTATGAATGTGTGCCACCACTCCCGGCTTGGCAGGGCTCCTTGGAGCTGTTCCCAGGCGCAGTGATTTTTTTTTTTTTTTTTTTGTGGTACTGGGGGTGGAACCCAGAGGCTTTCTACCTCCACGCTATACTCCCATTTTATATTTTATTTGGAAACAGGGTCTCACTAAGTTGCCAAGAGCCTCACTAAGTAGCTGAGGCTGGCTTCGAACCTGTGTGATCCTCCTGTCTCAGCCTCCCAAGCGCGGGGAATACAAGCGTGCGCCATCACGCCCGGCTCAGGTGCGGTGAATTTTTAAGGACAGGATGAGAATGTGTGCTGTGGCACAGTTATGAGATGAAGCAACCTTTTGTTCTTGGAGCAGCTGAGCTTACAGAACACCTTGGAAAAGCCTGAGGTGTTCACCTTTCTCTGCAGACAGAGCCGGCTTCACACGCTCCTGACCTGCAAGGGCCCAGAGCACCACACTTTGTTTAATACTGTGCTTGAAATTTTTTTTTTGTCTGTTTTTTTTTTTTGGTACTGGGGACTTGGAGATTGAACCCAGGTGCATTCTACCTCTGAGCTACACCTGCCCCCCAAGCCTTACTTTTCCTTTTTTCTTTTATTTTTTTGGTGGTACTGGGGGTGGAACCCAGGGGCTTTTCCACCTCTGGGCTATACTCCCAGACTTATTTTATGTTTTATTTGGAAACAGGGTCTCACTAAGTTGCTGAGGGCCTCACTAAGTACCTGAGGCTGGCTTTGAACCCGTGTGATCCTCCTGTCTCAGCCTCCCAAGCGCAGGGATTACAAGCGTGCGCCACCACGCCCGGCTCTATTTTTTATTTTTTATTATTTCATTTATTTATTTATAGGTCTGGGAGTATAGCCTGGAGGTAGAAAACCCCTGGGTTCCACCCCCAGTACCACCACAAAAATTTTTAAAATATATAAAATATACAACATAAAATATAAAAAGGGCTGGGGAAGCCAGGTGAGGTGGCACATTTGGGAGGCTGAGACAGGAGGATCGCGGTTTGTGGACAGCGTCAGCTACTACTTAGTGAGGCCCTTGAAACTCAATGAGACCTGTTTCAAAATAAAAAATAGCCGGGCATGGTGGCGCATGCTTGTAATCCCCGCGCTTGGGAGGCTGAGACGGGAGGATCGCGCAGGTTGGAAGCCAGCCTCAGCTATTTAGTGAGGCCCTCAGCAACTTAGTAAGACCCTGTTTCTAAATAAAATAAAAAAATAGGTCTGGGAGTATAGCCCGGAGGTAGAAAGCCCCTGGGTTCCATCCCCCAGGACCACACAGACACACATACAAAATCCCTGGTAGCTGATGGTCTCTGGGGTGTGTGTGGCTGTCACTAGTGACCGGTGGTGCCACTCCTGCCAGAACATGGAGAAGGTGTTTTCTATGAGAAACAGGGCTCCTGGGACTAGAGAGGGTCCTGTATCTACAGACAAGAAATGGGAACTCAGCCGGGTGTCGTGGAGCATGCTTGTAATCCCAGCATTCGGGAGGCTGAGACCGGAGGATCGCGGTTCACAGACAGCTTCAGCTACTTAGACCCTCCGCAACTCAGCGAGACCCTGTTTCAAAATAAAGAACAAAAAGTAGGGCTGGGGTGTAGCTCAGAGGTAGAATGCTCCTTGGCTCCATCCCCAGTACAACAACAACAACAACAACAACAACAACAACAACAGTGAATAAAGGAGTAAACTGAAAGGATCTGAGACTATTTCAGTACCAAAGAATGGCTGGGCTACGGGAGAATCTGGAAATAGTCAGGGACTGGTAAGACTCAGACCCAGGGCTGTCTCCTGCTGCTGCGTCTCTGTCTGTCTGCAGGCCAGGCTTTTCCTGCTCATGTTTTTTTTTTTTTTTTTTTTTTTTTTTTTTTCCAGGACTGGGTATGGAACCCAGGGGCATTCTACCTCTGAGCTATACACCCAGCCCTATTTTTTAGTCTTTTTTTTTTTTTTTTTTTTTTTTTTTGCAGTTCTGGGGATGGAACCCAGGGGTATTTGACCTCCAAGCTACATTCCCTGCCCTATTTGTATTCTTTATTTTGAAACAGGGTCTCACTAAGTTGCGGAGGGCCTAAGTAGCTGTGGTTGTCCGCGAACAGCGATCCTCCGGTTTTAGCCTCTTGAAGGCTGGAATTGCAAGCGTGCGCCACCACGCCCGGCCAGTCTTTCTGTTTTTGAAACAGGGTTTCACTGAGTTGTGAAGGGTCTCGCTAAATAGCTGAGACTGTCCGTGAACCGTGATCCTCTGGTCTCCGCTGATGGTTTTATTTGTTGTTGTTTTGTGGTACTGAGGATTGAACCCAGCAGCAGTCTACCTCTGAGCTACATTCCCAGCCTTTTTTTTTTTTTAAACTTTATTTTATTTTATCTTATTTTATTTTGCAGTACCGGGGATGGAACCCAGGGGCATTCTACTTCTGAGCTACACCCAGCCCTATTTTTTAATCTTTATTTTGAAACAGGGTCTCACTGAGTTGCAGAGGGCCTCACTAAGAAGCTGAGGCTGGCCACGAACCGCGAACCTCCTGTCTCAACCTCCCAAGTGCTGGATTACAAGCGTGTGTCACCAGACCCCGCTTCCTCCCACTTCTGAGGAGGGGGATGTCGGACCCTCTGAGCACAGGGTCACTCTGAGGGAGCAGGGCTGTGAGACAGGAGCTTCAGAATGAGCTCTGGCTCTGGCGAACCCATAGTAAGTGTTACGGTGAAATACGTTGCACTGTGTGTGAGGGGAGAAGTAATTCCCCCAACAAAACCACACAAAGATAAAAAGCGCAGGTTCTTGTCCTGAGCTAATGGTGAATACACGTTAGCCCGGACTCCTGCTGAAGATTTAAAGAAGTTTATTAAAAAGATAGAAATCCAGAAGATAGTTACAGCCCCATGCCATTCAGAAAAGGCACAGGGGGGTGTTTCGAGCGAATTCACCAAAGGGACCACACGCGGACCCGGCTTTTTTTTATACACATGACCTCCATCTTGTTCACGTAAGTCTGAGGCGGTCCCCTTATTTCCCTGCCAAGGTGGAGGGGGGGGGGGTCCTTTCCGCCTAGGTCTCTTTTTAGGAAGGTCATGATCAAAGGTCAGGTGGACCCCTCCTCCCATCCTTGCAAGCTTATCTAATCATGTAGATCTGTCTTTAGAAAGAGGAAGCCCTAGCTCCCCTCTCCTATGGACTTGCTAATTACTTTTAGCTAAATCAATCTAAGTTTCAATAGCTGTTTGCTTCCTGACCGAAGCCAAGCCTTTCTCCAGGTCTGCCATTTTGACACAATTATTTCTGAAGTATATCTATTAATAATCAGAGCTTTCTCAGATCTTCCTAAGCCATTCCCAATACTGGTACGGTAAGCACTTCATGTCGCCACTCGAGCTGAAACAGGCTGAGTAAGACCCTTGCTGGCTGTAATGGCCTTGGTGACCGGCAACCATGTAAGTTTATTTTTTAATTTTTTAATTTTTTTTGCGATATTGAGGTTGAATCCAGGGGCGTTCTACCTCCAAGCTACAGCCCCGGCCCCATTTTTTATTCTTTATTTTGAAACAGGGCCTCATGAGTTGCAAAGGGCCTCACTTAAGTAGCTGAGGCTGGCCTTGAGTCCTGTCTCAGCCTCCCAAATATTGGAATTACAAGTGTGTGCCACCACACCTGGCTACCTCGTAGGTTTAGAATATGCTAGAAACAGCCGGGTGTGGTGGCGCACGCTTGTAATCCCCGCGCTTGGGAGGCAGAGACAGGAGGATCGCGCAGGTTCGAAGCTAGCCGCGCACTGGCTTAGGAGACCCTGTTTCCAAATAAAAATGTAAAAATAGGTCTGGGAGTGTAGCCCGGAGATAGAAGGGCTTCCAGGAACCCCAGTACCACCAAAAAAAAAAAAAAAAAAAGAATATGCTAGAAACTGGTGGTGGGGGAAGGGGGAGCAAGGATAGGGTGGGAAAAAAAGGGTTAAGAGGGAGAGATGGATGATCAGAAACAACAAAGGCTGAGGCTCGGCCCATGCTCGGGACCATGGGCTGAGGTTTCCACCCCACATTCTATTCCAAACTCCAGAAGCGCTCACTGCGCGCTCATCAAGTTAAAAACGAGGGGAAGGGAGTCCTCGGCTTGCTGCCTACATAAACATCGTCCGGAGACGCTGCTGCACTTCAGAGGAGCTAGGAAGTAGGTGTTAAAAATGATTTGTGTGGGAAAGGCACACTTACAGACTAAACTCCAGGCCAAGTCCCCAGTCCCACGAAAGATGCTATTATTAACACACAAAAAGCCCGCTGCAAACTGTAGGGAAATTGTCTTATTTATCGTTATAGTAAATGGATTTTGCTCCTCCAAATTCTTTATTAATTAGTAATGCTCCTGAGTGCTTAGAATGGATTATCCGGCTAAAATCCATCTTAGAATATACATATATATACACATATATACATATATGTACACATATGCATATATATGTGATATATATGATATATATGAATATATATGATATATATGATGTATATGATGTATATGATATATATATATATGATATATATGATATATATATATATGTTAAAAGGCTGAATGCAGGACTCCCTAGGGATGGTCCTAGAGATCACCAGTGTCATCCAGGACCCAGATGTTGTTTTTCACTCAAATTTTAGTGGTTTTTTTTTTTTTTTTTTCAGTACTGGGGATGAAACCCAGGAACATTCTACCTCTGAGCTACATCCAGCCTATTTTTTATTCTTTTCCTTTTTTTTTTTTTTTTTTTTTTTGTGTGGTACTGGGGGTGGAACACAGAGGCTTTTCTACCTCCGGGCTATACTCCCAGACTTATTTTGTATTTTATTTGGAAACAGGGTCTCACTGAGTTGCAAAGGGCCTCACTAAGTAGCTGAGGCTGGCTTTGTACCTGTGCGATCCTCCTGTCTCAGCCTCCCAAGCGCGGGGATTACAAGCGTGTGCCACCATGCCTGGCTCTATTTTTTATTCTTTATTCTTTTTTATTTATTTGTTTTATTGATAGTACTGGGGTTCCTGGAAGCCCTTCTACCTCCAGGCTACACTCCCAGACCTATTTTATACTTTTTTCATTTGGAAACAGGGTCTTTTGTTATTTTTTATTATTTTTTTTGGTGGTACTGGGGTTCCTGGAAGCCCTTCTTCCTCTGGGCTATATTCCCAGACCTATTTTACACTTTTTTTTTTTTTTAATTTGAAACAGGGTCTCTTAAGCCAGTGCAGCTAACTTCGAACCTGCGCGATCCTCCTGTCTCCGCCTCCCAAGCGTGGAGATTACAAGCATGCACCACTATGCCCAGCTTTATTCTTTAAACAAGGTCTCACTGAGTTGCAAAGGGCCTCACTAAGTAGCTGAGGGTGTCTGCAAACTGTGATCTTCCTGTCTCCGCCTCCCAAATGCTGGGATTACATGCCCGGCTAGTGGCTGTTTTTTTATTCATAAAACTGTCACCTCACAATGTCAAGAAGGCTGCTATAGATCCAGAAAAAGGAGAAGATAGATACGTGTGTGTGTGTGTGTGTGTGTGTGTGTGTGTGTGTGTGTGTGTTACTGGGGATGGAACTCAGGGGCATTCTACCTCTGAGGTATACCACCAGCCCTCTTTTATTCTTTTATTTTGGAACAAGGTCTCACTAAGTTGTGCAGGGCCTGTTGCTGCGGCTGGTCTTGAACCTGCCGTCCTCCTATCTCAGCCTTCCACCTGGGATTACAAGTGTGTGCTACCACTCCTGGATTTTTTTTTTTTTTTTTAAGTAAGATCTCACGAAGTTGCTGAGGCTGGCCTCAAACTTGTGATCTTCGTGTCTCAGTCTCCCGAGTTCTGGGATTATAGGTATGTGCCACTGTGCCCAGCAGTACAGATATTCTTAGTTGACTTGTGTTCCTCTAACAGAAAACCCGAGGCTGGGTCATGTATAAAGAAAAGTAGTTTTCCTCCTGTTATGGTTTCCATATAGTTCACGTCTGCAGGAACCTAGTCCGGGGTGGTGATGTTGGGAGTTGGCGGATCCTTGAGGAGAGGGGTCTAGTGGACGGTGGCTGGATCACTGGGGTTGCTGCCCTGGGAAAGGGTTAATAGAGCTCCCATGGAGGCCTGATCAGTGCTCCCAAGGGTGCTTGTTACAGAGCAAGGTCACCCCGCGCACTTGGCTTCTGATTGCTGCTGCTTCCCCTTCTCCTTTGCCATGTTGTGATGCAGCCAGGGTGGCCCTCCCCGGAGCTGGGCAGCAGGGCCACCTGACCCAGCTGGCCCATCTGCTGTCTCCAAATCTGGGAGCGGAAGAAACCTCTTTTCTTTATACAACATCTAGCCTCAGGCCTTTTATTCTAGCAATGGAAAATGAACCAATATACCTCCCTTCCCCTTGCTCACATGCTAAGCTTTGCCTGACCTTCAGCCTCCCCTGGAACTTGGCCCATTATCCAAACAGGCTCTTGCTAAATTGCTGAGGCTGGCCTGGAATTTAAGTTTCTTAGGCTGGCTTCAAATCCATGATTCTCCTGTCTCAGCCTCCTTAGCACTGGGATTACAAGCAAACTCCATGATACCTGGCTCCAATAAAGGTACTTTTTGTGTGTGTGGGTTTGGGGATGGAACAAAGGGGCATTTGACCTCCGAGCTATACCCCCTACCCTATTTTTTATTCTTTATTTTGAAACAGGGTCTCACTGAGTTGCAGAGGCCTCACTAAGTAGCTGAGGCTGTCCGTAAATCGTGATCCTCCAATCTCAGCCTCCCGAATGCTGGGATTACAAGCATGCGCCACCACGCCCAGCTCAATAAATGTATTTTTAATGAACAAGGCCAAGTTAGTAGCAATATTTGATGGGAATATTTTCCTAATCATATCAAAGAGGATTTTCTTCAAAAGATATAATTTAGGGGGGAAATCCCCGAAAACTCCAAAGCTTCATATACATCTATTAAAAATACAAACATTTGGAGCCAGATATGGTCACATACACCTGAAATCCCAGTACTTGGGAGGCTGAGACAGGAAGGTTGCGAGCTGCAGACCAGCCTCAGCAATGTAGTAAGGTCCTCAGCAACTTAGCGAGAATAAATAAATGAATAATGAATAAAAAATAAATAAAATAGGAATGGTGGTATAGCTGAGAGGTAGAATGTCCCTGGGTTCAATCTCTGGCAACAACAACAACCACACACACACACACACACACACACACACACACACACACACACACACACACAAGCCAGGTGTAGTTGTGCACAGCTATAAACCCAGTACTTGGGAGGCTGAGACAAGAGGTTCATAGGTTTAAGGCCAGCCTCAACAACTTACTGAGGCTTTCAGCAAAGTAGTGAGACCTTGTTTGAAAATGAAAAATAAAAAGAGGCCGAAGATGTAGCTTAACGGTAGAATGCCCCCAGGTTTAACCCTCAGTTACCACCCCCCCAAAAAAGAATATAGAAGAGAAATAAAAAATGCATATAGTTGGACCAGTGGTGTTGGTCGGTGGTAGGGTAGTTGCCGGCATGTTCAAGGCCCTAAGTTGGATCCCCAAGACTGCAAAATAACAAGAACTGCCCCCCAAAAAATACCTGTTAGTCTGGTAGTCTTTTTTTTTTTTTTTAAATCAGTACAAAGATCCGGGCGTGGTGGCGCACCTTGTAATCCCAGCATTTACAGGCTGAGACCAGTGGATCGTGCAGCCTCAGCTACTTAGTGAGGCCCTTTGCAACTCAGTGAGACGCTGTTTCCAAATAAAGAATAAAAAACAGGGCTGGGGGTGTCACGTGGAGGTAGAATGTCCCAGAGTTGCATTCCCAGTACCAAAACAAAAACCAAAAACAACAAAAAAAAATCTAGGGCCTCAGATACTAGTGCTATTTAGTATACATTTTTCTCTTAGGATTAGAACCAGTGTTTATTACACAAAACAAAAAAATTTTAATAGGAGCGATTATTTTGTCCTTCTCCTTGATTAGCTGGCTATTGAAAATGAATTACAATAATAACGTAATAATAATGTCCAAGCTCTTCATATCTAATTAGGAATTATCTCAGAGTGGGGAATGAGGAATAAAATAGTTGCTAATGTTTTATATGTTTCCACCAACCAGCTAAGAAAATTAGACAGGAGCGATAAGTGGGGGGAAAAATGACCGGGTGGCCGTGGTTTAAGGTTTTTCAGCTGCTGGTTAGAAAATTGGGGCTTGGCCAATCAAAGGAGATTCTTTGCAATAGAGAGTCCACGCCTGGAATGTCGTTTCTTACAAACCGCAAGTTTTGAAAGCATAAAAACGAAGCTTGTTTTAGTGGGGGATAAAAGAAAAAAATGTAACCTATATGCAGAACGGAGTGGATAATGCAGCTATTGAAGGCACCCATGGGTGGGCGCTGAGTGAGGGGCTTGGGACGGCGGGGTGCGGGGAGAAGCGTGTGTGGGCTCCTCTCTGAGCACAGGAAGTCACAGGAAGCAGCTGTCGGCTCCTGGGCGCGCCCTCTCTCCCTCTTTGACCCTAGAAACAGGGAGAAACACACACATCCATATATATCGAAGGTGTGTCAGAGTGAGAAGGGTGGATGGTGCAGGCGGAGGCCCAGTGTGTGGGCTCCTGGTATTCCCAGAGCTAATTGTGCACGCGAGCGCTGGTCCACAGTCACCCTGAAGGTGGATCCAGACCCAGCTTGGGCATCTGCTTGGTAGCTGGAGGATAAAGCGGAGATGAAATCCAGCCGCCCTAGATGGTCAGGCTGGGGACTGGCTGGAATAGAAAAGGGGCCATCAGCCAGGCGTGGTGCTGCGCACTTTTATTATTATTATTATTATTATTATTATTATTATTATTATTATTATTTTTGCAGGTCTGGGGATGGAACCGAAAGGCATTTGGCCTCCGAGCTATACCCCCTACCCAATTTTTTGTTCTTTATTTTGAAACAGGGTCTCACTGAGTTGCAGAGGGCCTCACTAAGTAGCTGAGGCTGTCCACCCACCGTGATCCTCTGGTCTCAGCCTCTCAGCCTTCCGAATGCTTGGGTTACAAACATGCACCACCACGCCCGGCTCTGGCTTCTTTTAAAATTAATTAATTAATTATTTTGCACTGGGGATTGAACCGAGAGGCATTCTACCTCTGAGCTACACCCCAGCTCGATTTTATTTTTATTTGGAAACCGGTCTCGCCAGGTGCTTGAGGCTCACTACTTGCTCAGGCTGTCCTTGAACCTGTGATCCTTCTGTCTTAGCCTCCCCAGTACTAGATTTACAAGGGTGTGCCACCACGCCCAGCTTCTTTTTATTTTGAAATGGGGTCTCACTAAATTGCTGAGTCTGGCCTTAAACCTGTGACCCTCCTGTCTCAGCCTCCTAAGTACTGGGATTATAGGCATATACTCCCACTCCTGACTGGGACTCCTTTATTCTTGACTGGGGAATGCAGTGGAAGAGAGGGTGTGCTTATTGATGTATGGAGTTCATGAAACTTTTGGGTCTCTATCTGGGGATGTCTAGGAAACCTCTCAGAAGTGACTCTAGGCAGGCAGGGATGTACTACAAACCCAGCATTTGGGAGGCTGAGACAGAAGGGTCCGGGTTTGTGAACAGCCTCAGCTACTTAGTGAGGTTCTTTGCAACTCAGTGAGACCGTGTTTTAAAATAAAGAATAAAAAATAAAATAAAAACAAGCCAGGCGTGGTGGTGCATGTTTGTAATCCCAGCATTCGGGAGGCTGAGACTGGAGGATCGTGGTTTGCAGACAGCCTCAGCTACTTAGTGAGGCCCTTCGCAACTCAGTGAGACCTGTCTCAAAATAAAGAATAAAAAATAGGCTGGGGGTGTAGCTCGGAGGTGGAATGTTCCTGAATTCCATTCCCAGACCTGCAAAAAGAAAAGAAAGAAAGAAAGAAAGAAAGAAAGAAAGAAAGAAAGAAAGAAAGAAAGAAAGAAAATAAATAGGGCTGGGGTGTCCCTCAGAGGTAGAATGCTCCTGGGTTCTATATCCCCAGTACTGCAAAAAAAAAAAAAAAAAAAAAAAAATGATTGCAGGTTTAAGACCAGCCTCAGCAGCAATGTACTGATACTCTGTCTCAAATATATATATATGTAGGCATGGGTCACACGCTTGTAATCCCAGTGTTTGGGAGGCTGTGACAGGAGGATTGCAGGTTTGCAGCCAGCCTCAGCTACTTAGTGAGGCCCTTTGCAACTCAGTGAGACCCTGTTCTAAATAAAGAATAAGCTGGGTGTGGTGGCACATGCTTGTAATCCCCGCACTTGGGAGGCTGAGACAGGAGGATCGTGTAGGTTCAAAGTCAGCCTCAGCTACTTAAGTGAGGCTCTCAGCAACTTAGACCCTGTTTCCAAATAAAATAGAAAATAGGTCTGGGAGTATAATCTGGAGGTAGAAAGCCTCTGGGTTCCAACCCCAGTACCACCAAAAAAATAAAGAATAAAAAAATAGGGCTGGATGTGTAGCTCAGAGGTAGAATTCCCCTGGGTTCCATCCTCAGTACCAAAAAAGTGTGTGTGTGTGTGTGTGTGTGTGTGTATATACACACACACACATACATACAATGTATGCATATAGATACAATGTATGTATATATACAATATATAAATATAAATAAATATATACACATACATATACATATACACACATACACACACACACACACACACACACATATCTGGGGGTGTAGTTTGGAGGAGGTTGAATGCCCTGGGTTTAACCTCCAGCACCAAATACTGTCTTATTCTAAGCTCTTTACAACATCAACCCATCAGTCCTCAGACCATCCCTATGAGAAGGAGAGTACTGTGAGCCTGCTTTTAAAGATGGAGCCGTGAAGCCCAGAGACACTAAGTTACTTGCCCAAGGTCACACAGCTGACAAGGGACTCAGGGAAGGTTGGCTGGGCCAGGGTCTTTGTAATCACTGGTCTGTTTTCCTCCACGGGGTGTGTGTGTGTGTGTGTGTGTGTGTGTGTGTGTGTGTGCATGCGTGTGCGCGCACAAGAATTCCATATGGAGACACAGACCCTGGGGCTGTCACCCTCTCCCAAGCAGAAAGGCTCATTTCTCTGGCTTCGTGACACCAGTTTCCTTTCAGGGAGGAGCGGCTGGTCTGAGCCCAGGGAGCGCTCTGCTGAGCTGCATGGCCACATTCCAGCCTTTTCCAAGGCCATGACTGGGCTGGAGAAAGAGGCCACTTCTGAGAAGAGAGAACAGCCCGGTGCCCAGCAAGAGGCAGGTGCAAGGCTGGCATTTCACCGCAGCTCAGCCTCCCATCCCGGCCAGGTGCTGGGGAGGGTGGGGAGGGAGGGCCTTGGAGGCCCCCTGACGCCCTCCCAGACATTGTTTTTGAATCTCAGCTTGGGTTTCTTTTTCTTTCTTTCTTTCTTTCTTTCTTTCTTTCTTTCTTTCTTTCTTTCTTTCTTTCTTTCTTTCTTTCTTTCTTTCTTTCTTTACAGTACTTGGGGTGGAACCCAGGCGCATTCTACCTTGGAGCTACACCCCAGCCCTATTTTTTAATTATTTACCTTGAAACAGGGTCTCACTGAGTTGCAGAGGGCCTCACTAAGTAGCTGAGGCTGTTCTCAAATCTGTGATCCTCCTGTCTCAGTCTCCCAAATGCTGGGATTACAAGCATGCTCCACCATGCCCGGCTTCATTTTTCTTAAAATACATGTTGAGGCTCTTTTTTAATTTTTATTTTTTTGCTTGTTTGTTTGTCCCTCTGCCTTGAAGTTTCTGAAATATTCCACCATGCCATCCCTGCCAAGTCCGCAGCGCGGGAGCCTGTTCGCAGCCAAGTGGGAGAGTGTCTCCACACACTGTCGTTCCAGTGAAAACAGAAAATAAAATTCAATAAAGTCAATCAAAAGAGGAGGCGTCGCTAAGCCCCTGGGTGTCCGCCTCTCTAACCCTGACCCAGTGGGGCTATAAGTTTGCACGCTAGGCTCCTTTGATCTTCTCCAAGATGGAAGATTCATCAGAGCCCAGAAAATGTTTCTGAGCTCTTGGTTCCTTACCTGGGACCACCCTCACTCCACTCCTGTCTCCTTCTCCTTCTCCTCCTTCCTCCCTTTCTCTCTCTCTCTCTCTCTCTCTCTCTCTCTCTCTCGTTGGTACTGTTTGGGGATTGAACAAAGAGGTATTCTACTTCTGAGCTACACCCTAGCCCTTTTTAATTTTCTTTTTTGTTTTAAAATAGGTTCTTGTTAAGTTGATGAGGCTGATCTCCAGCCTGCAATTCTCCTGCCTCAGTCTCCTAAATATTGGGATTATAAATATGTGCCACCAGACTCAGCTTTTTTTTTTTTTTTTTTTGGTGGTGGTCCTGGGGGTGGAACCCAGGAGCTTTCTACCTCCAGGCTATACTCCCAGACCCATTTTTTATTTTATTTGGAAACAGGGTCTCACTAAGTTACTGAGAGCCTCACTAAGTAGCTGAGGCTGGCTTCGAACGTGTGTAATCCTCCTATCTCAGCCTCCCTCCTGTTCAGCTCTGGGATTACAAGTGTGCGCCACTGTGCCTGGCTCTTTTTTTTTTTTAATGCTTTTATCTTATTGTAATGCATTGTAATCTTATTTCATAAAAAAATTCAGCGACAGGGACATACATATATACACAACAACACTTGGTAAGTCTCTCCCACACCACGAATTCTGAGCAATTCAGACTCATCAACCGAGCAGGACCTTGTTTCCAAATAAAGTATAAAATAGGTCTGGGAGTATAGCCTGGAGTTCCACCACCCCTAGTATCACACACACACACACAAAAAAAAAAAAAAAAAAAAAAAAAAGAAAAAGAAAAAAAGGAAAAGAAAAAAACTGGGGTGGCACTCTTCCAGGTATGAAGCCCTGCTAGAGACAGACTTTTCATAAGCTGCTTCCTGTCCTTTCTCCAAAGACGGCTCCCACAAATAAAGACACAAAAGAGAATAATGAAGTACCCGTCATCGCCCTAGTAGTCCCCCTCCCCTCCTCCTCCTCCCCCCCTCCTCCCTCCTCCTCCTCCTCCTCCTCCTCCTCCTCCTCCTCCTCCTCCTCCTCCTCCTCCTCCTCCTCCTTCTTCTTCTTCTTCTTCTGTAGTGCCGGGGATGGAACCCAGGGCATTCTTCCTCCAAGTGACACCCCTGTCCTATTTTTTATTCTTTATTTTGAAACAGTTTCACTGAATTGCAGAGGACCTCATTAAGTAGCTGAAGCTGTCCACGAACCGCGACCCTCCTGTCTCAGCCTCCCAAATGCTGGGATTACAAGTGTGTGCCACCATGCCCGGCAGTACCAGACTTCTTGTTGGATGTGTGAGATAGTTAACTTCATTCATCCCACAAGTGTTTATTGAGCACTTACTGTGTACCAGTCAACTGAAAAAGAGTTTAGCATCCTGAGCCGGGCGTGGTGGCGCACGCTTGTAATCCCAGCATTTGGGAGGCTGAGAGAGAGGATCACACAGGTTCGAAGCCAGCCTCAGCTACTTAGTGAGGCTCTCAGCAACTTAGTGAGACCCTGTTTCCAAATAAAGTATAATAGCCGGGCGTGGTGGCACATGCTTATAATCCCTGCGCTTGGGAGGCAGAGACAGGAGGATCGCGCAGGTTCGAAGCCAGCCGCGCGCACTGGTTTAGGAGACCCTGTTTCCAAATAAAAATGTAAAAATAGGTCTGGGAGTGTAGCCCGGAGGTAGAAGGGCTTCCAGGAACCCCAGTACCACCAAAACAAAACAAAACAAATAAAGTATAATATAGGACTGAGGGTATAGTCCGGAGGTAGAAAAGCCCCTGGGTCCCACCCTCAGTACCACAAAAATAAATAAATAAATAAATAAATAAATAAATAAATAAATAAATACATAAGTAAATAAAAAAGATTAACATCCTCCCGTCTGGGAGCATCGGCCAGTGTGGATGGCCAGCAGGGAAACCAAGGTCAGGCAGGGCCGCCTGGTGTGGACTCATCATCTCGGGAGTCGCCGTCATGGGGAAGAACGTTGCTTGTGAATTAGCTGTGGCTGTATCTCAGGGAGCCTTCTAGTAAGCTGGGTGGGGGGGATGCTGACTCCTCGTTGAAGCGGGGGTCATGTATTGGAAATGTAATTCCTGCCCCAAACCCTCAATCCTCTTCTCTCTCTCCCGTTTCTTCTTCAGTGCCAGTCCCTGCTCTCTCTAGATGTCAACGGTGCCCTCGGGTGACAGCATGGCAGGACCTCTGCCAGATGGCATTTGTCTGTGTTTTTATCCAAATGGCCCAAATTCTTCACCACCGTGTGATGCAGCCACGGACTGCTCAGATCAGAGATGAGAAGGAAACAGCCCAGACGCCTCTCTGGTAAATTTTTAGTTTTGCGAGGTAAAACAAAACAAAACAAAAAGGCCCCCAGGGGCTGTTTCTGCTAATTCGTCCCCCGGAGGACTGACGGTGTCGTGTCGGTGTCCGTGAGCACGAGCTGCCCGTGGTCAGCCTGGGCCGATTCCGAGGGGCGCGTCCTGTCGTGTTGATGCAAGTGGGGTTCAGGGAGAGAGGCGGTGGGCAAGAGCCCCAGTGGCCTTCGTGTGGTCTCCCTCGAGGGGCAGAGGGCTCGTGTCCTTACACCTCCTCATCCAGATTTCTCAACCCGTGAACGGAATGTTATTGCCCCATTTTTTTAAGATGATAAAAGCGGTTCAGAGACGTAGCTCACTGTACAGTTCAAACTACAGGCTGTGCGTCACGTGACCTCTTCCTCCTCCTTTTTCTGTGGATTGAATCCAGGGGCATTCTACCTCTGAGCTGCGTCCCCCGTCCTGTTTGTTTTGAAATAAGGTCTCACGAAGTTGCTTGAGGGCCTCACTAAATCGCTGAGGCCGGCCTTGAACCTATGATCCTCCTGTCTCAGCCTCCCAAGTACAGGGATTACAGGCATACGCCACCATGCCCAGCTCATCGTGTGTGGCTGTTTCAATTCTCTCAACCTCCTTCCGAGTTAGGAGTTATTACCACTGTGTTGGAAAACAAGACTCAGGCTTAGGCATGATTAGTAACTTGGCGGAGGCTACTAAACTGGTAGGTGGTGGAGTCTGAATTCAAACTAGCCATCTCAGCAGACTCCAGGATTTTGTAAACCAACTGCCTTTTACTTTCTTAGGACCAGGTCAGTTACAGTGTAGCATTAAGGATTTATCCCCGTTCACTGGAAACACTGTTGCTTCCTCAACAGAAGGCCCCAGACCTCAGACTGGCGGAGACATGCACCTGCAGGTCTCTGGGTTTCGGTGGAGGATTCCCTGCAGGATCCTCTACACATTGAAGTCTCTGACTACTCAAATCTCAAATGTCCACGGATTTGCATTTAACCTGTGTACATCTTCCTTATACCCGAAGTCATCTCTAGACTATTTGTGATACTTAGTACAATGTAATGTAAATACTTTTTTTTTTTTTTTTGGTACTGAGGATTGACAGTCCTTTTTATTTTTTGTTTTGAAACAGGGTCTTGCTAGGTTGCTGACAGCCTTGCTAAGTTGCTGAGGCTGTCCTTGAATCTATGATCCTCTTGTCTCAGCCTCCCAAATCCTGGGATTATAGGGATACGACACCACACTTGATTTATGAATGCTACTTTTTTTTTTGGTGGTATTGGTGATTGAACCCAGGGGAATTCTTTCTCTGAGCTACACTCTCAGCTGTATTTTAGTTTTTATTTGAAAACAGGGTGTTCTTACTAAGCGGGAAAGGCCTCATCAAGTTGCTGGGGCTGGCCTCAAACCTGCGGTCCTCCTATCTCAGCCTTCCAAGTACTGGGATTACAAGCGTGCACCACCACACCCAGTGTGAATGCTATTTGAACAGTTATTAAACTGCACTGTTTGGAAAAGTAACGACAAGAAATAAAGACCTGTGCATGCTCAGTACAAATGCAGTCTTTGTTTTCTGAATATTTTCCACCTCTGATTGGTTGGCTCTGAGGAGCCTCTAGAATGGAGGGCTTAGGTTGACTGTCACTTCCAGGAAAGCCCTGATGTTCTTCTAAGCACCGTGCTAGTAAATCATTCATCCTCACACCAACCCTCAGTGATGGGCTCCACTATCGACTCAATTCCGTAGAGGGGGAAACCGAGGCATGGTGTTTTGAAGTAACTTGTCCTAAAATTACACCTCTCTTTGTGTATGTGATATTATGGCCTGAAGCCAGGGGCATTCTACCTCTGAGTTACATCCCCAGCCCTATTTTATTTTAATTTTAAAACCGGGCCTCACTAAGTTGTTAAGGCTGGTAGCAAACCCGTGATTCTCCTGTCTCAACCTCCTAAGTACGGAGATGACATACAAGCTGTGTCCACTGTGGCTGTCAAGGATGATTTTAAATTTTCCTTTTGAGGTTTATCCCCCAAGGCCTGGGCAATTCCTTTTCTGGTTCCTTAATTTTTAACAAGATAAAACCGGCCAGCAGGCATTCCCACCCTCCGGCACATAATTCGTCCATCCCAGCCTTTGTTGCTGATTAGGTAAAGTCCGAAGTTCTTAAGGCAAGGGGGGACGCTCTGTCCTGGTGTAGAAAAAAGAGGTTTCACTGGAGGTTTTAAAGTCAGCATCTCCGTTTCCGGGTCCCTCACAACCTTGTGAAACCATTCTGATTTTACAGAGGAGACTCAGGGGTCAGTGTGAACCTTGCTGGAGTCACCTTCTCTGCCCAGTAGGAGATCATGATGCCCGAGTCCCACACTGTGACTCCAGGTTCACTTGCCAGGCAGGATGAGCCAGCCCAGCGAGTCCCGGACTCTCCAGGGTTCAGGTAAGGCCACGATGCTCTACCTGGAGCCGGTGTGGTGTCCAACATCCTCCTGCGTCCACGGGAAGGGAGTGCGTTGGGATTTTTTTTTCTCCTAAAAAAGTTCCTGTCTCCCAGCCTAGAGCCAGCCAGACGCCTCCCAAACCAGACCACGTGTCGCAGGTACGACGTTTTTTGGCTCTTTGCCTCCGCCGTTCAGTTCCCTCTTCCTCTCCGCCTTAGGTGGCAGGAAAATCCTTTACCTTCGACCAATCCCACCGATGCCGAGCCGCGCGCGCGCGCGAGCCAACTCAAGCTGTTTCAGTGCACACCATTGGCCACCTCCACCTCTGCAGAGTGACAGGCAGCTTCGCGGGCCTATGGCAGGAGCAGGCAGAGGCCGCTCGGCCCTCCCCGAGCTGCTTTGTTAGGGGATCCCTCGCAGGTCCCTGGCCGCCGCGCCAACGCCGCCTTCTCGCGGTCTCCCCAGGCTGCGCCACCCGGGCCTCTAGGGGAAGCATCCCGTGGCGCGCGCCGCCCGCATCGCTCCAGCCTCGGGCTGCGGGCCGGGAGGCAGCGCGGTACCCAGCGTGCGTGTGTTGTCACTCTCCAGCCCAACTCCGAACGCCCCGCTCCCGTATCCGGCGTCTGCGATTGGCTGGCCGGAGGCGGAGCGATTGTCAGGAGGCCCAATCGGAGCGCGGTTTCCCACGGGCTCGCGCGGCCCCGCCCCCGAGGCCGCCGGCCGAGGCTCCCTGACAGCTCCCATTGGCAGACGGCGCGCGGCCGGGGCCGCCAGGCTGAGCAGCGCCGCCGCCGTCGGGCGCGCAGCTCTGCAGCGCGGCGCACGCTCGGGCGCTGCAGCCCCAGGGGCCCGGCCGCCCCGCATTGTGCCGGGCCGCGTAGCCGAGACCCCGGACGGACGTCGCAGGTGAGTACCGCGGGCCTCGGGAGCGCGGGCCGGCTGGCCAGGACCTTCCGAGGGATGGCGATGAGGATGCTGGAGCCGCTGTACGCGTGCCGGGCACGTCCTGACCCCGGCTCCCGCACACTGGGGCTCCCGGCGGGTCCTAGCTCCCCCGGATCGGGCTTTACTCGTATTGTTTTCTAGTGCACACGGTTGGGAGGTGGGGGGGGTGTCGGTGGGAAGGCGAGAGGAGACATCCCTGTCGCCAAGGTGCGTCCAGGAGGGAGGCGAGACGGCGGAGCTCGGGTGCCGGACGCCGAATGGGAGTGACACTGTCCAGGCATTGGCAATTCTGTCTTCCTGGCAGCAGGAGGTCAGAGCTGACTCGCGGCGGCGGCATCCCTGTGCATTTATCGGCGGATTTTTAAAATCAACTTAGGGGAGGGCGTGCGAGTGTGAGCTCTGTGTGTGCCACGGTCCCTGACTTGGGCACTTACGGGCCTGGATTTTTGGCAGCGCTTCCCGGGCGCTCACCCTGGCCATCCGTGCAGCGCCCCGGGCTGGACACACCGGACCGAGAGCCCGCGGTGGGCACCCGAGCGGGAGGCCAGGGAGGGGGCATTTAGGGTGGAATCCTGTGGATGTGCAGACAATGACTCGTCCGGGTGGCGGGGTCCCGGGGGGGGGGTCTGCGTTGGTTCCCCGACTCCGATCCGGTCCCCGCCTGGCCCTAGCCGGCTTTGCCGCTCGGATGCCGCTGCACCGCGCTGCTGGACACCGGGTAGGGACCCGCGTGGGGCCCGCTTTTGTTTACAGACCTCGCCATTGGGCGAGAGCTCTGCGCTGCGCTCCCCTGCGCTGGCCGCGGCCGCTCGCCCCCTCCGAGTGTGGAGAAGTTGGTGCGCGCTGTCAGGTGACGCCCCCTCCCCCGGCCCCCAGGTGATGCAGGGAGAAGACCCCAACCCGGCCGGCGCTTTGCGCCCCGCCCCGCGCCCTCAGGCCCCCTGCGTCCCGAGGCGCGCATCCCAGCCCCGGGCTCTCGCCCGGGTGGCCGTCGGGGCGCTGACCTGGCCACCGCATCCCTTTCCAGTCGCAGCCTCCGGTTTTCCTCCGGGTCAGGTTGACTTAGAAGCCTGCCTTTGCCTAGGGCCGGCAGGTTTTGAAGGACGCGCGCGAGCCCTTTGGGACAGTGCAGCCCGCGCCTGCGTCCCTGGTACCCACGCGGCCCCGCGCAGCCTCCTGGAGCCAGAGCCGCGGGGATCGGGTTACCGGGCTTGCTGACTCTGCGCCCACTTCGAGCCGGCGCACAGCTTGAGAGCCTGGGCCTGAGGTCAAACAAATCGGGGTCCCAGTACCTGCCCAGTGTCCCTCGCAAGCTGGGTGAGCCTGGCCGAGCTACTTAATCTCCCTGACTCTCAGTTTGTGCGTCTGTGAAGTGGGGGTAATGAGTATGCTCATGGTGGGCAAAGGGTTAAACGTAATAGAGATTTAACAGCCGGCACCGGGACAGCCCTATGGGGAACGCTGGAGTAAAGTCCAGTCTTAGGGGAGCCCCGTGTCGCCTCCTTTTTCTGCAGTCTCCACTCTTCCAGCTCCTATTTTATTTTAAAAGGCACCAAGGACTGCTTTCGGCTTCAACAAGGACTTGTTTTCCTTGGCTCCCGATCTAGTTATACTTATCTAATCGCTCGCTGCTCGTTTTTGGGAGGTGTTTGAGTTTCCATTAGGTTTCAGCTGTTTCTCTTTCCTTCTTCCTCAAGCCCGGGAGGCCCCACCTGGGCTGGGAGGAGAAATTGGGCAGCCAGGTGGGAAGCGTTAGCCGACCGACCAATGGTGGCCATCGACCAATGGTGGCCATCGACCAATGGTGGCCGCGCGGCACGATTAAGGCCGGGATGGAGGGCGGTTTGAACCAAGAGGTCTGTCTGGAGGCTGGGAGGCTGCGCTTCTAGGAGAGGTGAGCATAACCTGTGTGTTGGAGCAGAAAGTTTGCCAAATCAGAGTTCCAGAGTGGGCTCTTTTGTGTTTCTGAGCAGGGAGCATTGCTTTGGAGAGGTAAACACCGAAGTTGCTAAGTAATTATCTTTGAATAGAGGGGAAATAAACTTAAGGAGGCTGTTGACTGAGCGAGGAAAGGATAGAACTGATTTCACTGAATATCTTAGAAATCCTGTTTATATATATAATGTATATATATATATATATCACATGAAACTGCTGTTAGTATATATATAATGCTGTTATATATATACAAAATGCTGTTTATATATAATGCTGTTATACCTATAAAATGCTGTTAGTATATGTAAAAATATATAAAATGCTGTTATATATACAAAATGCTGTTAGTATATATATAAATATTTTTTTTTTATTTTTGCGGTACTGATTGGAACCCAGGGGCATTCTACCTCTGAGTGACACCCCCCAGCCCTATTTTTTTAATTAACTATTTTGAAACAGGGTATCTCTGAGTTGCAAAGGGCCTCACTAAGCTGAGGCTGTCTGGGAACAGCCATCCTCCTGTCTCAGCCTCTCAAATGCTGGGTGTGTCACCACGCCCGACTTCAGTATATGTTTTGACTTGGTTCTCCTCTTCGCCCAGTTCACCTTTTTCAGGCCAAAAAGAAGTCAGTTTCTTGTTGAAAGAAAAAAAAAAAAAAGAAAGAAAAAAACATCAAACCAAAACAACAACACATAATCAGACAAATAATTAGAAAAGCCAATCTCATGCTTGTTGGCAGACTAAGATATTATTGAAAAAAAAAAAGCTTCGTGTTTTCACACCCTTTTGCTTACTGGGACAAATATCGAACTGGGTCCAACAACACGTCCTGTGGATGTGGACCTCAGCAGCCTTTGCCAGTAGAAACAAGCAAACAAACAAACAAACACAGACTCCAGGCAAGAGGCTGGTGGTCTGGCACAAGCCCACAGCCACTGTCCCCTCAGTTAGTTCCCTGGGCCGGCCTCAGTCACCTTGGGTGGTGGTTGATGTTAGGCTCTAAGCCCCAGGTGCTGTTGGAGTGGAATGACCCTGTAGCATGATTGCTGGGGATCACTTTAATAAATGTGATATCCACTTAAGGTTTCGATTCAGAAATCATCCCATTCCCCGCTGGACTTGTTCTGGGAATTCTCTTGGGGATGCCCGCAGGCCTCTTCCCCCCTTGCTGCCGTCTGAGGATCAAATCAGTTGGGGGGCCTAAACTTAAAGAGAGCATGTGGTCAGGAAATCTCATTAGCTGACAATTTAACTACACTCTAATGCTCACCCAAAGAGCCTGGACAAAGACTTCCCCTCCTCCCCCCTTCAGCTCTCTTTCCCCGCCCCCTCCACGCCAGAAAGGCAAAGCACCGGGATCCCCTCTCCTCCCTCCAAAATGCCTGCGGTTTTGGTGAACTCAGGCAACCCCAGGCTTTCTGGGGGCACCTGGGAAGGAATTTCACAGGTGTGCTTGGCTGGAGGCCTGCTGTGTGTGTGTGTGTGTGTGTGTGTGTGTGTGTGTGTGTGTGAGCACCCTACCTTCTTTCTGCAAGGACCTTAATAAGTGAGAAGAGGCATTTTTTTTCCCTTGGGGGAGGGTGTTTAACGGTGTGAAGGGTGCATACCACAGGTCTGTGATTTCCCAAATGAGGAATAGAGGGGAGAGCGCAGGAATCCCATGGAAGCTAGAAGTAGGTAACAGCAGAAGAGGCTGTCTCCTGCTGGAGACTGGAGGACTGCAGAGGGATGAGCCCGGAGCTCTATGGGCCCCGTGCAGATGATGCCTGTGGGATTCTGGAACAACAGCACTGAGAAACATCGGTATTTTCACCACCTCCAGGCATTTGGTCTCCTGTATCGAAAACACAGGTTTGTGTGTGTGTGTGTGTGTAAAGGGCAAAACCATACCAATTTAGTTTAACAACCTTGATTTTTTTTGTGTGTGTGGTACTGGATGTGGAACACAGGGGCATTCTACCTCCAAGCTACACCCCCAGACCTATTTTTTATTCTTTATTTTGAAACAGGGTCTCACTGAGTTGCATAGAGCCTCACTAAGTAGCTGAGGCTGTCTGCGAACCGCGATCCTCCTGTCTCAGCCTCCCAAATAAACGCTGGGGTTACCAGGGTACGCCACCATGCCTGGCTGGTTTTATTTTCAATTCTGGAATCAGGCAGCACTTTGTTGCAATAAAATAGAATAATTGTTCTAAAGGTCCAAGAAAAGGAGTTTATTTGTTTGTTTGGGATTGAACCCAGAGTCATTCTACTTCTGAGGTATACCCCCAGCCTGATTTTATTTCTTATTTGGAAACAGGGTCTCACTAGGTTGCTGAGACTTTCACTAAGTTGCTGAAGTTGCCTCTAACCTGGAATCCTTCTGTCGCAGCCTCCCAGGGACTGGGATTACAGGCATGTGCTGCAAAACCTGGCTAGGAGTTTGGTTTCATAGACAGAGAAAGGTTTGTGAATGCAGAAACAAAAACAGTGCAAATTCCTTATATATACACTTACTTTTTTTTTTCTAAATTGAGTAAATAGATGGAGGGTGTTTTTTAAAGTTCTTTCTTTCTTTCTTCTTTCTTTCTTTCTTGTACTGGGGTTTGAACCCAGGGGCATTCTACCTCTGAGCTATGTCCCCAGCCTTATTATATGTGTATATATTTTCTTTCTTTCTTTCTTTCTTTCTTTCTTTCTTTCTTTCTTTCTTTCTTTCTTTCTTTCTTTCTTCAAAACAGGGTCTCAGTAAGATGCAAGTGGCCTCACTAAGTTGCTGAGGTTGACCTCAAAACCCATGATCCTCCTGTCTTAGCCTCCCAAGTACTGGGATTACAAGTGTGCGCCACGACGTCCCCAGTTTAATTTTTCTTTTTGCAACAGGGTCTCGCTGGGTTGCTGACAGTCTCACTAACTTGCTCAGCTCGGTCTCAAACTTGCCGTCTTTCTTTCTTTCTCAGCCTTCCAGGTACTGGGATTACAGGCATGTGCAACCAGGCCTAGCTTGCTTTTCTGTTTTTTTTTTTTTCAATAGAGCACCCCCCAATAAAACAAGATATATAAGGCCTCAATAAACATTTTCTGTTTTTTTTTTCTCAATTCCACACTTTGTCTTTTCCTCTTTGAACAATTCCATTTTATGTAACTTCTGTGTAAAAAAAAAAAAAAAAAGCCTCATCATCGTTGTGGATCAAACTGCTTATTTGAAAAATTAAAGAAAAATAAAGGAGGTACTCAGCAATAAATCAGTACTCAGAAAGGAACAGAGTGTTTTGAAAATAAAACAGTGTTCTAGTGTAAAAGGGTACACGATATGAATAGTTAGGCAGATTTCCCCCTTCCCAACCTCCTGCCACCGTCTTCCACACCCCGGCAGCATAAGCCTTCCTCTGTTTTCTGGTCTGCTGGGACCTCATTAAGAAATTCACAAGGGCCCGGGCTGCAGGTATGGGAATCCAGAGCCGTTCCTCTGGCGTGTGTTGGTAGGAGATTCTTTTAGAAGGCCTTGAAAGCTTGCTAGTTGTAGAGGTTCCTCCCCCAGCTGGGCTCAGGCAGAGCCCAGAGACCTTGTATTTTGCCACAGGCACCGGAGTGGGGTCTCGAGAGTGTCCTGGGTCTGAGAGCCCATCAGTTGTCTGCATTTAGAAGAGATTAAACAAAGAGCTCTGGACCATTGGAGAACTCTGTGCGCAGAGCACAACCTGTTTCAGGGATGGACCAAGCCCTAAGAGGCTGGGTCTTCCCAAACCTGTCTTTCTATCCAGGGTGACTGGTGTCTTTGGGGTGGGAGGACCTAGTAATTTAGAGCCTGCCCAAACCAAAGTATACTTTTAAGTTTTCTTTCTGGGACCACTTCAGATTCACAAAGAAGAGAAATAAAAGAGAGGAGAAGCATCTTTGATTTAAAAACCCAACACCTATATTATTTTAGTTTCTGCCCCCATAGACCTGGGAGCTCCATTTTACTAAAAATCAAAGGATTAGTGTAGTAGCACACCCCCCCCCCCCCCCTTATTCATGGTTTTGATTTCCATGGTTTCAGTTGCCCGAGGTTGAAAATGTTACATGGAAAATTCCGGAAATAAGCAAGTTGGTAAGTCTTAAGTAACTTTTTTTTTTTTTTGGCGGGTCTGGGGATGGAACCCAGGGGCATTTGACCTCTGAGCTACACCCCCTGCCTTGTTTTTGTTTTTTTATTCTTTATTTTGAAACCGGGTCTCACTGAGTTGCAGAGGGTCTCACTAAGTAGCTGAGGCTGTCCGCGAACCGGAATCCTCCAGGTCTCAGCCTCCCGAATGCTGGGATTACAAGCATGCGCCACCACGCCTGGCTTTAAGTAACTTTTATTAAAGCATATGGCTGTATTTGTTCCTATCTATCTATCATCTATCTATCTATCTATCTATCTTTCCATCCATCTATCATCTATCATCTATCTATTGTGGTACCAGGGGTGGAACACAGGAGCATGCTACATCTAAGCTACACCACCAGCCCTATTTTTTTATTCTTTATTTTGAAACTGGGTCTCACTGAGTTGCAAAGGACGTCACTAAGTAGCTGAGGCTGTCTGCTAACCGTGATCCTCCTGTCTCAGCCTCCCTAATGCTGGGATTACAAGTGTGTGCCACAGCGCCCGGCTTTGTTCTCTTTTATTATTAGTTTTTATTTAATTAATTTTTCTGGTGCTGGTTATCAAACTCAGGGCGTCATGTATCCTGGGCAAATGCTCTACCACTGAGCTGCGCCACCAATTCCATCTTATTAGTTATTGTTAATCTCTTAATGTGCCTAATATATAAATCAAAGTTTGATAACCAGGTGTGGTGTAATCCTGAAGCAGGAGGATCGCAGGTTCGCAGACAGCCTCAGCAATTTAGCAAGGCCTTGAACCACGTAGTGAGTAGTGAGAACTTGTTTCAAAATGAAAAGTAAGCCAGGTATGGTGGTACTGGGGTTCCTGGAAGCCCTTCTACCTCCGGGCTACACTCCCAGACCTTTTTTATACTTTTTTTTTTTTTTTTTTAATGTGGAAACAGGGTCTCTTAAGCCAGCGAGGCAGGCTTCGAACCTGCGCGATCTTCCTGTCTCTGCCTCCCAAGCGTGGGGATTACAAGCATGTGCCACCACACCCGGCTGGTGTACACTTGTAATCCCAGCATTTGGGAGGCTGAGAAAGGAGGATCACGGTCCTGTCCGCAGACAGCCTCGCTGGCTTAAGAGACCCTGTCCACAGACAGTTACTTAGGCCCTTTTAACTCAGTGAGAGACTGTTTCAAAATAATTTTAAAAAATAGGGTTGGGAGTGTAGCCCAGAAGTAGGATGTCTCTGGGTTCCATCCCCAGTAATAATAATAAAAAAACCCACAAAAAACCCCCCAAAAGTAAAATAAGGATGGGGGGTGTAGCTCAAAAGTAAAAATCCCCTGGGCTCAGTCCCCAATAAAACACACACACACACACACACACACACACACACGCAACTTTGGCATAGGTATGTGTGCATAGAAAAAAACATAGTGTTTTGGAACTTTTCTGAGTTTCAGGCATCACAGGGTGTTGGAGACCAACCTCCTCCTCTGCAGATAAGGCAAGGTGAATACTGCGGATCAGGGAGGGCCGCCATTTGCAGGTTGTCCCAATACTGGCACAAGGTGTGCAGAAAAAAACCACCCCACCCGGAGGCAGTGGGCCTGAGCGCCCAGGCCTGGCTTGGAATGGGTGTGGAGTAGGCCTTGGAAATTCAATTGATTTTCCTGAAAAAACCCCAAATTCAGTCTGTGGCCGTGGGGGAGACAGGATATCCTGCAGAAAGAAGAAGTGGTCTTTGTAAAGCCGCCTGTAATGGCGGGCTCCCCCACCTCCCTCTCTTCTGAGCTGCTAACCTCGTAAACATAGGTCAAGTCTACTTCCTGCTTCAGGTTTCCTCTGCAGAGGTGCTAATGAGGGAGCCCCAGAAAACCAGCAGATCGGCCTAGCAAGAGGAGGAGGAGGAGGAGGAGGAGGAGGAGGAGGAGGAGGTGGTGGAGGAGGTCCGGATGAGGCAGGGTCTGGGAATCTTCCCTGCTGAGGTGTTAGAGCCTTGGAATGGAGTGGGTGGGATTTTCCACCCTTGCCAGGAAGGTGTGGTGGGGCAGGTCCTGAAGGGCGCTCTCCCTACTTGGGTGGGGCCTCCAGAGTCCTTAGGGAGAGGTAGTCCAAGGCCTGGCCTCCCAGGGCCTCTTCAGATCCTGGGGACAAGCTGTCTTTACATCCACCTGCACCGCTACTGGGCTTTCTGCTGCGTTCCAGGAACTGATGAGTCCAGGCAGAAACGTCCAGTTGAACAGGGGGCTCCAGAGCTAGTTTTCCGAGGCGTAGAACCCCGTGCCATGACATGTGTTTTTTTTATTTTTTTATTTTTTGGGTTGGGGACTTGCCAAGAGCCCAGTCCAGCAAACTGAAGCAACCTGTTAGTTCATTCAACAAAATGTGTCTCCACCTTCTCCTCCACGAGGTGGTCCCGAGAAAGCGATTACTCTGGGGTAAGATCATTCGCTTAGTGTCGACTCCCAGGGGTCTGATAACCAACAGGGGCCTTTTCTACTTGGGGAGGTCCCTGAGTTCCCTGGCTACCCTGACTCTCCTGTTGCCTGGTGTAATTAATTCTCCCTCCTGACATTCTAAAAAGTGCCCCACTTTGGCCTCCTGGAATCCTGGGTCCCAAGTGTCCCAGCTGTAATTGTGATTTCGGTTTAAATACCGAGTGAGTGGCGCTTGCCTCCTGGCAGTGTGCAGTGCGGGTGGCTTTCCAGGTGTTCATGCCGGGGTCTAAGATGTGGGCGAAGGCCTCATGGTCTTTCATCCCAAATGGTCTTCCCATGTCAATGATAGCAGGACTTTCAAATGCTTATTCATGCCCTAGGGAGGTTTTGACATTCTTATACTGATTCTGTGTGTGTGTGTGTGTGTGTGTGTGTGTGTGTGTGTGTGTGTGTGTATGTGTGTGTGTGTGTGTGTGTGTGTGTGTATGTTTTGAGGATTGAACTGAGGGGCATTCTACTTCTATTTTGTTTTTATTTTGAAATGGGGTCTCGCTAAGTTGCTGAGGGCCTCACTAAATTCCTGAGGCTGGCCTCAAACCTGCAATCTTCGTGTCTTAGCCTTTCAAGCCTTGGGATTACAGGTGTGCACCACCACACCCAGTTTGTGATGTTTCTTAGTGTTTGCTTTACCCCTGATTGGCGTTCAGCTTACATAGTCTTAGGTGTTTGTCAGTTATTTTCCTGTTTAGTTTTGCCATACTGTGGATTAAACCCAGGGCCTCATATGTGCTAGGCAAGTGCTTTCCCACTGAGCTACACCCCCAGCCCTTGAGAAAAATTAATTTTAAAGCTAGGTGTGGTGGCGCATGCTTGTAATCCCAGCACTCAGGAGGATCATGGTTTGAAGATAGCCTCAGCTGCTTAGGCCCTCTGCAACTCAGTGAGACCGTGTTTCAAAATAAAGAATAATAAATAGGGCTGGGGGTGCAGCTCGGAGACAGAATGCCCCTGGGTTCAGTTCCCAGTACTGAAAAAAAAAAAATAAATAAAGAATAAGATTCTGTTTGGCTCATGGTTCTTGAGTCTGAGAAACCCAAGAACAAGGCTCTGGCATCTGGTGAGGGCCTCCTCCATGCATCATCCATGGTGCCAGCCAGCGTGTTTCTGCTTAGATTTCTCTTCCTCCTCTAAAGTCACTGTTCACATCCTGAGAAACCCACCCAATAATCATAAGTACCCCTTATTCTCTCTCAAGGGCCCCGCCTCCAAGTACCATTAACCTAAAGTTTTAGAGGAACACATTCAGATCATATCAGGTTCTTTTTTATTTTTTTGTGGCATTGGAGATTGAACCTGGGGGTATTCTCCTTCTGAGCTATACCCCCGGCTCTGTTTTAATTTATATTTTGAAACAAGGTCTTGTTAAATTGCTGAGGGTCTTGTTAAGTTGCTGAAGCTGGCCTCGAACCTGTGAACCTTCTGACTCAGCTTCCCAAGTACTGGGATCACAGGTGTACACCACTGACTCCTAGCACGGGGCCTTATGTTGATTATTTTTCAGTCTTTATATTATTTTATGGAGAGCTTTCATTTAATTCCATCAGCTGATGTTGGTGACATATATTTTCCAACCCTTGTGAAACAAGAATATCCTTGTCCTCTTAGACCCCAGTTCTGTCAGCCCTCCTAGCTGCTAACATTGTATTACGTCGTGTCTCTCTAATCTTGATTAAGTCAGCTGTGCTAGTGTCTAAATTGTTTTTGTTTTATAACAGTGTGGTAGTCATAACATTCACCTTGTTTTAAATTACAGAGTTTAGCCGGGCATGGTGGTGCACGCTTGTAATCCCCACACTTGGGAGGCGGAGACAGGAGAATTGTGCAGGTTCGAAGCCAGCCTCACTGGCCTCACTGGCTTAAGAGACCCTGTTTCCAAATAAAATATAAAAAAAAATAGGTCTTGGAATGTAGCCCGGAGGTAGAAGAGTTCCATCCTCAGTAGCGCGCGCGCGCGCGCGCACACACACACACACACACACACTATATATATATAGAGAGAGAGTGTGACTTTAATTTTTCTGATATATTTACAGTTATACAAGTATCAAAGTCAACTTTAGAACATTTCCATCACCCTCCAAGGAAATTCTTTTATCCCTCAGCAGTGATTCTCCATCCTGAACTCTCTGCCCAGCCCCGGCAACCACTGATCTTTCTGTCTCTACAGATTCGCATGTTCTAGATATTACCTATAATTGGAATCATATAATGGATGGCCTTTGTCAGTGGCTTCTTTCATTTGGCTTATTTTCAAACATCATCCATGTAGTAGTAGGTATCAGTGATCCATTCCTTTTTGTGGCCAAGTAATATGCCACTGTATGGATATACCACCTTTTGTTTATTCATTTATCAGTTGATGGACAGCAGGTTATTTCTGTCCTTCAGTTGTGCTATCAGCATTGGTGCACAAGTATTTGTTTGAATATGTTTCTTAAATTCTTTTGGGTGTGTAGGAAAGACAGGAATTGCTAGATGGTAAGTTGGGTCCCTCCCCTCCCCACATGATCTCGCAGAGGGGCCAGGAGGCAGAACCCTGGAGACGGAGATATTGCAAGACTCCACATGCCTGAGACATCGTGAGACTACAGGTGTCGCGAGAGAATCGGTGTTCCCACGCTTAGTCCCACCCCTAAAAATACCGCTTAAAAGCAGAAGTAATTCCACTCTACCACGTGGGTGACTCAGGGGGCCCATCTGGACTCCTCTGGGGGACTCTCCAGGCAGATGGCTTGTCGGTCGCTTCCCCCACCCGCTGAATCCTGAAGGTGCCGAGTTCTTTCAGATTAAAGCACATTTCTGTTGCCTCAATGGGTGCTTTGGCTCCTTCGCGGTCTCCCCAAGCCCCAACACCCCAGCTCAGCCTTTCACTAGGTCATGTGGTAAGTGCATGTTTAATCTTTGGAGGAAGGGCCAGGCGATTTTACAAAACAGTTGTGCCTTTTTACATTCTCATTGGCCGTAGGTGACAATTCCAGTTGCCGCCCATTCTTGCTAACATTTATATGTCTTGTTTATTAAAACCCTTCTAGTTGGGTGGGAGTGCTGACTCCTTGGGGTTTTTGCACCCAGGCCCAAAGCAATTTTCCAATACCGGCACGGTTTTGATTTCATTTGTTTGATAAATAATGATGTTGATTATCTTTTCATTGGCTCATGCTATGTTTTCTTTCATAAATGTCTCTTCAGACCCTTCCCTTATTTTTCTTTCTTGTTTTCCTTCCTTCCTGCCTGACTGCCTGCACTGGAGATTAAGCTCAGTGGCATTCTATGACTCTGAGCTATACCCTCAACTCATTTTTTTTCCCTGTTGTACTGGGGGTGAAACTCAGAGGCCTTCTACCTTGGGGCTATACCCACAGCCCTATTTTTATTTTTTATTTGGAAACAGGGTCTCACTAAGTTGCTGAGAGCAAACCTGCGATCCCCCTTCTTTCTTTTTGACATTCTCTTTCCCAGCTACAATCCCAGCCCTTTTAAATTTTTATATTTAAAGACAAAGTTTTGCTAGCCGGGTGTGGTGGCGCACGCTTGTAATCGCAGCATTTGGGAGGCTGAAACAGGAGGATTGCACAGGTTCAAAGCCAGCCTCAGTGGGACCCTGTTTCAAAATAAAGAATAAAAAATAGGGCTTGGGGTTGTCTCTTGGAGGCAGAATGGCCCTGGGTTCCATCCCCAGTACCGCAAAAACAAACAAACAAAAACAACAAAAAATCCAAGGTTTTGCTAAGTTGCCGAGTGTCTCACTAAATTGCTGAGTCGGGTCTCGAACCTGCGATCTTCCTGTCTCAGCTTCCGACGTACTGGCATTTACAAGTACGTGCCACTACACCTGGCTCATTTTACTTTCTGGATGATATCTTTGTTTATTATTTGTTTTTGAAAGCTGAAAATCAATAAAGAATGTTCAGTTAGTCGTAGTTCTGTAAATACCTTTCCCCCATAATGAGGTGGTCTATTAGATTTATTTTTTTTTCTGCAGTTCTACTTGTATGATTAATTAAATTATAGATTGAGTGGAGGAGCACAGTACACATTTGGTTTTCAGACACCAGTTCACACTTAAAAAAAAGAGCAATACATCATTTATTTAAAAAACTCAGTGGATGACTCAGTAATTTATTTACCAAGGCTAATTGAAGGACATATTTGCAATATAATTTGGAAGTGAACTGCCTTCGGGCAGCAGTTTTGGATGTTAAGTTTTTGTCTGGGTTGTGTGTGTGTGTGTGTGTGTGTTTTGAATAGAAGCTCTTAGTAACTATGGGCAGGTTTTTTTCAGGGGACATCTGGCCATATCTGGAGATATTTTTGTGTGTCACTACCGGGAAGTGTCACCTAGCAAATACGCAAGGCAACGTCGTTAGCAACCAAGGATGCTAACATCCTTGGGTGCACAGAAGTCTACCGAGACAAAGAATTATCCTGGCCCACAGGAAATGATGCTGAGGGGAGAAGCCCTGCATTCAAAGAGTGCAAAGGCGGCCGGGGTGGTGCACGCTTGTGATCCCAGGACTTGGGAGGCTGAGACAGGAGGATCGCAAGTTCTGGCCAACCCAGCAACTTAGGCCCTCCACAACTGAGTGAGACCCTGTTTCAAAATAAAAGAATAAAACTGGGCTGGGGGGTGTAGCTCGGAGGTATAACGTCCCTGGGTTCCATCTCCAGTAACACACACACACACACACACACACACACACACACACACGAATGCAAATACTGCTTTGGACTGAGGGCCTCTACCATTGAGCCCTCTCTATCAACATAAGCTCACCTATTTGAGTTTCTTTACGTAGGAAAGGAGCTGATGTTTTCTAGATATTTGGAAATGTGTGCTCTTGACACATCTGAGAGATGGCATATGGTTATTATTTTAGCCGAGAGTAAATTAATAAGGCATATTTTTCTTTTTTTTTTTTGTGGCACTGGTGATTGAACCAGAAGGATTCTATCCCCCGATCTAAATTTCCAGCCCTGATTTTATTTCTTATTTGGAAACAGGGTCTCACTGAGTTGCAAGGGGCCTCACTAAGTAGCTGAAGCTGTCCTTGAACTGAGATCCTCTGGTCTCAGCCTCCCAAATGCTGTGAATCCAAGCCTGGGTCACCATGCCTGTTTTTTTTCCCCCCTCGGTTTTGGGGATGGAACCCAGGAGCATTCGACCACCAAGCTACACCCCAGCCGTATTTTTTATTATTTTGAAACAGGGTCTCACCAAGCTGCAGAGGGCCTCACTAAGTAGCTGCGGCTGTTCCCGCACCAAGATCCTCCCGTCTCAGCCTCCCGAATGCTGGGATTACAAGTGTGTGCCACCAGCCTGGCTTTTATTTCTTATTTGGAAACAGAGTCTCACTAAGTTGCGGAGGGCCTCACTAGGTTGTCTGGCTTCGAACCTGTGATCCTTCTGTCTCAGCCTCCCAAGTACCGGGATTATAAGTGTGTGCCACCACACTCGGCTGGCATATTTCTTTTTTAGGGTAGAAAGTTCTTACCAAATAGATGCTTTTTCCTGGCATTCTGGGGTTCTTCTGGCTAAAACAGCTTCTCCCAGGTAGTGAAGTCAGGATACTGCTGCTAATAACTGTATCACGACAGGCATTGTCTGTAGCCACCAAAACTGTTGAGGTTAATATTATGGAGGGCAAATATTGCCTGGTGGTTATTAGTATATTATGCCTCCTAAACAGTTTATGAAACGTTGAAAATATTTTCAGAAAAATGTTCCAAGTGCAATGCCAGGTCTACTGTGAATATTTCAGAGAAATTTTTGGTGAATATTAGAGTTCATTATCTCAGCCTGAAATCTGTGATTAGAAATTATAATTTCAACTCCAAAATTATATCAATTGAACTTTAACATTTCACTGTGATTTTAAAAAAACGAAAATTGCATAACTGTGGCTTTCACTTAAAGCCATTTAAAAAACCAATTATTTAAAAACAAATTAAAAATATTTACCCTGTGCTTGGTCTCCTCCCACCCCCTAACATTAATTAATTGCTTTAACTTTGGGGTTATTCAGAGTTGAATCTGCCTGTAACCTTGGGTCTGTGAATCCTCCCCTACTGTATCAAACAATTCCTATGACCTTAATGCTTAGCAGCCTGCTGGAACAATTTCAATTAATTTCAAACCAGAATACTCAGTGGCTGGCTTCTGTGAAAACCGGGGTCAAAACCAGAAGGGCTTCATTTGTCTAAGTGGTTGGTTAGTATTAGGACGCTGGTGTCTTCATGCCAAAGATTTTGGGGATCCCAGTTAACCGCCCATTTTTTACACCAGCTCTGTTAATGTAGCTGATTAGAGTGACAAGAGCTAGGATTATTCCTCTTGGACAGCCTCTGAATTTTAATTGCAGTAATCCATGTCTTCTCAGCCTGTGACACAGCAGTTCTGAATCCCAGCCAAGTCAGAAGAAGTGGATTTTATGGGCCTCCTAGCAACTAGCAAGTAGCAACTAGCAACTAGCCATCACCAGGGCCCGGCCCTTCTCTGTCTGCGCAGGGAGCCTGTCCATCCCTCCAGTGTTCTGGGGCACGGCCCCCTGGCTGGGATCTGGCTCAGAGGGATCGTTCCCAGGGCCTGAGATGTGATCTTGGTTGCTGTGTGAGGGTTGTCAGGAAACTAACGTGGGGGGAAAAAAAAATTAAAAAAAAAAAAAAAAAGGAAATCTCTCAAGGAATAATAAAGGGTGTTTTTTTTCTTTTTTCTTCCCAGATGGGAATAGTTCCTTTGCCTTCTGAAAGGTAGGGCTCTCTTAGGAGAGGACCTAAGTAACTTAGGTTAGTGCCCTGGCCCATTCATGCCATGTTTTTATTTTGCCATTTTGACCTGAATAAAAGCTCTCAGATCTCTAGTGGTATTAAAATGATTGATGGCCTTTGCTTATTACCTGGGCCTGCTGTTTTTCCTTTTCTCAAGCCTGGCATGGTTTTTGTTTGTTTTATTCTTTTCCTCTGCCTGGTGGATTCTTCTGGAATATTGGAACATTCCACCAAGGTTGTTTGTTTGTTTACTTATTTAGTACTGGGTATTAAAGGATTGAATGCAGGAGCATTCTACCTCTGAGCTAGACACCCAGCCCAATTTTATTTATTTATTTATTTATTTATTTATTTATTTATTTTATTTTATTTTTTGGTAATACTGTGGGTGGAACCCAGGGGCTTTCTACCTCCGGGATATACTCCCAGACCTATTGTATATTTTTATTTGGAAACAGGGTCTCACTAAGTTGCTGAGAGCCTCACTAAGTAACTGAGGCTGGCTTTGAACCTGTACGATCCTCCTGTCTCAGCCTCCCAAGTTCGGGGATAACAAGTGTGCACCACCACGCCCGGCCCCAATTTTATTTATTTTAAAACAGGGTAGCTGGGTGTGGTGGCACACGTTTGTAATCCCCGCGCTTGGGAGGCTGAGACAGGAGGATCACGCAGATTCGAAGCCAGCCTCAGCTACTTAGTGAGGCTCTCAGCAACTTAGTGAGACCCTGTTTCCAAATAAAAATATAACATAGGTCTGGGAGTATAGCCTGTAGGTAGAAAGCCTCTGGGTTCCACCCCCAGTACCGCCAAAAAAACCCAACAAGACAAAAACAAAAACAAATAAAACAGGGTCTGGCTAAATCGCTGAGGGTTTCATTAAATTGCTGAGGCTGGCCTTGAACGTCTCAACTTCCCAAGGACTGACATTACAGGTGTGGGCCATTATGTCTGGCAAGGTTGTTTATTTAAAAAAAAAAAAATGGAGCTGGGCTCTCAGCAAGTAGTGATACTCTCATCAAACTAGTCAGACCCTGTGTCTTAAAAACAAAATTAAAAAGCCAGGTGTGGTGGTACACACTTGTAAACCACGCATTCGGGAGGCTGAGACAGGAGGATCGGGGTTCGCAGACAGGCTCAGTTAGTTACTGAAGCCCTTTGCAACTTAGTGAGACCCCATTTCAAAATAAAGAATAAGCCGGGCGTGGTGGCGCACACTTGTAATCCCCGTGCTTGGGAGGCGGAGACAGGAGGATTGCGCAGGTTCGAAGCCAGCCGTGCGTGCTGGCTTAGGAGATCCTGTTTCCAAATAAAAATATAAAATAGGTCTGGGAGTGTAGCCTGGAGGTAGAAGGGCTTCCAGGAACCCCAGTACCACCAAAAAATAAATAAATAAATAAATAAAAAATAAAAAATAGGGCAGGGGAAATAGCTCGGAGGTTGAATGCCCCTGGGTTCCATCCCCAGACCCGCAATAAATAAATAAGTGTTAAATTTAAGGTTTTTTTTTTCTGGAAAATTCCCGCTACTTTTGAGAGATTTTATGATGAGTTAAATGAGTCTACTTTTGTCGTCAGAAGATTCCCATTCATCCGAATATGTGCATTCTATCTTCTGATAGGTGGTAACTAGCGGAAACCTAGGGCCGCCGAATTCTATTTTTTTGTTTCGTAATCCACTTACACGTGGGATTAATAGCAGAGTGCTCCTCTTAGCTACAAGGACCTCAGGAAGAATCAAGACTATGTGGATGCTCTGGAATGAACAAAGAGAACAGAAGGCCTGGGGGGGCAGCCAAGGAGCCCTGTGATTAAACCTCAAAGGAGGGATTAGCCCCACTGAAGGACCCTTTCAGGCTGGGATGGAACGGGTAGGTCCGGGTCGGGTCCGAGGTCACCGGCTTCTTTTTCCCCCTTTCTCCTTAGACCCTAGTCTGCTGGCCACAGTTCTCATCACGACGGCGCCTCTTGACCTCAGTTCTTCTCCCAAAGAAAGCTAGTATGAACGATACCACCGTCCTGAGGATGCTGAATGGGTCGGTGATTTCCAAGTCAAACTTAACTCCTGTCTGCTTAGTTAAGATTCTTAGGGCTGCTGTAACAAGGTGATTGAACCACAAGCTGGGTGATTTTAAGGCAACAGAAACTTATTTTCTCCCAGTTTTCGAGGTTTGAAATCTCCGTGCAGGCGGGGCCAGCTCCCTTGCAGAATTAAAGAGAAAATTCCTTCCCTGTCTCTGGTGGCTAGGGCTGCCTCGGCTACGGAGGCTGTTCCTCCGATCTCTGCCTCCCTTCTGGGGCAGTCTTCTCCTGGGTCTCTCTCTGTCCCCGGGTCTCTGTGTCCCCGGGTCTCTCTGTGTCCCCGGGTCTCTGTGTCCCCGGGTCTCTGTGTCCCTGGGTCTCTGTGTCCCCGGGTCTCTGTGTCCCCGGGTCTCTGTGTCCCTGGGTCTCTCTGCGGCTCTTCCAAATCTCCTTTCTGTCCTAAAGATACCAGCCACTGGGTCAGGGCTCAGCCGCCGTCTGTATAATTCCTCCTAATTCAATTGCTTCTGCTCAGAGCCAGTTTCCAAAGAAGTTCACATAAACAGGCCCAGGGATTAGAATATCAACAAGCCTGGCGTGGTGGTGCACACTTGTAATCCCCGCGCTTGGGAGGCAGAGACAGGAGGATCGCACAGGTTCGAAGCCAGCCTCAGCTACTTAGTGAGGCTCTCGGCAACTTAGTGAGACCCTGTTTCCAAATAAAGTATAAAATAGGTCTGGGAGTGTAGCCTGGAGGTAGAAGGGCTTCCAGGAACCCCAGTACCACAAAAAAAAAAAAAGAATATCAACATAACTTTTTTGGGGGGAGCCACCATGATTGCACCCATAACTATGTGCAACCACTCCATTAGACTGAACTTTTAAACCAGTTAAGGGAATATAATATGGGTGTGCACTTAATGCCAATGAGACTTGATTTTCCTAAACCTTGGCTTTGGTATGTCATGACATGCTTTATTTTTTACTTATTTTTAATTTTTAATATTTATTTCTTGTAGTACTGGAGATGGAACCCAGGGGCATTCTACCTCTGAACTATATTCCCAGTCTTATTTTTTATTCTTTATTTTATTTATTTATTTATTTATTTTTGGTGGTACTGGGGTTCCTGGAAGCCCTTCTACCTCCGGGCTACACTCCCAGACCTATTTTTACATTTTTATTTGGAAACAGGGTCTCCTAAGCCAGCGTGTACGGCTGGCTTCCAACCTGCGCGATCCTCCTGTCTCTGCCTCCCAAGCGTGGGGATTACAAGCGTGCGCCACCATGCCCAGCTTATTCTTTATTTTGAAACAGGTTCTCACTAAGTTGCCAAGGGCCTCACCAAGTAGCTGAGGCTGCTGCAAACCTGCGATCCTCCGCTCTCAGCCTCCCATGTACTAGGATTACAAGCGTGCGCCACCACGCCTGGCTTATATTTATTTGATACTGGAGATTGAACTCAGGGGTGCTCTACCACTGAACTACATTTGTGGCCCTTTTTTTTTTTTTTTTTTGCGGGTCTGGGGGATGGAACCCAGAGGCATTCTATCTCCGAGCTACACCCCTGCCCAATTTTTTTTTTTATTATTTATTTTGAAACAGGGTCTCACTGAGTTGCAGAGGACCTAAGTAGCTGAGGCTGTCCACGAACCGTGAATCTTCGGTCTCAGCCTCCCGAATGCTGGGATTACAAGTGTGCGCCACCATGCCTAGCGGCCCTTTTTTGTTTTAGGCAGGATCTCGCTCCTTGTGATCTTCCTGCCTCAGTTTCCCGAGTTGCTGGGATTACAGGGGGATGCGGTTCTTCATCGGGTTTTCAATTCCCAATAATCTCTTTTTTTCACAGCCTCCTTATTCAGACACTTTGAAAAGGAATGATAATGAAAAGGAGTTAGTTCTGCTTTTCCTTTAAAAATTCTGTAAAAATTAGTTGTTGTTGTGATAGGGTCTTACTATGTTGCCCAGGCTAATCTTGTTTGTTTGTTTGTTTGTTTGTTTGTTTTTGGTGGTACTGGGGTTCCTGGAAGCCCTTCTATCTCCGGGCTATGCTCCCAGACCTATTTTTTATACTTTTTTATTTGGAAACAGGGTCTCCTAAGGCAGCGTGCACGGCTGGCTTCGAACCTGTGCGATCCTCCTGTCTCCTCCTCCCAAGCGCGGGGATTACAAGCGTGCGCCACCACGCCCGGCCTGCCCAGGCTAATCTTGAACTTCAAGACCCAAGTCATCCTCCTGCAGTAGCCGGGGCTACAGCGGCATGCCACTGCACCAGTTTACTTATATTTTGACTCACAATGTGAATCTGGAACAGTCCTGGCTGCTTGTCAAAATCTTCCTTAGGCATGGTGGTGCAGGCCTGTAATCCTGGTACTTGGGAGGCTGAGACAGGAGAATCACAGGTTCAAGACCAACCTCAGCAACTTAATGACACTCTTAGCAACGTTGTGAGATCCTGTTTCAAAACAAAAATATAAAAAGCTCTCGGAGCCAGGCGTGGTGACACACGCTTGTAATCTCAGTACTTGGGAGGCTGAGACAGGAGGATCCAGGTTTGCTGCCAGCCTCAGCTACTTAGTGAGGCCCTCTGCTACTTAGACCCTGTTTCAAAATAAAGGATAAAAAAAATCAGGCTGGGTGTAGCTCAGAGGTAGAATGGCCCTGGCTTCAATCCCCAAAACCACACACACACAAAAAAGGTGGGGGGGCTTGGGATGTAGCAGGTAAAATTCCTCTAAGTTCCATCCCTAGGACCCCAAACAAAACAAAACAAAACAAAAGAACAACAACAAAATTTACCTCTTCTCAAGTCTGGTTAAAATCAACAATTTTCTTATCATTTCCTAGAGGTTCTATTTCCTTCTGGCTTCGGGTCACTTCTCTCCTGCTGTGGTTTGAATGTGTCCCACCAGTGTGGACGGGAAACACAGTGTATCCTTTTAATACACTGTGTCTCATACTACACTGTGTCTCATTGTAGTCCACAGAGGGACAGAGAGAGCTGGGAGGTGGAGCCTGATGGGAGGTGCGTAGGTCTGGGGCTCTGTCCTGGTGAGCAGCTGAACGCCCTGTGGCGGGCTGGACCAGGGAGTTGTCTCTCTGGCCCCATCTCCCTCTGGAGGGTGCAGCACGATTGCCCTGCCAGACGCTGGTGTCTTGACTCCAACTTCCCAGCCTCCAGAACTGGGAAAAGATCTCCCTTCCCTGCCTCCCTCTCTTCTTATACTAGGGATTGAACCCAGGGACATGCTACTTCTGAGTTATACTCCGCCTTTGATTTCCAGGTGGGAGCCTCTGGACCAGAGCTTTCTTTGAGATCAGCGGGTCTTGGGGCTGAAAGCCCAGAACCAACCCGTAGATGGCTGCAGAGGCCCTGCACCCCTGCAGGGGCTGGGTAGAAAATAGTGGAGTATCTTGAAGGTGGTAGGAAGGGCTGGGGGCAGCTGGAAATAGGGTGAGGCTGGCTTCCCGACCTCAGAGCAAACGAATACACTGGCTCAGAGGTAGGACGGTCCCACCGTCCTGGCCTAGAAGTCCACTGAGTATGTTGGAGGCTGGAGGACGGCCTGATAAGGGAGGGACAGCAGTTCCTGCACGTGAGCGGAGGATGGGCAAAGGGAGGCCGGCTGCGGCCAGCTCACCTCTTCGCAGGAGCTCTCAGGCCTCTGCCTGGGCTGCCCAGCCTGTGTTCTGGGCCAGGCTTGCTGCAGGCGCTTGGCTTCCAAGGGTTCCCTTGCTACGATCAATCAGCTGAGTCTTCCAAAGTGCATTTTAACAGCTGTGAGATTTTGTCAGCACAATACAGAACGTGTAAAAGGAGCTTCCTCCCGTGTGCCTGCAGTGGGAGCGCAGAGGCGGCTTTTGGCTTTCTCCGTTCTTTCTTAGCCTTATTTCTCGTGGACTCTTTACACATTTGCAACACGGGCACAGATGCACCGTTGGGTTGGGTTTCTTTTCCTGCAGCAGGCGTCGCTGGCGTGAGTGGCCGGACGCCTCCTCTTCCTCACAGTTGTCGTTTCCCGTGGCCGCACATCCCGGCAAATTGCTTGGCCACGCTCCTATAATTGAATTTTTTTTTTTTTTTTTTTTTGGTGGTACTGGGGGTGGAACCCAGAGGCTTTCTACCTCCGGGCTATACTCCCAGATCTTTTTTATATTTTATTTGGAAACAGGGTCTCACTAAGTTGCCGAGAGCCTCACTAAGTAGCTGAGGCTGGCTTCGAACCTGTGCGATCCTCCTGTCTCAGCCTCCCAAGCGCGGGGATGACAAGCGTGCGCCACCACGTCCGGCGTATAATTGAATTTTTATGTTGCATCCTTTTAATTTTGATTTTCATATTTTTCACATATAGATAAATATCTCGACAAAAAGCAGCATTATTGGTGCATTTTTTTTTTTTTTTTTTTTTAGTGGTACTGGGGTTCCTGGAAGCCCTTCTACCTCCGGGCTACACTCCCAGACCTATTTTATATTTTTGAAACAGGGTCTCTTACGCCAGCGCGCTGGCTTCGAACTTGAGCGATCCACCTGTCTCCGCCTCCCAAGCGTGGGGATTACAAGCGTGTGCCACCATGCCCGGCGTTATTGGTGCATTCTAATTATACATACTAGTGAGGTTTGTTACACATTCACACACACATACAACGTAATGTGGACAGTTTCATTCCTAGTTCTTCCTTTTCCCCCTCCTCCTCCCTCATCCTGGTCCTCTTCCTCCACTCCCTTCTATTTTCCAAAGATCTCTCCCCAGTATATATTATTTATATTTATTTAATTTTTTTTCAGGTCTGGGATGGAACCCAGGGGTATTCTACCTCCGAGCTACACCCCCTGCCCTATTTTTTATTTGTTATTTTGAAACCGGGTCTCACTGAGTTGCAGAGGGTCTCACTAAGTAGCTGAGGCTGTCCGCGAACCGCGATCCTCCGGGTCTCAGCCTCCCGAATGCTGGGATTACAAGCGTACGCCAACACGCCTGACTATTATTTATATTTATATTATTTAAATTTATTTTGAAATGTATTTTTCTTAGAATAGATTTCCAGGACATAATATCTGTATCAAATATGACTTTTTTTTCTGCTTGGGAGGCTGAGACAGGAGGATCATGCAGGTTCAGAGCCAGCCTCAGCTACGTAGTGAGGCTCTCAGCGACTTTGTGAGACCCTGTTTCCAAATAAAGTATAAAATAGGTCTGGGAGCATAGCCCGGAGGTAGAAAAGACCCAGGGTTTCACCCTCCAGTACCACCAAAAAAAAAAAAAAGTTTTTTTTCCAATGGTTTTTGATGATGATGATGATGATTTTGTGTTACTGCGGATGGAAACCAGGCCTTCTACCTCCATGCTACACCTCCAGACCTATTTTATATTTTACTTGGAAACAAGGTCTCACTAAGTTGCTGAGAGCCTCATTAAGCTGCTGAGGCTGGCTGCGAACCTGCGTCCTCCTGTCTCAGCCTCCCAAGTACTGGGATTACAAGTGTGTGCTACCACGCCTGGCTCTTGATGTGTGTGTGTGTGTGTGTGTGTGTGTGTGTGTGTGTGTGTATGGTAGTGGGGATTGAACCCAGGGATATTCTACCTCCAAGCTATATCCCTGGCTGAATGTATGCATGTATGTGTGTATGTATGTGTGTGTGTGTATGTATGTATGTATGTGTGTGTGTATGTATGTATGTATTTTTGTGGTCCTGGGGGGAATTGAAGCCAGGGCATTCTGCTTCTCTGAGGCCGGTCCTCTCTGGTCTGTGGAGTGATGGAGGCAGAGCCATCTCCATCCTCAGATTGCAGGAATGAAGTGCTGTGTGTAGGGGCTGCCTCTTTTTTCCAACAGCATAGGAGGGCACTAAAGTCAGTCCGAAAGGCTGTGCTGGATGACCTCGGCCTCTTTGAGCAGGTGAGTCGTCAGCAAGCTGTTCCTCAGCAGCACATGCCTGTCATCTCAGTACTTGGAAGCCTGAAACAGAATTGCAGGTTCTAGGCGGGCCTTGGCACCTGGTCTCGCTTACTGAGACCCTCAGCTACTTAGCAAGACCATGTTTCAAAATAAAAAAGGCTGGATGTAGCTCAGAGGTCCAGTGGCCCCGGGTTGAATCCCCAGCACCAGGGCTGCCTCCCGGACTGTCTTCTGCCTACGGCGGCCATGCTCAGCGTCCTCTGGAGTGGCCGACGGCCCTGAGCACTTGTGGCTGGCTGGCTGGCTCGCCTCCCATGACCACGGGCCAGGGTCCAGTCTTTTTTTTTTTTTTTTTTTTTGGCATTGGGGATTGAGCCCAGGGCCATTCTACCTCTAAGCTACACTCCCAGCCCTTTTCAGTTTTTATTTTTGAAACAAGGTCTTGCTGAGTTGCTAAGGCTGGCCTTGAACCTGTGATCCTCCTGTCTCAGCCTCCCAAGTCCTGGGATTACTAGTGTTTGCCACCATGCCTGGTTTATAGTTACCCTTTTTTTTTTTTTTTTTTTTTTTTGCGGTACTGGGGATAGAACCCAGGGGCATACTACATCCGAGCTATACCCCCAGTCCTCTTTTTTATTCTTTATTTTGAAACAGAGTTTCACTGAGTTGCAAAGGGCCTCACTATGTAGTAGCTGAGGCTGGCCCTGAGCAAAAGATCTTGTCTCAGTCTCCCAAATGCTGAGATTACAAGCATGCATCACCATGCCTGGCTGTATAGTCATTCTTTTCAAGTAAAGCTCTGCACTCCTTCACCTATTTACCTTCACCTATTCACTGTCTATTTATTTATTTACTTACTTATTTAGTTACTTTGTTAGTTTTTGTGGTGCTAAAGATCACACCCAGGGGCATTCTACCTCTGAGCTACACCTCGTCCTTATTTTATTTTTATTTTAAAAGAGCCTTGCTAAATGAATCAGTCTCGCTTCTTGCCAAGGCTGACCTCGAACCCGATATCCTCCCTTCTCAGCATCCTGAGATTACGGGTGTGTGCCACCTGTTCCAGGTTCTAGGGGTCCTTTGTTGACATGCCCCCAGGTTCAGTCTGGGTGATCACCCAAATCAGAATTTCAAATGTTGGTGGGGGAAGGTAAGGACTGATTGGGGTCCTCCCTTGGATGTATTGGAACCCTAAACCCCAGGACTTCAGACTAGGTCCGCATCCACACACAGTCATAGGGGTATTAAAGAGATAGTGAAGTCGGGCGTGGTGGCGCACGCTTGTAATCCCCGCGCTTGGGAGGCTGAGACAGGAGGATCGCGCAGGTTCGAAGCCAGCCTCAGCTACTTAGTGAGGCTCTCAGCAACTTAGTGAGACCCTGTTTCCAAATAAAATATAAAATAGGTCTGGGAGTATAGCCCAGAGGTAGAAAGCCATTGAGTTCCACCCCTAGTACCAAAAAAAAAAAAAAAAAAAAAAAAGAGATAGTGAAGCCTTAATGAGGTTGTAAAGGCGGGGCCCTAAAGCAATCCTGTATCCTTTCAAGTAGAGGATGTTTGTACACACAGAGACACCAGACCCTGTGAGGACACAGCTGATGGCCTCTCTGCAAGCCAGGAGTTCAGGCCTGGGGAACCACACCTCCCCAGAGCCTTGGTCTCAGGCTTCCATCCCAGGGAATAAATTCTGTTATTTACAAAGTCCAGACTGGGATATTTTCTTCTGATAGCTTCGGCTGCCTAATTCAGGAGGATATTTCAATTGCCCCATGGTTCCTATCCGTTTACATTTTTAGTATTTAATTGTAGCCCCTTCTGGACCTTTATTATTGAACTTCTTGCTTTTTATTGGAAGGGGATTACTGAGACCTGTAGATCAAATACTGTTCATTTTTTTTTTTTTTAAGGTACTGAGGATGGAGCCCAGGGGTATTCTACCTCTTAAGCTTACCCCAGCCCTATGTTTCAGCCTTTATTTTGAAACAGGGTCTCACTGAGTTGCAAAGAGCCTCACTAAGTAGTTAAGGTTGTCCACGAACCATGATCCTTCTTTCTCAGCCTCCCAAATGCTGGGATTATAAGCGTGTACTTCCACACCTGGCTATTTAAAAAAAAAATTTTTTTTTCGGTAATGAGGATGGAACCCAGGGGCATTCTACCTCTGAGCTATACCCCCAGCCCTAATTTTTTTCCTTTATTTTGAAACAGGATCTCAGAGTTGCCAAGAGCCTCACTAAATAGCTGAGGCTGTCCCTGAGCCATGATTCTTCAATCTCTGACTCCCGAATTCTGGGATTACAAGTGTGTGCCACCACGCACGGCTATTTTCCATTTTAATTTAATTTAACTTTTACTTTTATGTGTTGTTACTGGAGATTAAACCCAGGGACTGTCCTACTTCTGGGCTACATCTCCAGCCTCTATTTTATTATTATTTTTAAATTTTGAAGCAGTCACTGAATTGCAGAGAACCTCTCTAAACAGTTGAGGCTGTCCTCAAACTGCAATCCTCCTGTCTCAGCCTCCCTAATGCTGGGATTACAAGTGTGCACCACCATGCCTGGATCTATGGATACTTTTTAAAGTGGGGTTGGTACTGTGAGCGGCATGCCGGCCGCCCCTGATTGGTTGAGTGACATACCGGCCGCCTCTGATTGGTTGATCCTACCCTTCGTGCTCAGCTCTTTGGAATCTTTCCCACTTGATCAGCAAGGACCAGAGATTCGCTGGTGTGACCGAGGCGTGCTCACCAGCGGGTGACAGCACTGGACAGTCACAGGCTGTCCCCTGGCCTGGGCTGGGCCGTCCCTCAAGGCCACCTTTGCATCCCGTGGCTCTGCGACTCTCCTCTACTGCATAGACTGTTTATATTACAGAATAACTAGCCCGTTCCTTCCCAGTCTCACTTCATGGTATCCAAGAGCTCAGCGTCCTCTGTCAAAGGTATTTTCTTTAGGCGAAACTGTTTTAAGCATGGGCGGAATTTCCTGTTGAGGGGTTTTATATATGGTGTGCATGTGCTCCTGGAGTCAAATGGATGTTTAAGTGTGTGTGAGGTGATGTGAGGCCGACTCCGGAAGTCTGGGGGCCCCTGGGCCTGTCCCCCTCCCTCTCGGCCAGCTGCCCCATTCCGCAAGGCCTTCTGGGTTCCCACTTGTGGCCCCCTTACTGTGATGACACCTGTTTAAATCTGGTCTTTCCATTACTGGGAGGCGTAGTAGGTGGCTGGAACCAGCCTGCCCCTCCTCCCCGAACTCCGCTTGGAAAATCTAGTTTCGGCCTTTTGTTTCAGTGAGAAACACATAAAGATGTTTTCAAGAGCCTGCTCACCCCCACTGGTTGTAGCTCAGATTTCAGCCTTTGACAAGGGGACCAGGTCTTTTTTTGGAAACTAAGACTGCTCTCATGAAGACACTGTGCTATCCACCCTGCTTTTGGAAATAAAAGATCTTTGGAAGCATTTTATGGGGACTCTGTGCTGTAAAATTGTCTGATGTCAACTTTGTGCGGTCACGGGGTTCCGTGTCATCTGCCTTGGTGTGAGGGGCAAGCCCAGCGGGGAAGTTTTGCTCTGAACAGGGCATTATTATCCCGGTTCTGCAGACAAGAAGCTAGACATTGACATTGGTGTATATATTTGCTTTTCAAAAATATATATATTTTATTTTTTGCTATACTGGGGATGGAACCCAGGGCCATTCTACCTCTGAGCTACACCCCCAGCCTGATTTGTTTTATTCTTTATTTGGAAACCGGGTCTCACTGAGTTGCAGAGGGGCTCACTAAGTAGCTGAGGCTGTCCGCGAACTGTGATCCTCTGGTCTCAGCTTCCCGATTGCTGGGATTACAAGCTTGCGCCACCGCGCTTGGCTTTTCCAAAAATTACTGCTAGAAAACACGGCATGCATACAGGAGAGCGTGTATTTTCGTAGTCGACAGCCTGCTGAAGTCTTAGGAACAGAACAAAGCAGACCTGTGGAACTGGTGCGGAGATTCTTAAACAGAGCATGCTGCCCCCAGTGACTTTCCCGCCCGTCCCACTGACAGACAGCCCAATCCCAATCTCTAGCACTATAGATTTGCTTTTGCACTTGAGAATAATGAAATCACCCCGCGTGTACATCACGCGTTGCCTAACAAAGGGGGTGTGTTCTGAGAAGTGTGTGGTTAAGCACTTTTGACATTGTGTGAACCTGTTGTGTGTACTCACCCAGACGCAAATGTTTACAACGTCACTAGGTGTTTTAGGCAGCTTTCCTATTGCTGTCACCAAAATACCTGACAGGCCGGGCGTGGTGGCCCACGCTTGTAATCCCAGGACTTGGGAGACTGAGGCAGGAGGGCCACAGGTTCAAAGCCAGCCTCAGCTACATAGTGAGGCTCTGAAACCCAGTGAAACCCTGTTTCAAAATAAAGAATAAAAATAGGGCTGGGAGTGTAGCTAGGAGGTAGAATGCCCCTGGGTTCAAACTCCAGTACTGAAAAAAAAAAATATGTGAGTGGACAACTCAGAGGAGGAGAGGTTTATGGGGGGCTTGTGTTCTCAGGGGATTCAGCCCGAAGGGCCAGCTTGAAAGCATAAATGGCAGCATTAGTGGTAGGGTGGACAGAGGGACAGAGGGACACTTCAAGACCACCTCCTCCAGCTGCGCCTCGCCTGTCTACATGGCCACCGATAAGTCCCTTTAGATTATTAATCTGTTAGTGAATTTACCCACTGATGTTATTAAAGCTGTCAGGACTCAGTCATTTCACCTCTGCATATATATTATTATTATTATTTTATTATTATTATTTTATTTTTTTGGTGGTACTGGGGGTGGAACCCAGAGGCTTTCTACCTCCACGCTATACTCTCAGACCTTTTTTTAAAAATATTTTATTTGGAAACAGGGTCTCACTAAGTTGCTGAGAGCCTCACTAAGTAGCTGAGGCTGGCTTCGAACCTGTGCGATCCTCCCGTCTCAGCCTCCCAAGCGTGCGCCACCGCGCCCGGCTCTCTGTGCTTGGTTTTAAGATGGTATGAGATAAAGTGAAAGGAACAAAAACCATCTGGATCAAGAAAAATACATTGAGTGCTCCAAATACCCGAACAGCGATTATTCTTTTAGGACTCTTGAGGGGCTCGAGACTTATAGCTGGGTAGCAGTTTTGGCCAGGCAGGAAGAAATAAAGATTCTTAAGAGCTGGTGTTGGCTGCTGCTTTGATCTGTGCGTCTGTGCGAGAACAGGACAGATTTCAATCCAGGATCCTCGTTTCCTGTTCAGGTTGGTTGCTCTCTCAACGGAAGCAGTAGATTGAATGACTTCTTAATCAGGCCTGGAGATCCATAGAAGGAAGTCCTCTGGCCCGTGTGTGAGGCTGACATGTTAATGGTGAGTCCAGTTGTGTTTGGTGACAACCCCTAGCATGGTTTCCTGTCTTTAGGAATCAGTCTCGTCTCTCCTCTCCTCTCCTCTCCTCTCCTCTCCTCTCCTCTCCTCTCCTCTCCTCTCCTCTCCTCTCCTCTCCCCTGCCCTCCTCTCCCCTGCCCTCCTCTCCTCTCCTCTTCCCTCCTCTCCCCTCCCCTCCCCCATTTTCCATGCAAGGGTTCTCTAGATTGCTGAAAGCCTTTTTTATTTTTTCTCTGAGAGCCTCACTGTGTAGCTGAGGCTGGCTTTGAACCTGTGCGATCCTCCTGTCTCAGCCTCCCAAGCGTAGGGATTACAAGCGTGCGCCACCACCACCAAGCCTTTAAAAAAATTTTTTTCCCCCCTTAAAAACCTGAGAGCTGTTTGTCCATTCCACAGGCTGTCTGAAAGAAAAGCCCAGCACATCCTGTAACTGGACACTTAAGAGCCTGGAATTCCTCATCCTCAGGAAATGTTTTATCTAACCTCTTTCCCTGCGGCCACACGTGGCCACCAAAGCGGCCTCGCTGTCCGTGGTGGCTAAAGGTGGCAGCGCACTGGGCGGTGCTCTCATCGCACCTACAGACCAGATTTCAGGGAGCCAGTAAGAAAGAGAAGAGTGGACAATACGTCATTGCTGACTCTACGTGGATTATATGTTGAAATGATAGTATTTGTGTGAAATGCGGGGCTGAATAAAATAGACGACTGAATTCCATTTAACCTTTTAAGTATTTTTTCAATGCAGCTCTTAGAAAACGTGAAATTAGGTTCTTATTATATACTCTGACCTAGAGAAAGTCTTTCCTGCCAGGTGCAGCGGTGCAGGTCTGTAGTGCCAGCTGCTCGGGAAGCTGAGGCAGGAGGATAGTTGGTTTGAGGCTAGCTTGGGCAACGCAGAGAGAACTCATCCCCCCCCCCCCATAGGGTTAGGGTTAGGGTTAGGGTTAGATGAGAAGGGCCGGGGATGTGGCTCAGCGGTCGAGCGCTTGCCTAACATGTTCAAGGCCCTGGCTTCAGTCCCCAATATTCCTTTTCTGGGATAGCCTGCAAAATATTGTTACACTATAGTCAAGATCTTTTTGTTGTTGTTGTGGAACTGGAGATGGAATCCAGGGGCCTTCTGCCTCTGAGCTACATCCTCAGCTGTCTTTTAGTTTTTATTTTGAAACAGGGTCTCACCAAGTTGCTGAGGGTCATGCTAAGTTGCTAAGGCTGACCTTGAATCTGTGATCCTCCTGTCTCAGCCTCCCGAGTACTGGAATTATAGGCTTGTGCCACCATGCCAGGCTTAGTCAAGATCTTATATATCTCCTTAGGGCCTAGGTGTTAAGGATGTGATCTTCAGTGTGGTGTTATTGGGAGGTGGTGGGACCTTTAACAGGTGGGGCCTTGTGGGAGGATTTTACGTTATTGGGGAATGGCCCTGAAAGGGATCGTGGAATCTCAGCCCTCTCCTTGGTCTGGATTTTTTTTTTCTTTTTGTTTTTTTGGTACTGGGGATGGAACCCAGAGGCATTCTATCTTCGAGCTACACCCTGAGCCCTATTTTTTATTCTTTAGTTTGAAACAAGGTCTCACTAAGTTGCAGAGTGTCGTGCGCAGTGACGACTCTTACACGATCTTCCTCAAGCAGTTTTATTACCCCAGGTTCTTGTACAGTTCCCGTAAATCTTCTTCCCGTAGATCTTCTCCCGTCGATTCCCTCCCCCCAGAAATCTTCCCCTTATATAGAGCCCAACAGCCAATCAGCAGACTGTTCACGTGCACAACTCATGGCAACAGCCAGTCCATTGGCTGTTGCCCTATGGCATGCGGTGTTCCCGTGTATCTCATGCTCTTGTCGTCACTTCCTGAAAGCTGTTTACCACCTAAGTGCTCTGGGGAAATTCCGCTCAGCGCCATCTTAGCTCTCGGACTTATTGGCTGATGGGCGGGGCCCGTCACAGTTCCCCCTTTTTTGTTTTTTCAGACAGGAGAGGACAGAGGACTCAACCCCTGTATGTTTGGAAGGGGCTTCTAGGCCCACCACCTTTTGCCAGGGACGGGACAAGAATCAGTGGCAACCCGTATGCAGTTGAGCATGCCCTCCTCGGGATGCACCCTCCCGGGGTCCCGAGTGCAGTCCTAGCTGGCATCCTGTCATTAAGACTTTCCCATCGCCGCAAGCCATATTTGAGGGGATTGTCCCAACTCCATGGCTGCAAATGCCTGAGCTATGAGCACTTGATCTGTAGCGCGCTGACGGATTAGTTTTCTAAGACAATAGAGACATAAGATACACAGTAAGACCAGACAGAGGCCAAGAGCACCCAGTCCAGCCCACTCTTTTAAATGACGAGCTGCTTGTTGGATCCAGGACATCAAGGTGCGGGCCATCACCGGGTCAACTCGAGTAGTATTGGTTTTGATGATCTCCAACCGCAATTGTTTTGTCAAATTGTCAAATTTCGATGACCAGTTATCTGTAGGATATGCAGAAAGCTCGCAAGAAAGATTAGCGGCAATAGACGCGTTATCATTAATCATGACAAGGGGAGCTAAATCCGTGCAACTGCCATTTATCCCACAAAGAAGCCACAGATCAAATGGGTTAGAATGAAAGGCCATGGTCGGGCTCTGATAAGTAAAATTATAACCTGCAAAAGTAGAATTTGCTCCTGTGCCAATTTTAGGGGAAAAGGTAAAAGGATTAAGCGGGGAAAAACTTGAGCAGAATGACTCAAAGGCAATGGAAAAGGAAAAGCAGTCAGAAGCCCCCATTGCGGATCAATCCAAGTATTGGCCAGGATTTAAGGTGGCTCTAACTAAATTTTGCCAGTCTCCTGGGGTCATGGCATAGCGATGTAAACTCTCTATTATTGCTATATTGAAAGCAGCTGACGACCCATATGTGCAAACTGACTCTGCGAGATGCTTTAATCAGTTCAACAGCTTTCACTTGTTTAACGTTCCTCTTTTACACCGTCTAAAGCTGCCTGGCCCTCCTGCACAAATTTTCTAAAGCGCCTTTCTTCCAAACAGGCACGAATCAGCCGACAAAGCGGCCGAGTCCCTCCTGTGACAATACCTTGTTCTTCGGCGCGTTCTACGTCTCTTCCCAATTTATCCCAGCTTGCTAAAGAAAGATTCCCTGATACTGTAAACCATGGCGCTACCCTATCTATTTGTTCGAGAAAATCTTGTATTGTCTTGTCCCTAAGCTTTAGGCCTCTACTTTTCAACAAAGCTTTCAATGCTTTATGCTACGGGTGAGATGGACTATTTCCCATCTTGTCGAATCAGGACCAGCCCGATTCTCTAACTTGCTTACACTAAAAAATATCCTCCTTAATGGAGCCCCCTTTGATCGGGGAAAATATCCTCCTTAATGGAGCCCCCTTTGATCGGGGAAATAACTTGCTTACACTAAAAAATATCCTCCTTAATGGAGCCCCCTTTGATCGGGGAAAATAACCCTCCGTAAACGGAGCCTCCTCCTCCCTTTTCGGAGTCAAAGGAGTACTTACCAGCCAGCTGCCCTCCTTAATGGAGCCCCCTTTGATCGGGGAAAATAACCCTCCGTAAACGGAGCCTCCTCCTCCCTTTTCGGAGTCAAAGGAGTACTTACCAGCCGGCTGCCCTGGACTGCCGAGGTTCTGATCAAAGCGAAGGTCCCCGTACGGGCCACCACTTGTCGCGCGCAGTGACGACTCTTACACGATCTTCCTCAAGCAGTTTTATTACCCCAGGTTCTTGTACAGTTCCCGTAAATCTTCTTCCCGTAGATCTTCTCCCGTCGATTCCCTCCCCCCAGAAATCTTCCCCTTATATAGAGCCCAACAGCCAATCAGCAGACTGTTCACGTGCACAACTCATGGCAACAGCCAGTCCATTGGCTGTTGCCCTATGGCATGCGGTGTTCCCGTGTATCTCATGCTCTTGTCGTCACTTCCTGAAAGCTGTTTACCACCTAAGTGCTCTGGGGAAATTCCGCTCAGCGCCATCTTAGCTCTCGGACTTATTGGCTGATGGGCGGGGCCCGTCACAGCAGAGGCCTCACTAAGTAGCTGAGGTTGTCCAGGAACCACGATCATCCTGTCTTAGCCTCCCAAGTCCTGGGATTACAAGCGTGCGCCACCACGCCCAATGTTGCTATGGCTTCCCCCCACCACTTTCTGACCACGAAGTGAGCAGTTCTGTTCCTTGTTCTGCCCTGTTCTCCCGCCAGGATCTGCTGCCTTACCACAGGCCTAAAGCAACAGGGCCTATTGATCATGGACTGAGACCTTTAATGCTGTGGGCCAAAGGAAACCTGTCTTTTTAAGTGACTTATCTCAGATATTTTGTTACAGTGATGAAAAGCTGACTAACACAGATGGGTACATTTTTCTTATTTCAGGAGTCTCTTAATTATGATGTTCTTTCCACCTCAAAGCATGTTTGATGCGAGAGTGTGTTAGAAGGATAAACAACTTCTAAAAAAAGGAGACTCCATGCTTGGTGTGGTGGTGCATGCCTGTAATCTCAGTACTTAGGAGGCTGAGGCAGGAGGATTGCAAGTTTGAGGCTAGCCTGGGCAACTTAGACCCTGTCTCAAAATAAAAAATAAATAAAAAGGACTGGGGATATAGTTCAGAGGTAGAACATCTCAATATCTAATACCACCGAGAGAGAGAAAGAGAGAGAGAGAGAGAGAGAGAGAGAGAGAGAGAGAGAGAGAGAGATAGAGATCAGGTAGACACGATTATCAGTGCCTATTGTGAATAATAATGAACCGTGCATTTAATTGCTTGATTCCCATTTAAAAATTTTAAGGAAAAAAAAGAGTAGTCAGAAAACCCTAAAATAGCATAGGAACAGTTCTTCAAGAGCATAAAGGCGGTCGTGTGTGGCAGGGGAGAGGCAGCTCAGCACAGAGGGAGCTGCACAGTGTGTCGGAGCCGTGGCCGTCCATCAGCGCGTGCCCAGGATTGTGCCTGGTTTTCGTTGGTCCAGGAGGATGCTACCGCGTGATCTCGACTCCTGCTCCACAGCGGAAGAGCTCCCTGCTCCTGGCAGCATTAAAGGGCTCCATGGAAGAATTAGCCACGTGCCTGTGTGGGTTGGTTGCTGTTGCTTTCTGTTTGTTTCCTTTGCTGTTGATTGCTGATTCGCTTCCTTGATGGATGCCAAAATCCTTGCAGTGTGAGATGTGTGTGTGTGTGTGTGTGTGTGTGTGTGTGTGTGTGTGTGTGTGTTACTGGGGATCGAACTCAGGAACTCAACACACACTAGGTAGGCACTCTGCCACTGAGTTACATTCCGAGCCATTTTCGTTTTGAGACAGGGTCTCGCTGGCCTCAAACTTGATCCTCATACTTCAGCCTCTTTAGTAGCTGGAATTATAGGTGCGTGGTTCTGTGCCTGGGTCGCAGAGATGTGCGTATTGGGGATTGGGTCCAGGGGCATTTTACCCCTGAGCTATAACCCCGACCTTTTTTTTTTTTTTTTTTTTGCGGATCTGGGGAAGGAACCCAGGTGTATTCGACCTTCGAGCTACGCCCCCTGCCCTATTTTTTATTCTTTATTTTGAAACAAGGTCTCACTAAGTTGCCGAGGGCCTCACCAAGTAGCTGAGGTTATCCGCGAACTGTGATCCTCCAGTCTCAGCCTCCTGAATGCTGGGATTACAAGCGTGCGCCACAACAGCTGGCTTTATTTTTTGTTTTGAAACAGAGCCTCACGAGGTTGTTGAGATTCTTTCTATACTGCTGAGGCTGTCTTCAAATCTGCCTGTGATCCTCCTTGTCTCAGCCTCCCAAGTACTGGGATCACCGTGTCCACCACCATACCTCGCTTTTTAATATATATATTTAAAATTCCTGTATTGTTGAATAAATACAAAATGGACATTTAGTCAACATTTTTTTCTCTTTTCTTATTTTGCATAACTGGGGATGGAACCCAGGGACGTTCTACCTCTAAGAAACACCCCCCCCCACCCCTAATTTTTATTCTTTATTTTAAAACAGGGTCTCACTAAGATGCAGAGGGCCTCACAAAGTAGCTGAAGCTGGCCTGTGATCCTCCCATCTCAATCACCCAACCAAACCAAGTAATACGATTACAAATGTGCACTATACCCGGCTTCAGTCAGTATTTTTTTTTTTTTTGAGGTACTGGGGTTCCTGGAAACCCTTCTACCTCTGGGCCACACTCCCAGACCTATTTTATATTTTTATTTGGAAACAGTGTCTCTTAAGCCAGAGAGGCTGGCTTTGAACCAGCGCGATCCTGCTGTCTCCGCCTCCCAAGTGCGGGGATTACAAGCGTGTGCCAACATGCCCAGCTGTATTTTTTTTGTGTGTGGGTGGGTGTGGGGATGAAACCCAGGTGCATTCTACCTCCGAGCTACACCCCCCTGCCCTATTTTTTATTCTTTATTTTGAAACAGGGTCTCACTAAGTTGCAGAGGGCCTCACTAAGTAGCTGAAGCTGGCTTCGAACCTGTGCAGTCCTCCTGTTTCAGCCTCCCAAGCACTGGTATTACAAGCGTGCACCACCACGCCCAGCTCCAGTCAATATTTTTCATTTATATAGTTGCTGGCTAATAGAGCAGCCCATTCTCTTTCTTTCAGTGTCACCTGCCTTCCTTCCCTGGTCCTTTTTGTCTGTTTATTTTACTTTGTCTCATTCCTCTATTTTATTCTATTTCTTCTCTCTCTTCTTTTGTTGTACTGAGGATTGAACCCAGATTTTTTTTTTTTTTTGAGGTACTGGGGTTACTGGAAGCCCTTCTACCTCCGGGCTACACTCCCAGACCTATTTTATATTTTTATTTAGAAACAGGGTCTCCTAAGCCAGTGCACGCGGTTGGCTTCGAACCTGCGCGATCCTCCTGTCTCCGCCTCCCAAGCGCGGGGATTACAAGCGTGCGCCACCATGCCTGGCCCCTGAGGTTGGTTTTGAACCTGCAGTTCTCCTGTCCCCGCCTCCCAGGCCTGCACCACCATGCCAGGCTTTTCTTCCTCTTTTTCTTTTAAGGCACCGATCGTATGGAAGTGTTCTGAAAGTGTGTTCAGCAGCCTCGTTCCTATATCCTTTCTTTTCCCATAAAGCCTTGTCTTACCACATTTTTTTTTTTTTCAGTACTGATGATGGAACCTAGGAATATTCTTCCTCTGAGTGACACCCCCAGCCCTATTTTTTATTCTTTATTTTAAACCAGGGTCTCACTGAGTTGCAAAGGGCCTCGCTAAGTTGCTGAGGCTGTCTGCGAACTGCCATCCTCCTGTCTAAGCCTCTAATTACAAGCGTGCACCACCATTCCTGGCTCACAACATTTATTTTCCTATTTGCTACTTATGCCCTTCCTGCCGCACGGTCGCTGGACCCTGAAGCAGCCTCTAGTGGTTGAGGCCCCCACCTGGTGCCCAGTGGTGGGCTCCCAGCACACACCTGCCTTGGCCCAGGGCCAGTCTAGGAGGGGAACTGGGCAGATTCAGCTCCCCTCCAACTGGTGTATTTCCCTCCAAGGGAGGGAGCTGATTGGACAGTGGCCAAGGGTGAGGTCCCCAGGGGAGGAAGCTGATTGAACAGTGGCCGAGGGTGGGGTGGGGTCTCAGGAGAAGGAGCTGATTGGACAGTGGCTGAGGGTGGGATCCCATGAACTCTGGTGCAAGCCTGGTTTTACTTAAGGCCTTACAAATAATAAAAAAAAGTGGGGGGGATAAACATCTGCTAATGAAATCTGTAGGAGGCAGAAAATTTGGAGGTGTTGCAAAACCCTATGCATGCAGAGAGCACATTGGGAAAACACAAAGAGCCGGAGGAAGGTGAGGCTCAGCTCAGGGAGACGAGCTGCAGCCTGGGAGAGTAGCAATCGCCATCTGGAGGGAAATTAACCACGTTCGCTGCCCGGTGGGGTGTAAATCAGTGGCACTGGGATTGACTTGGAGCCAGAACTGTGAAGTCCTGTTTCTTGTCCCTGAGAGTCTTATGAATCATTTATTTTTTTTATTTTTTGACCCCTAAAATTATTACTGGGGAATAGAGCCAGGCCTACCGTGACCTGGGCTTGTAAGACTTGGTCTTACAGCTGCCCAGGTGAGAAGGGGTCCTCTGAAAACATTGTATTTGCACACTCCTCTCCAAGGCCAGGGGTGCAGGGTCTTGGAGGTTGATTCTGGGGACTGGAAGGGTGGCTGGGCAGCTGGTGGGGACAGCTGATAACTCAATGAGGTCCAGAAGGCGCCCCGCTTCCAGGCGCGTGTCCATCAAGAGGGTTCCTGCTGCCTGTCTTTGGGTTGCATAGATATTTTTTTTGTGTGTGGTACTGTGGACATAACCCAGGGGGCATTCTGCCTCTGAGATACACCCCCAGCCCTATTTTTTATTCTTTATTTTAAAACAAGGTCTCACTGAGTTGCAAAGGGCCTTACTGAGTAGCTGAGGCTGTCCGCAAACCATGATCCTCCTGTCTTAGCCTCCCAAATGCTGGGATTATAAGCGTGCACCCCCACGCCTAGCTGGGCTGCACAGATTTTATGGATTTATAGGTCTCCATCAGCCGTCACAGCCCTGCTTCTTTCTAGACGCTTCATAATCACACAATTGTGCCCGAGGACTTGGAGCTGGTTGCCGTTTGCCTGGTAAAAAACTATACTGGGACATCAGGACACAGAATGGGGTCACAGATGTTTTGGGATTAGGTCTCTGTTCAGCCCTCTGGAACAGCAGTGATGTGGTTAAAGAGATGTGAATAGGGAACTTTGCTGGCTGTGAGCTTTAGCTGGATCCAGAAGAAGTTGTCCTTGAACCGAGCTCTCCTTGACCCACACATAGGACAGACTCAAACCTTTTCCATATGAGTTCCCAGGAGACCTACCAGATGCGGTTGCCCTGGGAGACGGCATTGATGAGAGACAGGAACTGGGGAAAGTGATGGTGACGTCAGGCCCTAAGAAGGCACATGCAGTTCACATTTGAATTTCCTGGTCCGGTTGATCAAATGCTAAGTTATCATCTTGTCATCCGGCACATTAGTGGAAATAAACATTTGCGGGGGTTTATAAAAGCGATACTAAGTCCTTGTTCAAACAAAGGGGGTGAAGAGTAAATGATGTGATGTCCATGTCCCTGTAGGCGAGGAAATGACTGGCTGGAGAAAGGTACAGTGTCTCCTGTCGACATTTTCCTGAGAGAGTAGGGGAGGGGAAGAAAGCATCCCTGGAATTTTAAAGGGGGGAAGATGCAAAGAGGTTGGAGGTTGTGGACTTGGGGTTTATAAACAGGGCAGTAGATTTGTCTTTCATGACACTCACTGCATCTAAGGAGAAACTATTTTAGGGAGCGATGACCTAATTTGCTTCCTTCTGGCCGGCGCTGGGCAGGTAGCCCTGACCCGCGAGGTCTTAAACTCCCCGAGAGAAATCCACTTGCTGATAAAGATGATCCCCGGAGAGATAGGACGAGAGAATGCTGTGTGTTCTGTTTCCTCCTCTGCCTGAATCTGGGTTTGGTCCAGCAGTTAAAGAGCTGGGGCTGGACCCTCCTCCTGCTCCTGAAATCTTATCCTTAGAATTTAAAGCAACCCTAACTACGAGGGTTATTGTATCCTAATTACGAGGGTTATTGTATCCTAATTGTCTTATCTGCATCCGTTCCACACCCCAACAAGACAGGGCTTTTTGAGGACAGTAGTTTTAAGACACAATTTCCACTTCCCACCACAGTTGGACTAAAAAACCTATTTGAAAGACAAGAGAAGGATCCAGTGTTCATGATATATTTTCTTCCTGTTTCCTAAAGGGACACAATGAATACAACGGGATTCCTGTCTGGGGAATTTTATTTTATTTTTTTTTGTACTGAGGATTGAACCCAGAATCTTTCTACCTCCAAGCTATACCACTGACCTGATTTTATTTCTTTACGTGGAAACAGGGTCTCTCCAGGTTGCCGAAGGCCTTGCTTGTTGCCGAGGCTCGCTTTGAACCTGTGATCCGCCTGTCTTAGCCTTCCAAGTGCTGGGATTACAAGTGTGCGCCACCACGCCCAGCTCCAGCTTTCTATTTTTTAGTTTCTCTCTCTCTTTTCTCTCTCTCTCTCTCTCTCTCTCTCTCTCTCTCTCTCTCTCGGTGGTACTGGGATGAAACCCAGGGGCCTTTCTACCTCCGGGCTATACTCCCAGACCTATTTTATACTTTTTTGGAAACAAGGCCTCACTAAGTAGCCGAGGCTGGCTTGGAACCTGTGCGATCCTCCTGTCTCAGCCTCCCAAGTGCTGGGATTACAAGTGCGCGCCACCACGCCCAGCCTTTTTGAGTTGGGAAGCTTGGAATGGTCAGTTTGGGGCTCCCTGCCACCATACATCAGTGCTGTGACACTTGTATCAACCAGAGCCTGTCAGCCTATTGGAACAGAGGACACATTTCCTTGGGTGAACTTTCTGAAGGGCATTGATGTTCTGTGGACTTGACTGTGGACAGACAGACTGAGGGCCACCGGCTCTGGAGGGGGAGACTGGGAGATGGGAGGTGCTGAACTCAGGGACCTCTAGGATCCCTTCTCTATCTCAGTTTTGTGATAAGTGCCTGGGTGGAATGGGGTAGGGCCTGCTGCTGACAGAGGGGCATTTTTTGCTTCCCTCTGGAAAGAAATGGTCCACATGGGAGTATCCTTTCTGAGTCTAGTGCACAAGGGCAGCTCTAAAAATTCCAGTTGGGCATGGTGGCACACCCTTGTGGTCCCAGGACTTGGGAGGCCGAGACAGGAGGATCGCAGTGTCTAGGCCAGCCTCAGCTACTTAGTGAGGCCCTCTGCGACTTAGTGAGACCTTGTTTCAAAGTAAAGAATAAAAAGTAAGGCAGGGGGTGTATCTCAAGGGGAAGAATGGGGGTTCAATCTCTAGTACCGCAAACAAAACAAATCAAAACAAAAACCCTGCTACATCCGTAGGATCCATTTTTTTTCTTTTTTTTTTGGAACTAGGCACTGAACTCAGGATAGTTCGACCTCCACACTATGCCCAGATCCCTTTTAATTTTATTTTTGTTTTGAAACAGGCTCTTGTTGAGAGCCTCCCTAAGTTGCTGAGGCTGGCCTTGAAGTTTTGATCCTCCTTAGGCTCTTTGAATGTCTTTGTCTTTGCTCTTTGTGGGGACCTGATAAGTGTTTGTTATTTAAATAATATTGTCAAGGCAAAGTGGCCTTACCAGATAGCCTCAGCACCTAGTGAGACTCATCAAGCTAGTGAGGCCCTGTAGCAAAATAAAAATAAAAATGGGGTTGGAGTTGTAGTTCAGAGGTAGAATGCCCTGGGTTCTGCCACCCGGTGCCTCCCCAACACACAGAGTCTATAGTCTGCCTGAAGTGAAGACCCTGTTTGTTTGTTTGTTTGTTTGTTTGTTTATTTATATTTGTGTACTGAAGATTGAACCCAGAGGCTTTCTACCTCCAAGTTACACTCTCAGCCCGATTTTATTTCTTATTTGGAAACAGGATCTCACTAGGTTGTTGAAAGCCTCACTAAGGTACCAAGGCTGGCCTTGAACCTGCAATCCTTCTGTTTCAGCCTCTCAAGTGCTGGGATTATAAGAGTATGCCACCACCCCTTCCTGCCCAGGCTGACCCTTTGTTTTTAGAGCTCTCCAGTAGGCATTATAAGTGTAGCAAAGTTGAGGGGGATCGTAAACGTGTCTTAGTATCTCTGGGCCTCTTTATTTTTTTTAATTATTTTTAAAATATATTTTTATTGGTGCATTGTAGTCAAACTTCTCAATGGAATACAAGACTTGTGAGCATATACAAGCACACATCACCCAATTAGCCTTTATCCAATCCACATCCCTTTCCCTCCCCCTCCCTCGATCCCATGCTTGATTTAGTGATTGACTTTGATATTTAAGTACATCATGCGCTATAAAAGTTTCCATCTCCCCCTCACATCCCCTCAGATAGGTCACCTTAATTGCTCCTCTATAGGACCCCTTCTTCAACTAGAGTTCCTCCTGTTACCCATTTCTCCCTAGTTTTCACATATTAGGGAAAGCATCTGATTTGTGTGTGTGTGTGTGTGTGTGTGTGTGTGTGTGTGTGTGAGACATTTCTCTGTGGATGCCACACTGCAGGCTCCGATCCCGGCCTTGCTGGCTCCGGCACCGGCCTCGCCGTTCGCAGGCTCCGATCCCGGCTTCGCTGGTCTGGGCCTCTTTAAAGATTCTACTAACCTGCTTCCCTCTACTTTCTGTCAACCAAAACGTACTTTCTAGAAAATGATGTTCATTGTCCTGAGTAAGTCCCAGTGTGTGTGGCAAGGAGATTCACTTAAGGCCAGAGAAGGAAGCGGGGCTGCTGGGTTACCAGGAGCTGGGGCACAGAGGTTTTGGAGGTTCTGTTGGGCAGAGCTTCTAGCCTCCGGCAGTGGCCTGGGTGACTACATTCAGACAGGATGGTGTTAAATCGATTCTCTGTGCTGGAGCCCAGCCTCTTGGGTGTGTATTCCTGAGTGGTGGCCTAAATTTCTGGAAGCTTGACAGAAGATTAAGACAGAGACCACAGGCTTCTGAGATTTGGCTACATAGATTATTAAGGTAAATGACATGCTGGCGAGATGATACACACCTCTAATCCCAGTACCTGGGAGGCTGTGGCAGGAGGATCCCAGGTTTGAGGCCAGCCTCAGTAACTTTGTGAGACTCACAGAAACCTAGTGACACCCAGTTTCAAAATAAAAAGTAAAAAGGACAGGATGGGGTGGGGTGTTGTAGTTCAGGGATAGAGTGTCTTTGGGTTCAATTCCAGAAAGAAAGAAAGAGAAAGAAAGAAAGAAAGAAAGAAAGAAAGAAAGAAGAACAAGGGAAATAAGGAAAGAAGGAAGGAAGGAAAGAAGGAAAGGGAAGGGGAAAAAGGAAGGAAAAGAAGGAAGGAAGGAAGGACATGATTTCTGTGACCTTTGACTCCCTAGAAGGATGCCCTCCTATTGGATAGGAGGACCAGTGTGAGCCTGTGAAGCACTATCAGACTGTCTTGGGGTAAGCGGGGGCTTTCTGTGGATATCACTTTCCAATTCATTAGCTGGGTGCTTCTTTTTCTATTCAGATTGACAAAGAGCTTTATAAGGCCATTAATTTTTTTTTTTTTTTTTTTTTGTGGTGGTACTGGGGTTCCAGGAAGCCCTTCTACCTCCAGGCTACACTCCCAGACCTATTTTATATTTTTGAAACAGGGTCTCTTACGCCAGCGCGGCTGGCTTCGAACCTGCGCGATCCTCCTGTCTCCGCCTCCCAAGCGCGGGGATGACAAGCGTGCGCCACCACGCCCGGCCTAAGGCCATTAATTTTTTGACCGAGCCTAGTGGCGTGTGCCTGTAATCTCAGCACTTGGGAGGCTGAGACAGGAACATCTCAGGTTTGAGGCCAGCCTCGGCAATTTAGCGAGGCCCTCAGCAACTTAGTGAGGCCCTGTTTCCAAATAAAAAAATAAAAGGAGCCGGACGTGGTGGCGCATGCTTAGAATCCCAGCATTTGGGAGGAGGCTGAGAGAGGAGACTCACGGTCCGCAGACAGCCTTCCTGTGCAACTCAGCGAGGCCCTGTGCAACTCAGCGAGGCCCTGTGCAACTCAGCGAGGCCCTGTGCAACTCAGCGAGGCCCTGTGCAACTCAGCGAGGCCCTGTGCAACTCAGCGAGGCCCTGTTTCAAAATAAAGAATAATAATAACAATAAAAAAATAGGGCTGGGGTGTAGCTCAGAGATAGAATGCCCTTGTAGCTCCGAGGTCTGCCCCTGGGTTTAATTCCCTGCAAAACACACACACACACACACACACACACACACACACACACACACACACTCACTCATTAATTTGCCAAATGAACTCATCTCCAGGAGCCCCTGACCACAGTGGCCACAGTGATGGAAACCAGTGTCCAGAAGTTTCCGCCATGCACACATCCAGCAGTTAGCAGACACAGGTGACCGGGCCTCTTCGGTTGCGCCTCCTGCCTTCTACTTCCTCTGCCTGCCCAGCTGTTTACTTCTTCTTCTTCCCTCCTCTGTGTCCTGCTAAGAGGGCTCAGGTCCCGTCACGGCTGGTGCTTACGCCTCTGCTCCGGCCTCGTCATGCTCTGTGGGCGGCATGGCTGCCAATCAGGCCAGAGGCAGGGCACGCGGTGAGTGCCCAGATGTGGGGAGGCCCGGGCAGGAGCTGGCTGTGGTCCCTTGGGTAAGTATTTGAGCCGGACGTGGTGCACGCTTGTCATCCCCGCGTTTGGGAGGCGGAGACAGGAGGATCGTGCTGGTTCGGAGCCAGCACGCTGGCTTAAGAGACCCTGTTTCCAAATAAAAATATAAAAATAGGTCTGGGAGTGTAGCCCGGAGGTAGGAGGGCTTCCAGGAACCCCAGTACCCCCCCCCCCAAAAAAAAGAATTTGACATTTCACCCTCCCCTTTTATTTCTTCCTATGGAAAGTAGGGATAAAAAATGTCCCTGAGCTGGGCGTGGTGGTGCACGCTTGTAATCCCAGCTCTTGGGAGGCTGAGACAGGAGGATCACACAGGTTGGAAGCCAGCCTCAGCTACGGAGTGAGGCTCTCAGCAATTTTGTGAGACCCTGTTTCCAAATAAAGTATAAAATAGGTCTGGGAGTGTAGCCCGGAGGTAGAAAGCCCCTGGGTTCCACCCCTAGTACCACACACACACACACACACACACACACACACACACACACAAAAGTGCCATGGTGTTGAGGGCTGATAGCAGGGCGCTGACATGGGACTGCAGGAGTGTGAGTCTCGGCCCTCCCACCATGGCTGGCTTATGATTTTGACCTGTGTCTGCCTTGCTTCTTCTCTAAAGCAATGTCAATAAAGGTGGAGTACCTTTTATCTAACATACTTGGAATTGGAAGTGTTCCCGATTTGGGAGTTTATCAGATTCTGGAATATATTTGCATAGACTTACTTACATCCCGCATCTGAAAAATCAAAAGTTTTGAAATATTCTGAAATCCAAGCTCAAAAAGTTTTGGGCCGGGCGTGGTGGCGCACGCTTGTAATCCCAGCATTTAGAAGCCTGAGTCAGGAGGATCGCAGGTCCCAGGCCGGCCTCAGCTACGTAGTGAGGGCCTCTGCAACTCAGTGAGATGCTGTTTCAAAATACAGAAGAAAAACTAGGGCTGGGGATGTAGGCTGGAGGTAGAATGCCCCTGGGTTCAATTCTCAATACTGCAAAAAGAAACAAACAAAACAATAACAACAAAAACAAATGAGTTTTGGATTTGCAGAGCATTTTAGAGGATGGATATTTTGTTTGTTTGTTTTGGTGGTACTTGGGGTGGAACCCAGAGGCTTTCTACCTCCAGGCTATACTCCCAGACCTATTTTATACTTTATTTGGAAACAGGGTCTCACTAAGTTGCCGAGAGCCTCACTAAGTAGCTGAGGCTGGCTTCGAACCTGTGTGATCCTCCTGTCTCAGCCTCCCAAGCGCGGGGATTACAAGCGTGCGCCACCACGCCCGGCTAGAGGATGGATTTTCAGGTGAGGTGTGCTCACCTGCAGGACCTGCCTCACCAGGATGCCGGGAGAAGAAAACAGCTCATGTTTGAAAGAAGCTTGGGTTGGTGCACACAAAACAGTAGGTCAGCTTTTCTCTTACTTATCTAGCTATGGGAGCATTAATGCTAAAATAGATATTAAACAATTGGGCATATCATAGGCCCAATACACTTTAGCTCTCTTGCTTTATAACCTTGGTGGAGAGTTTCTGATTATTCCTCTTTATTTCCCATTAGATTTCCCATTTTCCCATCTCAAAGCTCTCACCATCAGAACCCGCCCTCACCTGCAAATGCTTGTTTCCACCTGGCAAAGAAAGAGAGTTTTGCTTTGTTTTGTGGTACCGGGCATGCAGCCCAGGGCTCGCGCGTGCTGGGCAAGCGCTCTTCCCCTGAGCTGCATCCCAGCCGGGAATGGCGTCTGTGGGACTGGACCAGGGTATTAGCTTTTGTTCATCTGAACACTGGGAATTATGCTATCTGGAGGGTGAGCAGAGTATATCTTGACATATTCCTGTATTGATGAGCAAACTGAGGTTGAGTGTTAAGGAGTTTTACACACGTCCCTACAACTGAGAATAGTCAGCTGGAGCCTGGCAGTGCGGTGTCTAAGATTGTCCAGAGTCCCAGCCTGTGCTCTGAAATAATAATAATCTCTCCTCATCATTTTATACATCCAGATAACTTTCTTTTTCTTTTTTTATTCTTTATGTTTTTTGTGGTACTGGGGATGGAGCCCAGGGGCATTCTACCTCCAAGCTACATCCCCAGGCCGATTTTTTATTCTTTATTTTGAAACAGGGTCTCACTGAATTTGCAAAGGCTTTCCCTAAGTAGTTGAGGCTGCCCTCCAACCGCGATCCTCCTGTCTCAGCCTCCCAAGTGCTGGGATTATAAGCGTGTGCCACCATGCTGGACCAGATAACTAATGAACTAACTAACTTCCTTCCTTCCTTCCTCCCTCCCTTCCTTCCTTCCTTTCTTCCTTCCTTCCTTCTCACTCTTTCTTTCTTTCTTTTTTTTTTTTTTGAGGTACTGGAGATGAAATCCAGGGGCACTCTACCTGTGAGCTACATCCCCACATCCCCAGCCTGAGTTTATATTTTATTTGAAAACAGGGCCTCACTAAGTTCTGAAGGGTCTCAAAAAGTAGCGGAGGCTGGCCGAGAATCTGTGATCCTCCTGTCTCAGTCTCCCGAGCACTGGGATTGCAAGTGCGCTACACCATGCCTGGCTACTTTTTATTTTGAAACAGGGTCTGGCTAAGTTGCTGAGGCTGGCCTCAAACCTGTGATCCTCCTGTCTCAGCCTCTGGGGTACTGGGATTAGGGGTATGCACCACCACACTCATCTTGCAGTTACCTTTTGTTGAGTGTGAAATTTGCAAAATGAAATCCTGTTTGGCAGAGGAGTTGCCATTGACTGACATAGACTGGGGGCTTGGGGGTGATTCTCAATGTAAATTCTTGCTCGTGAGGCCCTTGTTTTGCCCCAGCACTGCAAAAAATAAAAAAATAAAGAAAAAGAAAGAAAAGATAAAACTAGCCTTAGCAACTTCTGAGGCCCTCAGTAACTTGGACTGTTTCAAAATAAAGAATAAAATAGGGCTGAAGGTGTATCTCAGAGGTAGAAAATCCTTGGGCCCGATCCTCGATACTTAAAAAAAAAGAAAAGAAAAACTCAGAACCAACCAAATAAAGATCCTTCCCAAAGCACAGTGTTGGGCCATCATGGCAAAGCTGTTCAAAGCCACGAATGATGACGGTCCTCAGAGGATGATTGAGAATGTGCTGAAACTCATTTTCCAGCGGACGGTGAATGAGAGCGGCTGCTCCTCCATTTAAATGGCTGGCATTTGTAGCTGGAGCTTGAAAACTTGTCTTGAAATACCGCCGGGCGTGGTGCGCACGCTTGTAATCCCCGCGCTTGGGAGGCAGAGACAGGAGGATCGCAGGTTCGAAGTCAGCCGCGCGCGCTGGCTTAGGAGACCCTGTTTCCAAATAAAAATGTAAAAATAGGTCTGGGAGTGTAGCCCGGAGGTAGAAGGGCTTCCAGGAACCCCAGTACCACGAAAAAAAAAAAAAAAAAAAAAGAAATACCAGAACAGGAAGGCAACGTTTCAATGTATTATTCTAATTGGTTAAATCGAAAGAAACTTCCTCGTCATCAGTATTTCCAGCTCTTTGTATGTATTGCCACGGATCCCATCGGGATAAAACTGTTGGCAGAGTTGTGCTTCCGTGTGGGGGGCGAGGATGGGCCTTTTCAATGGGGAACAGTCGTGCTAGCGGCATCCTTGCGGAGCTTGTGGTCCAGCCCACACACTACCGATGGGAGGCTGGTGCCGGTCGTGAAAACAAGGGCTTCTTTACAACATAGACAGGTGTGTTTAGTAATTTCATAGTGGAGACGTGATTAGTCATTTCTTAACAATCACGCTTCTCTTTTTTTTTCCGTCTTAAAAAGGCCCTGTTGTGCACGTCCGCTTTGGGTAATTATTGGCAGGTTGAAAACCAAGGCTCGGAGAGGTTCAGTCACTTAGCCAAGGTCACACAGCTAGTGAATGCTGGGGCTTTAGGTGTTCTGGACCTTTAGAATATAATCTTTAAGAGAATCTCTAGTTGCCTGCCGTGGTGGCGCACGCTTGTCATCCCAGCATTTGGGAGGCTGAGACAGGAGGATCGCGGTTTGCGGCCAGCCTCAGCTACTACTTAGTGAGGCCCTTTGCAACCCAGTGAGACCCTGTTTCAAAATAAAGAATAAAAACTAGGGCTGGGGGGTAGAATGCCCCTGGTGTTCAGTCCCCAGTACCATTTGGAAGATGTGGTCCTGTTCAAGATTTATGAAGCAGGTGTTTCTTCACCTCGTAGAAAAGGTGACAGGAGCCCGGGGAGTTTTTAATTGGTCCAGTGCGGAGGGCAAAGCAAATCCTGAATGGAGCTTCTCACGCCAAGACTCCCGGCCACAGCTCGCGTTACATAATGCGTCTTTATGTTTATATGCAATATAAATCTCCAATCGATGGCTGGGAAGTGCTTTTGGCTGGCTGGCCTTGTTGCTTCAGCTGTCTGAAAGGAATGACTTTCATAAACACAGAGAGGGAATTGGATTTTCGCTTTGTAATAATTTAAATCACAGATGTGGGCAAGGTTACTGTCACGGGGTCCCACCGGTCCCAGGAGGAGCGGGTTCCTACGTGAGTTGGCCAGCCTCTTTTTTCCTTCTGGTACTTACTATTGAGGTTAGATAGAAGACGGGAGGTAGAAAGAAAACGTGATGGACAGAATGAGAGTTGAATGGTCATGGCTGAAAGTCCAGATTCTAAAGTTCGCTTTCATGCGGGGCAAGGTGGAGCACCTCTGTAACCCCACTACTTAGGAGGCTGAGACAGGTGTGAGGCTAGCCTCAGCAATTTTAGTGAGATCCTGTTTCAAAACAACAAATAAAAAGGGTTAAGGGTGCAGCTTGAAGGTAAAGTGCCCCTCATTAAGATGTAGGATTAAAATGTACCAACACATTTTTTCTATGTTAAAGAAAAAAGAGAAGTTTCATAAGTAAAAATTTGGGACTCCAGAGAAAGGAAAAGTGAAAGCCCAGCTATAAGCCTATTATTCTAAGTTAGCTATTGTTGGTATTTCTGAGTCTTTTACGATAGCAACATTAATATAAAATAAATAATGTCTTTTTTGTGGTACTGGGAGTGGACTTTTCTACCTCTGGGCTACACTCCCAGACCTATTTTATACTTTATTTGGAAACGGGGTCTCACTAAGTTGCTGAGAGCCTCACTAAGTGGCTGAGGCTGGCTTCGAACCTGTGTGATCCTCCTGTCTTAGCCTCCCAAGCACTGGAATTACAAGCGTGCGCCACCACGCCTGGCTTTTATTCTTTATTTTGAAACAGGGTCTCACTGAGTTGCAGAGAGCCTCACTAAGTAGCTGAGGCTGGCTGCGAACTGCAATCCTCCTGTCTCAGCCTCCCAAATGCTGGGATTACAAGCAGGTGCCACCACACCCAGGTTTTACAGTGTCTGTCTTCTCTCTCCCTCCCTCCCTCCTTCCCTCCCTCCCTCCCTCCCTCCCTCCCTCCCTCTTTGGTACTATGGATGCAATCCAAGGGCATTCTATCTCATAGCTACACCCTTAGCCCTATATTTTATTCTTTATTTATTTTTGGTGGTACTGGCATGGAACCCAGGGGCTTTTTACCTCTAGGCTATCTTCCAAGACCTATTTTATACTTTATTTGGAAACAGGGTCTCACTAAGTTGCTGAGAGCCTCACTAAGTAGCTGAGGCTGGCCACGAAACTGATTACAAGCCTGTGCCACCACGCCCAGCCCCAGCCCGGCCCCAGCGTGCTCTTTTACTCAGCAGTGGCACCAATTTATATTCCCATCAGCAGTGGAGCAAAGGCTCCGATTGCTGGACCTCCTTGCCACAGTTTCTAGATCCTGTCTTTTGATAATGGCCATCCTACTGGGTGTGAAAGTACTATCTCATTGTGAATTTTTATTTTTTGTGGTACTGTGCGATCATCCTGTCTCAGCCTCCCAAGTGCTGGGATTACAAGTGTGGCCACCACGCCCCGCTCTCATTGTGGTTTGGATTTGCATTTCCCTAATGACCAGCGATGTTGAGCTTATTGTTAATATTTTATGCGCTGGTATATCCGTCCAGTACTTGTCTCCACATCCCCTCCTCCATGAACGTCGTCGTGGGCAGCACACAGGCATGTTCAGCCTGTAGTTTTCAGGATTTTCCATCGATTGTCATCAGCGGCAGGGTTACTGTTGTAGTGACTGTGTGGAGGAGGATTTTAAACTCATCCAATTGGGAATCTCTTTAGCGATAACTCCCACTATTAAAAATTCTCTTTAGCGCCGGGCGTGGTGGCGCACGCTTGTAATCCCCGCGCTTGGGAGGCGGAGACAGGAGGATCGCGCAGGTTCGAAGCCAGCCGCGCAGGTTCGAAGCCAGTCGCGCAGGTTCGAAGCCAGCCGTGCGCGCTGGCTTAGGAGACCCTGTTTCCAAATAAAAATGTAAAAATAGGTCTGGGAGTGTAGCCCGGAGGTAGAAGGGCTTCCAGGAACCCCAGTACCACCAGAAAAAAAAAAATTCTCTTTAGGAACCCATCATGACAGATTTAGCGGTCATTCCTGGTAATACCACAGGGCTGTGCACATCAGAAATGCCCTTCTGGGTTTTCAGTAGTAGCCTCTAGGCTTTATTATGGAATGAAAGGGGCCTTAATTAAGACCCATACAACCAAGGTATTTTTTGTTTTCTTTCTTTTTTTTTTTGCGGGTCTAGGGATGGATCCCAGGGGCATTCAACCTCCGAGCTACACTCCCTGCCCTATTTTTTATTCTTTATTTTGAAACAGGTCTCACTGAGTTGCAGAGGGCCTCACTAAGTAGCTGAGACTGGCCGCGAACCTGCGATCCTCCTGTCTCAGCCTCTCGAATGCTGGATTACAAGCGTGCGCCACCGCGCCTGGCTAAGGTTTTTTTCCTTTTTAATTGGTACATTATAATTATATGTAGCAGTGAGAGTCACGGTGACATGTCTGTCCACACAGGTAACATAATTCGGGCCATTTCATTTTTTGACACCTTTTTCTTCTCCCCTCCTGCCTTCCCCCTGTCTCCTTCCTCTCCTGGATTGGGTCTGGCATAGTTTTGTTTAGTTACCAACACCCAGAGGGTAGGGAACAGACCATCTGTGAAGTGCAGGACTGGGTAATTTGGTCCTTTCAACAAATGTTTTATTTACTTACTTACTTATTCATTTATTTATCTTTGCCATACTGGGGATGGAACCCAGGGGCATTCTACCTCCAAGCTACACCCTAGCCCTATTCTTTAGTGTTTATCTTGAAACAGGGTCTCACTGAGTTGCAGAGAGCCTCGCTAAGTAGCTGAGGCTGTCCGCGAACTGCGATCCTCCTGTCTCAGCCTCCCAAGTACTGGAATTATAAGCCTGCGCCACCACGCCCGGCTTCAACAAATGGCTTAGTTGCTTTGCTTTGAATTCTAAGTGGATAAGCAGTATTGTTGAAACTGTGCTGATCCCAACTTCCTTTGGTCTTTTACTTGGAGTCTAGAGGACACTTCTGCGGTGTTACAGGGTGATGGTTTCCGGCGTATCTCTCAAGACTGAGCCGGCTCGTGGGGATTGGTGGCGGCAGCATGTGCGTGCTGGGAAGACGGGCTCGCCGTGCCCTGTCCCCGGGGCTGGGGCCTGTGCCTGTGCGCGTGCCGCCCGCCCGCACGCCCGTTTCCCTCTGCACACAATGGGATGATGCTGGCTCCTCTGCATCGTTACTGAGGAAAACAGGGAAGTGATTAATGAGGTATTAGTTTCCTAAGCCACAAATTTGGTGGCTTAAAACAACATTCTTTCCCAGTTCTGCGGCCAGATGTCCGAACTCAGTCCCACTGGCCTCAAATCACGGTGCTGGCAAGGGCTACACACTCGCCCTGGGCTCTGGGGCGAATCCATCCATTGCCTTGGTGGAAGAGACAAGAAAATCTCTTCCCTTTACCCGTTTTAGGTTTTCGGCTGGGAGCTTACGAATTAGAATACTAGGAGACAGGTTAACAGAAGAAAAGCTAGCCAATTTTATTATTTATTTATTTATTTATTTATTTGAGGTACTGGGGATAGAACTCAGGGACACTCTACCTCCAAGCTATACCCCCAGCTTTCTTTTTCTTTGTATGGTACTGGAGATGAAACCCAGAGGTACTGTACCTCCGAGCTACACCCCCAGCCCTATTTTTTTGTCTTTTTAGTTTTTGAACTGGGTTCTCACTGAGTTGCAGAGGGCCTCGCTAAGTAGCTGAGGCTGTCTGCAAACCGTGCTCCTCCTGTCTCAGCCTCCCAAATGCTGGGATTTCATGTTCAATCATATTTTGATGTCCTCTGTCTTCTTCTCTTTTTTCTTCCTCTCCCTTCCCCCTCCTCCTTTTTTCTTTTCTTTTCTTTCTTTCTTCTTCCTTCCTTCCTTCCTTCCTTCCGACACTGGGGATGGAGCCCAGGGGCTTTCTACCTCCGGGCTATACTTCCATTTTTATATCTTACACTATTTTTATATTTTATTAGGGAACAGGGTCTAAGTTGCTGAGAGCTGAGAGCCTCACTTAAGTAGCTGAGGCTGACTTCAAACCTGTGCGATCCTCCTGTCTCAGCCTTCCTGTTCTTGGAAGGGCTTAGTTGCACAGGGACTGACAGTGTGTTGAGTGTGTGTGTGTGTGTGTGTGTGTGTGTCACTGTGGATGGAACCCAGGGGCATTCTATCTCTGGGCTACACTCCCAGACCTGTTTTTCTTTTTTTTTTTTTTTGCCTGACACATTGTCTACTTGAGTTTATTCTATTCTTGTTCTGAGAGAGAGGGGGGGGGGAGACTGACTCCCTGACCTATTTTATATTTTATTTAGAAACAGGGTCTCACTAAGTTGCTAAGTACCTCAACTAAGTAGCTGAGGTTGGCTTCGAACCTGTGTGATCCTCCTGTCTCAGCCTCCCAAGTACTGGGGTTACAAGCGTGCGCCACCACGCCCGGCAGCGTGTTGAATTTTATAAGACTGAGATTAGGAATCTGTGTCTCTGATAAGGAAAGAAAACATTCTCTCTTTCTTTTTTTCCTGTGGAACTGTGGATGGAACCCAGGAGCATTCCACCTTCAAGCTACACCCCCAGCCCTATTTTTTATACTTTATTTTGAAACAGAGTCTCACTGAGTTCCAGAAGGCTCACTAAGTAGCTGAGGCTGGCTTCGAACCCGTGCGATCCTCCTGTCTCAGCCTCCCAAGCACGGGGATTACAAGCCTGTGCCACCACACCCGGCTCTCCATGGAAATTCTAACTAGCCCCGATTTCATTCTGCGGAATTCCTGGGTGTTGCTGCTGTTGCGTGCCTGGACCTAGTGTGGAAGGTTTGGCGCTTGTAAACTTGCTGGTTTCACCTGCCCTTCCCAGTTCTGGAAGGGATTCACGAGGCTAATTCCAGTAGGGTGTGTTTATGGGGTCTGAGGGGCTTGCAGCCACTGAGCTCCTAAGCTAGGTAGGTGGACTAGGTACTGATGATGCTCAGTACTTTGAGTGTCCAGCTCCAGCAGTGGCAGAACCCCACCTAGGTAGCTTGGAAAAGCCCCAGATGCTGGTACCCTCCCAGTATCTCTCTCCTTCAATGGGGATGGAGTGTCGGCATGTATGCTGCTGGTCCAGCACTTTGAGTACTGCTGTGCCATTGGTTTAAGGGAAGCTGGGTTTCTCAGCTGGGCCTAGAGGATGCAGGCTTTTTTTTTTTCCTAGATGGACAAAACAACCAGGGGTATTTGAGACTGCTAGATTTTGTGTGAGACTGGCGGAGCCTAGGCCAGAGACGAGATGGCAAAGCCAGGGAAAGGCTGGGGAACCGGGTTGAGGAGGGGTTTTGGGTCCAGGTCACAGCAGTCTTGGATTTCTGTAAAAGTGTAGCCGTGTCTGTGAAAGCTACAGGAGTGAGCCAGGCGTGGGGGCACATGCCTGTAATCCCCCTACTTGGGAGACTGAGCTGGGAGGATCACAGGTTTGAGGCCAGCCTCAGCACTTTGTTGAGGGCTTTGGCAAATTAGTGAGACCCTGTTTCAAAAGAGAAGAATAATATAGGAGCTGGGCGTGGTAGCACATCCTTGTAATCTCATTGTTTGGGAGGCTGAGACGGGAAGATCACAGGTTTGCAGCCTGCTTTAGCAACTGGATGAGACCTTCGGTGACTTAGTGAGACCCCTGTTTAAAAAACAAACAAACAAACAAACAAAAAATATATATATATAAAATAAGCCAGGCATGGCGGTGCACACTTGTAATCCCAGTAGTTGGGAAGCTGAGACAGGAGGATTGTAGGCCAGCCTCGGCAACTTTGAGCCTCTCGGCAACTTAGTGGGACTGTGTTTCAAAATAAAAAATAAAATAGGGATGGAGGTGTAGCTCAGAGGTCGACTGCTCCTCTGCTTAACTCCCAGTGACCTTTCTCCCCCCACTAAAAAAAAGAAAAGAAAAGAAAAGAAAGCAAGCCACAGGCATCCTTTGGCGCCCAGCAAAGCAGCCCTTCCACGTGGCGACCTTGTCGAAACCTCAAAGTAGGTCTGGAAGCTTCTGTGCACACGTGCGCTAGAATTACTGAGAGTTGGAAACATAGGAATAAAGGAGCTTGGTCTTGCATTCCACCTCTCCCGATCCTCACGGGGTTCCTTCCACTGGGAAACAGTCCCATTCATCCCCGGCTTCCACCCGGCTCGGGGCGGGCTTCCGGAGGCTGGTTCATTGCAGAGAAAGAGAGGGCAGCTATCTGCACCCAAGGGACCAGCGCCCAGGCCCGAGGATCAGTGTCCTGTGTTCCTGACTTCTAGAGGCTGTGAGGATCGGATCAAAATTCACCTGGAAATGGGCTGGGGCTTTCTTTCTATCCTGGAACTTAACATTTCTGCCGTCTGCATTCCTGGCCCCAGGAGTCGGTGGCTCACCTTTAAGGTCCTAAATGCCTTCCTAGAATTTGCAAATTCTCCCGTTAAACCAGTTCGGTTGGATTATTGCCTCTCTAGTGGAAAACAGTCTTGATTTTCTTCAGTCCTGGATTTGCATTGGTTTTTTTTTTTGTTTTTTTGTTTTTTGTTTTTTGTTTTTTTTTTGGAGGGGGGCAACCTCTTGATTGTGCATTTAGTTTTGAGTCTGGTCTCACATTCCCCTCTTAGATCCTGAAGGTGAAGGAATTGGGGGTGGGTGGAGAGGAGGAGGGCAGAGTCTGAGCAGCTTGTGGAATACAGGGGATTTTTCCCCTAGAAAAGTCACTCTTTTTTTTTTTTTTTTTTTGTGGGTCTGGGGATGGAACCCAGGGGCATTCAACCTCCGAGCTACACCCCCTGCCCTATTTTTTATTCTTTATTTTAAAACAAGGTTTCACTGGGTTGCGGAGGGCCTCACTAAGTAGCTGAGGCTATCCGCGAACCCAGATCCTCCTGTCTCAGCCTCCGGGATGCTGGGATTACAAGTGTGCACCACCACGCTTAGAAAAAAGTCACTCTTCTGCAGTTCTTTGAGTGACAAGCTGGAATCTTGATTTTGCAAGTGGGACTGGTTGGATTGTAAAGAAAACCGATGGGCGTGATTCCTGTATGAGAAATACTTTTTTTTTTTTTTTTTTTGGGTGGTATAGGGGTTCCTGGAAACCCCTCTTGTATGCCTGCTAGTCAGTTCTAACTGGGTCTTTATGTAGATTCTCCAATCAGATTTATTTTCCCCTTGCCCTAGCAACCAGGTATAAGCTGATGTTTTAATAACTTAAGAATATTTTCTTGTTATTCTTTTTTTTTTTTTTTTGCCATACTGAGGATGGAACTCCAGGGGCGATCTACCTCTGAGTTACACCTCCTGCCCTATTTTTTATTCTTTATTTTGAAACAGGGTCTCAATGAATTGCAAAGGGGCTCACTAAGTAGCTGAGGCTGTCCGCGAACCATGATCCTCCTGTCTGAGCCTCTCGAATGCTGGGATTACTAGCGTGCACCACCACGCCCGGCTCTTGGGATTCTTTAATTTCTCTTTCCTGCTCTTTTCCGCCTGCAACTCTGGTGATTTTTATGGTTGCATGGTGATCAGTCCTGGGTGGGGAAAGGCCCAGGATCTCTAGGGCGGTCACTTAACAACAGAGAGCACGCTGGGCACGTGACTCTTGGCTAGAATTGACAAAACCCTTCTATAGTCTGGACTGGCAGCCAGGCATGCCGTGACTTATGTGATGTATAAACTAGGGGTCATGATTACCATACCCCTTTCACAGATGGGGGAAATTGAGGCGGTAACGACATGACTTGCTCAAGGTAGGGTGGCTAGATCTGATCAGCTTCAGGATCAGAACAGATACTCCCTCTGGGAGCCTGTGTCTTGACTTTGTCTTTGTTATTTATTTATTATTTATTTGTTTATTTATTTATTTATTTATTTATTTATGTGACACTTGAAGCCAGGGGCAGTCTACCTCCAAGCTACAACCCTAGCCCTATTTTTTATTCTTTATTTTGAAACAGAATCTCACTAAGTTGCAGAGGGCCTCACTAAGTAGCTGAGGCTGGCCTTGAACCGTGATCCTCCTGTCTCAGCCTCCCAGGTACTATGATTAAAAGCCTGTGCCACCATGCCTAGCTCAAGTCAGGTTTGGAATTTTATTAGGGGTAATGATTTTTTTTTTAACGGTACTGGATATGGAACTCAGGGGCATTCTATTTCCGAGCCATACCCCAGTCTTATTTTTTTATTCTTTATTTTGAAACGGAGTCTCATTGAGTTGGAAAGGGCCTCACTAAGTAGCGGAGGCTGTCTGCGAACCGTGATCCTCCTGTCTCAGCCTCCCGAATGCTGGGATGACAAGCGTTCCCACCACGCCTGGCTTCCAGGGGTAATGATTTTGTTGGAGATTTCTCTACATGGCCTTCTGGGGTCTGAAACTTTCTTTCTTGTGAAGCTGACCCTTCCCCGCTTCCAGGCATTATTTTCTCAGGCTGCCCCAACAAGGAACCTGGGAAATGTCATTGTTTGCTCTCCTGGAGGGCAGAAGTCCCAGGTGGGGGTGTCCCAGGGCTGGTTCCTTCTGGGGTTCCATGCGGCACCCTGCGCCCCATGACTGTGGTTACAGACAGCGGCTGGGATTCTTTGCTTTGCACCTACACCTTTCTGTTCTCTTTGTTGTCACGCGGTTTTCTAAGTTTTCCCTCCTCTTATAAGGACATCGATCAGGTGGATTAAGGCACTGCCCTACTCTAGTATAACCTTATCTTAGAACTTGATCGTGAAAGAGAATGACTTCCAGATAGATCACAGTTGCGGGTTGAGATAGGCCGTCCCCCAGATTCATACATGGAGGCCCTGACACTCGGGACTTCAGAATGTGACCATGTGTGGGGATATGGCCGGTAAAGAGGGCCTGAAGTTCAGATGAGATCACTAAGGTAGCCTTCATCCAGTTTGACTGGTCATTTTTTTTTTTTTTTTGAGGTACTGGGGATGGAACCCAGGGCCATACTACCTTCAAGCTACACCCTCAGCCCTATTTTTTCTTATTTTTTTTTTTCCCCACCTGGTTATTGGGGATGGAATCGGGCATGCTACCTATTTTATATTCTTTTTATTTTGAAACAGAGTCTCACCAAGTTGCAAAGGGCCTCAGTTAGTAATTGCTGAGGCTGTCCACGAACTGTGATTCTCCTGTCTCCCAAATGCTGGGATTAAAACATGTGCCACTACACCTGGCTTCCTTCCTTCTTTCCTTCCTTCCTTCCTTCCTTCCTTCCTTCCTTCCTTCCTTCCTTCCTGTATGATTGGCGAGTTCTACAGACGCGCGAGATTATCCATGCAGGTGACATAAGCCTTTATTAGATCGGCCCATTAGTCCCGGGCAGCTCCCTCCCCCACCCCCGTGTCGCGGGTGCGGGGTGGGGGTGGGAGAGACGTGGAAGAGAGCCTTCCACGGATGTAGAAATCTCTCTGTCCCACAGGCTTCTGTGTTCCTCGATTCCGCCGTCCCCTTTTTATCAAAGGGGAGTGGCTTTCCGTGGGAACATCCTGGGTCTCGCAGGGTAGGCGGGTCAGCCCCGCCCCTGCCCCGTATGGGGGTCCAGAACCTAACACTTCCTTCCCCCTTCCTTCCTTCCTTCCTTCCTTCCTTCCTTCCTTCCTTCCGGGTCTGGGGATGGAACCCAGGGACATTCTACCTCCAAGCTATACCCCAGCCCTATTTTAAAAAAATTATTTATTTATGTATTTATGTATTTATTGGTGGTACTGGAGTTCCTAGAAGCCCTTCTACCTCCGGGCTACACTCCCAGACCTATTTTATATTTTTATTTGGAAACAGGGTCTCATAAGCCAGCGAGGCTGGCTTTGAACCTGCGCAATCCTCCTGTCTCTGCCTCCCAAGCGTGGGGATTACAAGCCCGGCTTTTGTCCTTTATGTTGAAACAGGGTCTCACTGAGTTGCAGAGGGCCTCACTAAGTAGCTGAGGCTGTCCTCGAACCGCGATCTTCCAGTCTCAGCCTCCCGAATGCTGGGATGACAAGCGTGCGCCGTCACCATGCCCGGCTCTTATTCTTTATTTTGAAACAGAGTCTCTTTAAGTTGTGGAAGAACTAAGTAGCTGAGTGTGGCCACAAACCTGCGATCTTCCTATCTCAGCCTCCCAAGTACTGGGATTACAAGCATCCTCTACCATGTCTGGCCTGAATGGTCTTTTTAAACAGGAGGAGGCTGCGGAGGACCCAGCCCCACCGACTGCCACCTGGACCTCAGACTCCAGCGTCAGAGCGGTGACCCAGAACCTGCTGTTGTTCAGACCACGCGGTCTGTGGCTCTTGGTTATGGTCTTCTTGGCCCATGAACACAGTCACCCGAGCGGGTCAGGATTTCAGCACATCTCTTTTGGGGACACACTTTAACCCATAGCACTGGGTTTGGTTTTGCCTGTCAGATAAGGGATCTTGGTGAATGTGCCTCTCAGGAATGCTGGTTCTGGTCTGCCATTGCACGGAGGGCTGGTGGCCTTTAGCTCTTTCTTGCCTGGGTACTGGCAGACCTGTTTGGAATAGACAGACCGGCGACAGGGGACGCCATCAGTGTGCTAATCGGCTGACTCACCCCTGAAGCTCTCAGGCTCTCTTGGCACCTGGCAGGAATAACTGTCACTGCAGGAAGTGGGGCCACCCGAGAGAAAGGAGGGTGCAGCTAGGAGGAGAGGACCGTGACTTCATCAATTTGAAAGATCGTCTCCACCAGGCATGATGGTTTATGTCTATAATCCTGGTGCTTGGAAGGCCTGGATGGGAGGATTGCAGGATTCCAGCCAGCCTCAGCAACTTAAGTGAGCCCCTGTTTCAAAATAAAACCTAAAGAGCTGGGCGGGCGGTGCACACTTGTAATCCCAGCATTCGGGAGGCTGAGACAGGAGGATCGTGGTTCTTGGCCAGCCTCAGCTACTTAGTGAGGCCCTTTGCAACTCAGTGAGACCCTGTTTCAAAATAAAGGTTAAAAAAAAAAGTAGGGCTGGGGTGTAGCTCGGAGGTAGAATGCCCCTGGGTTTCATTTCCAGCATCACAATAAATAAATATAAAATAAAATAAAAAAGGGCTGGGGTATAGCCTAGAGGTAGAATGCCCCTAGGTTCGATCCCCAGTACCTCCCTCCCCCAGAAGAAAAAGGAAGAAAGAAAAGAAAGAATATCTCCCCCTGGCCCCATCCTCACTCACTTCTGCGCCTCTCTCCTCCTCTGTCCCAGCTCTCTGTGGCTCTCAGGTGCCCCCAGGGGATGAGGAGAGGCATCCGGGAAGGGATGGGCTGAGGCTTGAGGCTTGTGTGAAGCGCCTGGTTATTTTTACTCTGCCTGGGTGTGGGTGTTTGTGTTGACAGTGGCGGGGGAAGCGCGGTGATGGGTGCTGGAACACTTGGGTGCCCGTGGAGCGGGTGGGAAGTGTGCCAGTGCCAGGCAGGTGACTTGCTGCTCACGTGGCCCCAGGCGGGGCGGGGGCTTCACTGTGGGAGAACTGGGGTACTCTCCTGTGCTGGGGCTTCTGCTTCTGTCTTCGGCGCTACATGCCAGGGTTTTTCAGCACCCAAAGGGCGACCCTTCCAGCTGGGATGGTGACTCCCTAAGTGGGTAATTCTGCTGGGGGGAACCCCCTTCTCCCCATCCCAGAAGGTTAGGGTTAGTGAGAGTCCTCACAGGGAGTTTCTCTCCTTCACATAATCCCATTAGGAGAGCAAATATTCCCCAAGTATATTTATTGGTACTGGGGATGGAACCCAAGGGCATTCTATCTTGAGCTACACTCTGAGCTTTTTATTTTTTATTTGGAAACTGAGTCTCACTAAATTGCTGAAGCTAGCTTCCTACCTGGGATCCTCCTGTCTCAGCCTCCCATGTGCTGGGATTACAGGTGTGTGCTTCCACGCCTGGCTCTCCAAGTGTGTGTGTGTGTGTGTGTGTGTGTGTGTGTGTGTGTGTATGTATGTATTTGAGGTACTGGGGATAGAATCCAGGGGCATTCTACCTCTGAGCTATACCCACCGGCCTATTTTTTATTCTTTATTTTATATTTATTTTATTTTTTTGGCGGTACTGGGGGGTGGAACCCAGGGGCTTCTACTTCCAGGCTATACTCTCAGACCTATTTTTATACTTTATTTGGAAACAGGGTCTCACTAAGTTGCTGAGAGCCTCACTAAGTAGCTGAGGCTGGCTTCGAACCTGTGTGATCCTCCTGTCTCAGCCTCCCAAGCGCAGGGATTACAAGTGTGCGCTGCCACGCCCGGATTATTCTTTATTTGGAAACAGGGTCTCACTGAGTTGCCAAGGGGCCGCACTAAGTGGTAGCTGAGGCTGTCCTTGAACCACGATCTTCCTGTCTCCTATCTTGGCCTCCCAAATGCTGGGATTTTAAGCGTGTGCTACTACGCCCGGCTCCCTAAATATATTTAAATCTACCTGGTAAGAGCAGGGTGTAGTGGCGTACACCTGTAATCCCAGTACTTGGGGCACAGAGACAGGAGGTTTGCAGGTTGCAGGCCAGCCTCAGCAACTGTGTGAGATCAATGGCTGGGAACATAACTCAGAGGTAGAACACTCCTGGGTATTCAATTCCTTTTACATTCTTCTCCTCCCCCAACACACACACACACACACACACACACACACACACACACACACACACACACACCACGATGTTCATCTTGAGGAGAATCAGCTTGCTTGCCCTGTGACTTGGCTTCAAGACACCTCCTTCCTGGGAGCTTGTCTTTGTCGGGATCCACTAGAAATCTGTGGAGAGGAGCCGGGCGTGGTGGCGCACGCTTGTCATCCCAGCATTTGGGAGGCTGAGATGCGAGGATCGCGGTTTGCAGAGAGCCTCAGCTACTTAGTGAGGCCTTTTAAAACTCAGTGAGACCCTGTTTCAAAATAAAGAGTAAAAAATAGGGCGGGGTGTGTAGCTCAGAGGTAGAATGCCCCTGGGTTCCATCCCCAGTACTGGAAAAAAAAAATCTGTGCAGAGACCTTCGTGTTCACCGTAGCACCGGCGGGGCCAGGCTGTGTCACTAGCGTTGAGCTGGCTTAACTAAATGCCCTGCAATGTGTCGCACCCCTCACGTCAGCAGCGTGCCTGGCGTCCATCTCTAGGGGCAACTGGGAGCAGTGTCTGCTGGGGTGGTTTGTTTGAAGAAGGCTCCCTGTGGATGTGAAGACGCGGGCCTCTTCAACATTAGGGTCGCAGGTACAGGGACCCACCCCTCCTACAGTTCCCAGAACCCAGCATGTCAGCGTCATAACTGCCTAGTTGGTCGGACAGTTCCTATTTATTTATTTATTTATTTATTTATTTATTTTTGTGGTACTGGGGAAGAAACCCATGGCATTCTACCTCCGAGCTACACACCCTGCCCTATTTTTAATTTATTTGGAAACGGGGGTCTCACTGAGTTGCACAGGGCCTCATTAAGTAGCTGAGGCTGTCTTGCGAATCGCGATCCTCTTGTCTCAGCCTCCCAAATGCTGGGATTACAAGCGTGCGACAATTCTTGATTTCTCCCTTCCTCACTCTGAGAAAAGGTAGAAGAGAAACTCAATGGAATGTAGGACTTTTCCACATTGCACTTCCTACGGGTCCCCAGGGCTACCAGACCAAAGGACCACAGACAACAGACAGGTGGCTGAAGAGAACAGACGTTCCTATCCCCCAGTTGAGGAGGCGGCCAGTCCCGGGCAGAGCCTGCAGGACCAGGGTGTCTACTTCCTGGCCTCTCAGTGGCTCCCTGCCTCTGTCCTTCTTTTTCTGTATCTGTTACTGTCTAAATTTCCCTCTTTATAAGGACGCCAGTCATTGGAATAGGCCCAGCCTACACCGTCACGACCTCATCGGAACTTGATCCTGTGTGCCGGGCCTGGTTTCCAAATCAGGCCACAGCCTCAGGTTCCAGGAGACTGGACTTTGACGTATCTTTGTTTTTTCTTTTTTTTCCTTTTTGTGGCATTGGGGATCCAACCCAAGGCTTTATGCATGCTAGGCAAGGTTCAAACCAGTGGGCTACATCCTATAGATACATATATATGTATGCATAGATGTATCATGTTATCTATATCTAGTATACCATATGTATATATATGCACACATATCTATATGTGTGTATATATATCTAGTATACCATATGTACATATATGCACACATATCTATATGTGTGTATATATATCTAGTATGCCATATGTATATATATGCACACATATCTATACGTGTATATATCTATATCTAGTATACCATATGTACATATATGCACACATATCTATACGTGTGTGTATCTATATCTAGTATACCATATGTACATATATACACACATATCTATATGTGTGTATATATCTAGTATACCATATGTACATATATGCACACATATCTATATGTGTGTATATATATCTAGTATACCATATGTACATATATGCACACATATCTATACGTGTGTGTATCTATATCTAGTATACCATATGTACACATAGACACACATATCTATATGTGTGCATATATCTAGTATACCATATGTACATATATGCACACATATCTATATGTGTGTATATATATCTAGTATACCATATGTACATATATGCACACATATCTATACGTGTGTGTATCTATATCTAGTATACCATATGTACACATAGACACACATATCTATATGTGTGCATATATCTAGTATACCATATGTACATATATGCACACATATCTATATGTGTGTATATATATCTAGTATACCATATGTACATATATGCACACATATCTATACATGTGTATCTATATCTAGTATACCATATGTACACATATACACACATATGTATGTGTGTATATATATCTAGTATACCATATGTACACATATACACATATCTATATGTGTGTATATATATATCTAGTATACCATATGTATATATATGCACACATATCTATACGTGTATGTATCTATATCTAGTATACCACATGTACACATATGCACACATATCTATACATGTGTGTATATATATAGTATACCATATAGACATAGTATATTACAGCATAAAAATATATATTCTGTACTGGGGATTGAACCCAGAGGTACTCTTCCATGAGCCACGTCCCTAGCCCCCCCTTTTTTTCTTTACTTCCTATTCAGTGAATTTAATTATCTTTCTTTTTCTGAGTTAAATCCATTAGAAAGTTATTTTCTATAGTTGGCAAAAATATGCTCAGATGGATTTCATCCCGAGGGTATTTGTGTATCTCTATCATACCATTGTCTTTGAAGGTATTCATTGGTCACATTGGATAATGTCTCTGGTTTTGTGACTTCCAGTGAATTTAAGCTTTTGATTTACCCTTAGGTTATATGTGAGATTTTGGATTCCGGGCTCGATAGCTGTAGAAAATTTTTCTATTTTTGGACAATTTCTTTATTTTTTTTTTCTTTTCATTGATGCCCTAGGCCTTTTAATTTTGAATCAGGGTCTTACTAATTTGCCAAGACCAGCCTCAGACCTGCCATCCTCCTGCCTCAGCCTTCCAAGTCGCTGGGATAAAAGGCTTGTGCCACCTTGCCTAGGTCCCTCCGTTTTTCTCTTTGAGGCGCACAGTTCAACCCACAGCATAGGTTCACTCCTGGGCTGCCGCTTGACACCGCCTTCCGTCAGCCAGGCTTTTTGGAGCACACTGGTTAGTAATCCTAGTACTTGGGAGGCTGAGACAGGAAGATCACAGGTTCCTGGCCAGCCGCAGCAACTTAGTAAGGCCCTCTGCGACTTAGTGAGACCCTATTTCAAAATAAAAGTTAAAATAGGGCTGGGGGTGTAGCTCAGAGGTAGAATGCTCCTGGGTTCAATCCACTGTACCAAAACCAAAACCCAAGCACAAAAAATGCCTTCTTATTCTGTGATTGATATTTGAGTTACTTTTGTCCGCCTGTCTCAGACTTACTCTTGTCTGTCTGTCCCCAACTTTTGCCTGTGGTCTGTTCCCCATCTGCCTGCTCCACTGGACTGTAAGCCCTGAGACAGGTACCTTGATGACTAAATATATACATGTTAACGTGCCCCAGGCTTAGCACATAGTTGGTGTTTAAGAAATGTTAGTTGAATAAAAAACGAAAACTTACTTTTTTGTTATTAATTATAGTTATAGAGAAGTGTGATATGTATACTTTTTAAAAGATACATGTACTTCAATAAATTAAAAATAGTTTTACCATGTGATCCAGTCATTCTACTTCTGGGTGTACCCAAAAGAAGCAAATTCAGGAAACTGGAAGAGAATATTTCTTTTTTAATTTTTTCAGTACTAGGGATTGAACCCAGGGGCATTCCACATCTGAGTGACACCCCCAGCCCTATATTTTTATTCTTTATTTTGAAACAGGGTCTCACTGAGTTGAAGAGGGTCTCATTAAGTAGCTGAGGTTGGCTGCAAACGTATGATCCTCTTGTCTCAGCCTCTCAAATGCTGGGATTACAAGTGTGCGCCACCACACCCTGCTGGAAGACAATATTTCTGCGCCTATAAGAGCATTATTTCCAATAGTTGAAATGTGAAAGTAACCCAGTGTCTACTGCTGGACGAATACAAATGCACCAATAATTGTGCACATACATTCAGTGTAATAGTATTCAGCACCCGGTGTGGTGGTACATACCCGTAATCGATCCCAGTACTTGGGAGGCGGAGGCAGGAGGATTGCAAGCTTAAGACCAGCCCCACCAACTTACTGAGACTCTCAGCAACCTAGTGAGATCCGGTTGCAAAATAAAAAATAAAAAGGGCTGGCGTTGTAGCTCAGAGGTAGAATGCGCCTAGGTTCTACTCAGTAAATGCTCCCCCCACCCCAATTATTCAGCCCTAAAAATGGAGGAAGTTCTAAAGGGCGTGGAGGCTCATGGTTGTCATCCCAGCATTTGGGAAGCTGAGATAGGAGAATTGTGGTTCACAGACAGCCTCAGCTACTTAGTGAGGCCCTCCGCAACTCAGTGAGACCCTGTTTCAAAAATAAAAGAATAAAAAAGAGGGTGGGGGTTTAGCTTGGAGGTAGAATGCCCTTGGGTTCCATCCCCAGTACTGCAAAAAAAATTAATTAATTAAAAAAAATAAATAAATAAAATGGAGAAAGTTCTGACACATGCTATAACATAGATGAACATTGAAGACATTATCCTAAATGAAATAAGTCAGTAACAAAAAGAGAAATTCTAAACGAATCCCTTTGAATAAGGCACTTGGAGTGGTTGGATTCAAAGGTGTTAGTATTGAGTGGGTCACGCATTCATTTTTTAGAAGTTCAAAATATTTTTTGTGGTACTGGGGATGGAACCCAGGGACACTCTACCACTGAACTAGATCCCCAGCCCTTTTTTATTTTTATTTTTACTTTTAATTTTATCCTGTCTTTTAGTCTTATTTTAAGTTGCCGAGGCTGGCCTTGAACCTGTGATCCTCCCACCTCAGCCTTACCACTGATTGGTTAGGCTTTCAGTTTTGCAAGATGGAAAGAGTTCTAGCTGGCATGGTGGCGCACGCTTGTAATCCCAGTATTCGGGAGGCTGAGACAGGAGGATCGCGGTTCGCGGCCAGCCTCAGCTTCTTAGTGAGGCCTCTGCAACTCAGTGAGACCCTTTTTCAAAATAAAGAATGAAAATAGGGCTGGAGGTGTCGCTCGGAGGTTGAATAGCCCCCTTGGGTTCCATCCCCAGATTTAAAAAAAAAAAATGGAAAGAGTTCTGATGTTTGCACAATATGAGTGCACTTTGCTCTGCTAAAATGTATACGTAAAAGGGTTAATTGGTCCATTTTATGCTCTGTATATTTGATCATAATTTTTAAGAAGAAGAGACAAAAAGAATAAAAAGGTGTGCAAACATGAGATGGATGTGTGCGCACGTGTACGGGAGTGAGAGTGAGCTGATTGGACATGGGAAGGCAGGGAGATGGATGGGGATAGGAATGGGTATGAGTATGGGTATGGGGAATGGGATGAGGATGCGGATGGGGATGGGGATGGTGATGAAGATGAGGATGGGGATGGGGATGGGGGTGGGGATGGGGATGAGGATGAGGATGGGGATGGGGGTGGGGATGAGGATGGGGATGGGGGTGGGAGTGGTGTTGGAGATGGGGATGGGGGTGGGGATGAGGATGGGGATGGGGATGGGGATGGGGATGCCTCCAGAGCAGCTGGCCAATACCTGCTTGGGAGAGAAGTGGCTGGACGGGCAGAAAACCTGAGGGCGGTGGTTAGTGCCTGGGCTGCAGTGAGACCTGGGCCTGCAGCAAGCTGTGGGATCTTGAACACGTCAATCATTTGCTATTGTGGCCATCAGCTTTGCAAAGGAGCTGGGCCAGTCACTTGTGAAGATCTTTCCAGCTCCAAAAACTTCAGGGGTTTTGAACGTCTGATGCGGTGATGCTGACTTGCTGGGTTTCTGTCTGTCCCCGCACATCTCTATGAAGTCTGCACTCAGTGGGTCTCTCTGGATTCCAGGGCTGGAGCATCTGCTCCAGTGTTTGTAAATGGCATGCCAGCTTGTCTTTAGAATATATTAAGGTTTGTTTGTTTGTGGTACTGGGGTTGGAACCCAGGGGCCTTCTACCTCCCAGGTACACTCCTAGACTTTTATTTTTTTATATTTTATCTGGAAACAGTGTCTCACTAAGTTGCCGAGAGCCTCACTAAATAGCTGAGGCTGGCCCTGAACCTGTGATCCTCTTGTCTCAGCCTCCTAAGTACTGGAATTACAAGCATATGCAACTATGCCAAGCTACATATTATTATTATTATTATTATTATTATTATTATTATTATTAATTATCTGTAGTACTGAGCATTGAGCCCAGAGGCATTCTACTTCTGAGCTACAACTTCAGCCTTATTTTATTTTTTTATTTTGAAACAGGATCTCACTAAGTCACGGAGGACCTCGCTGAGTTAGTGAGGCTGGCTGCGAACTTGTGATCCTCCTGTCTTGGCACCCCAAGTAGGGATTACAAGTGTGTACTGGTTCTCCTCTCTCCTATTTTATTTTTTATTTTGTTGGCACTGGGGTTTGACTCTAGGGGCATTCTGCCTCTGAGCTACACCCCCAGCTTTGTTTTATTTTTTTGTTTTGAAACAGGGTCGCAATAGGTTTCTGGGAATTTCACTACATTGCTGGGGCTGTCCTCAAACCTGCAATCCTCCTATCTTGGCTTCCCAAATACAGGGATGACAGACATGTACCACCATGCCCAGCTTTTAATTTTTAATTAATTAATTTATTGTGGTACTGGGGATTGAACCCAGGGATATTCTACCTTTGAGCTATATCCAGCCCTATTCTTTTTTTTTTTTTTTTTTTGTGGGTCTGGGGCTGGAACCCAGGGGCATTCGACCTCCAAGCTACACCCCCCTGCCCTGTTTTTTATTCTTTATTTTGAGACAGGGTCTCACTAAGTTGCAGAGGGCCTCACTAAGTAGCTGAGGCTGTCCGCAAACCACAATCCTCTGGTCTCAGCCTCCCAAATGCTGGGATTACAAACGTGCTGCCACCACACCTGGCTTACTTTTATTTTGAAACAGGTTCTTACTACGTTGTGGAGGGTAAGTGGTTGAGGCTGGCCGTGAACCTATGAGCCTCCTGTCTCAGCCTCCCAAGTACTGGTATTACAAGTGTGGGCCGCCACGGCTAGCTTTTTTATTTTGAAATAGGGGCTCGCTAAGTTGCTGAGGGCTTCATCAAGCTGCTTTGAACCTGTGATCCTCAGGTCTCAGCCTCCCAACTACTGGGATTCCAGGCATGTGCCACCACGCCTGGCTGAATTCTAATTATTCATGCTGAAAATAATATCTCTTGTCATTAGCTAAGTTTTTTTTTGGGGGGGATTGAGATCACGGAATCCTTATGTTAATACTTAGGAAGTAGATTCCCAGTTTCTATTTTACAGACAAGGGAATTGATTTTTCTTTTTCCTTTTTGCAGCACTGGGTTCAAACCCAGGCCCTTGTGCACGCTGGGCGAGCTCTGTACCACTGAGCTACATCCCCAGCCTTAAGTGAGGAAATTGAGTGTGGCTAAGTGGCTTGTTTGACCTCGTGGTTACCCAGCTAGTCGGCAAATGAGGTGTGATTGAACCTGCTTTGCTCTCAGCTGCACTCCATGAGACGCAGCTCCGGGTCTGTGGGCGTTCAATCCTCTGAATCCCCAGTCCCCTGTGACAAGGACAGTATCTTTTTATTTTTAGTACGTCTGAGGCTTCTAGTGCAGGGCTGTCAAAGACTAATTATAGAGACTTGCTAATTTCTTTGAAAGGGATCGTTCCCATCTTGTGGGTCAGGAGGAAAACCCATCGTGTCGAGAAGCCCACAGCCGTCAGGTTCTCAGCTGCTGAGCAGAGGGTCAGCTTCCTTTGTCTTTATTTATTTTTACTGAAGAGGATTATTAGCAAGTATCAGATCCTGCAAAACCTAAGGGCTCTTGAGCATTTAAAGAAGACGGGGATGATTCAGGATCTGAACAGAGAAAACCCCAACTGGAGTCTGGCCCGGTTCCCGTCCCTGTAGGACTCGACCAGCTCCCGCACATCTGGGCTTCTCCAGTGCTGAACTTAGTAGGAGGTTTCACACTGTGTAAGTTTTATGTTTCATCTCCTTCAAACTATTAACGGAGAAGGGCCTCCAGCCCCAGCTACCATGTTACTTTTGTTTCTGTATTGGTATTTTGAACTTGGAGGATTTGTGCTGGCTGAGATGACCAGCAGGATAACCTGCAGCACCTGAAACACATTTATTTATTTATTTATTTATTTATTTATTTATTTATTTATTTATTTATGTTTGCGGTACGGGGATAGAACCCAGGGGCATGCTACCTCCGAGCTACACCCGCAGCCCTATTTTTTATTCTTTATTTGGAAACAGGGTCTCAATGAGTTGCAAAGGGCATCACTAAGTAGCTGAGGCTGTCTACAAACAGTGATTCTCCTGTCTCAGCCTCCCAAATGCTGGGATTACGAGCGTGCACCACCACGTCCGGCTTCTTTTTGTTTTTATATTTCTTGAGGTACTCAGGGGCACTCTACCCCTGAGCTCTACTCTCAGCCCGATTTCGTATTTAATTTTGCAACAGGTTCTTGCTAAGTTATTGAAAGCCTTTCTTAGTTGCTGAGGCTGGTCTCAAATCCGTGATTCCTCTAGTCTCAGCCTCCCAAGTACTGGGATTAAAGGCAAATGCCATCATGCCCAGCTTGAGAGATTTTTTTTCTTTTCGTTTCAAGGCCGAATTCAAGGTGGCTTTGTTATCCTAAGTCAAGTAAGGGACTCAAATGTGGGGCTTCTTTGGGCTCAATGGATTGCCTTTCTTTAAACTTTCTTCGTTGTCTGACTCAGTGATGGAGCTGTTCCTAAACAGAGAAATGGCAGGCGGCCAAAACTGGAGAGGTCTGCCACCTGGTTAGCAGTCCTTGAATAATTAGGGTCTAACTCAAGAGGGAAACGAAGAAATGCATTAAAGGGTGCACTCCAAAGCAAGCCAGGAAACCGGAGACAGGGTTTTCAGTGGTGATCCGGACCCAAACATCTCCAGACGGCTTCCTGATCCAAGCAGAAACCTTCTCGCCTGACCCCCTTATCTGGGCATTGCTGTGTCTCTTCTCCAGCTAGAATCCTCTCCTGAGCTCTGACTTCTTGGTGTTTGGCGCTGCCCTAGATTTGGCCATGGGAGGCAGGGAGACCCTGGTGTGTGTGTGGGGTTGGTGGTGGTCACAGTAGTAGTTGATATAGACATCAAAGACTTCTTAAAATTGCCTGCTGCTTGCAGAGATTTTGAGTCCCAAAAGCGTCCGTCCTCTCTGCTCTTTCTCCTTTTATTTCTTTCAAAGATATGTCACCTGGCAGACCGGTTTGGTAACCTTATAAGAAGTGGGGCTATTGAGTCATTAATTTCACAGTGGAATTCCTTGACACTGGAACTTTCCTTGGAGCTCTGAAAGCAGCTAGGAGAAACCAGAAAGTCTGGTGGAGTGGGGAGGAAGCCGGAGATGTGAGCTGGGAGAGGCTGTGCCCGCTCAGTACTGCTGGCGTTCAGTTTGGTGGACCACATGTCCAGGCTGGTGGTGTCTCCTCCTCCTCCTCCTCCTCTTCCTCCTCCCCCTCCTCCTCCTCCTCCTCTTCTTCCTTCTCCCCCTCCTCTTCTTCCTTCTCCCCCTCCTCTTCTTCCTCCTCCTCCTCCTCTTCCTCCTCCTCCTCCTCTTCCTCCTCTTCCTCCTCCTTCTTCCCCCTCTTCCCTCTCTTCTCCTCCTTCTCCTTCTTCTTCTCTTGCAGTACTGGGGCTGGAACCCAGGGACATTCTACCTCCGAGCTCCACCCCCAGCCTTATGTTTTCTATTCTTTATTTTGAAACAGGGTCTCACTAAGTTGCAGAGGGCCTCACTAAGTAGTAGAGGCTGTCTTCAAATCGCAATCCTCCTGTCTCAGCCTCCCAAATGCTGGGATTACGAGCATGCGCCACCACGTCCGGCTTCTTTTGTTTTTGTATTTCTTGAGGTACTGAGGATGAAACCTCAGGGGCACTCTACCTCTGAGCTCTACCCTCAGCCCTATTTCGTTTTTAATTTTGCAACAGGTTCTTGCTAAGTTGTTGAAACCCTTGCTAAGTTGCTGAGGCTGGTCTCAAACCTGTGATCCTCTTGTCTCAGCCTCCCAAGTGCTGGGATTAAAGGCAGCCCTATTCTTTTCTATTCTTTATTTTGAAGCAGGGTCTCACTGAGTTGCAGAGGGCCTCACTAAGTAACTGAGGCTGGCCACGAACCACGATCCTCCTGTCTCAGCCCCTCGAATGCTGGGATTACCAGCTTGCTTCTCCCTTCTGATTCCCGCCCACAAGAGGTTGCCCCCAGTGTTGGGGGGTGACCCAGCTTCCGCAGTGGGAGGCGTGGCCCTGACCACCTGGACTGTGTTTGAACATCGTTTTTCAGCAGTCTCCATCTCTTTGGGAATGAAGAAACAGCCCCAAATGGTGGCTGCTCCCAACCAGACACTCACATTTGTCCACGTTTTTCTTGCTTCTTCAAGAGCGTATGACTGCGGGTAGCCTTTCCCGGAATGTCATTCATCAGCCATATCTGTCTAAGTGTCCTGTCTCCTGAGGCCAGTCAGGGCTTTCAAAGGGGCGGGATGAAGACCTATTTATTTCTTCAGGCTGCTGTTACAACATACTACAAATTGGGAGGCTTAAAGCAGAGATTCATTCCGCCGGCGGCCGGGACAGCCACAGTCAAGGTGTTAGCCGGGCTGTTCCCTTCTGAGTGCCCCGCAGGACATCCAGTGTGGTGTGGCGTCCAGCTCAGATGGCTTTCTGCCGGCACTCGGAGTTCCCTGATGCACCACTTCTCTGGCTCCGTCGTCACTGGACGTCTTTTTCCTCTGTAGATCTCTCTTACTTCTTTTCTTTTTGCTACTGGGGATTGAACTCAGGGAGCATTCTATCTCCAAGTTAAATTTCCAGCCCTTTTTATTTATTTTTATTTTTATTTTTATTTTTGCAGTACTAGGGATGGAAACCAGAGGCATCCGACCTCCGAGCTATACCTTGTCCCCTCTTTTTTTTTTTTTTGTGGTACTGGGAGTGGAACCCAGAGGCTTTCTACCTCCGGGCTATACTTCCAGACCTATTTTATATTTTTTATTTGGAAACAGGATCTCACTCAGTTTCTGAGAGCCTCACTAAGTAGCTGAGGCTGTCTTTGAACCTGTGCAATCCTCCTATCTCAGCCTCCCAACCGTGGGGATTATAGGCGTGCGCCACCACACCTGGCTTTACTTTATCTTTTTGTTGTTGTTGTTGCTTGTTTGTTTTTTGGTGTGTGTATGTGGTTACTGAGAATTGAACCCAGAGGCATTCTACCTCTGAGCTACACCCCCCAGCCTTTTTTAGTTTTGGTTTTGAATCAGGGTCTCACTAGGTTGCTGAGTCTCACGAAACTGTTGAAGCTGGTCTGAAACCTGCGATTCTCCTGTCTCAGCCTCCCAACCACTGGGATCACGCGCATTTCACCCCATACCTGGCTTCACCTTATCTTTTGGGTGGACACAATTCACCCCCATCAGGGAAGATTTATGGACCGAGCCTGATGTAAGTTGACAAGGGAGAGGAGCCTTCTTCACGTGGGCTCTGAGATGTACTTTTGCTTCAGTTTTCTGAAGGTCGGTGTTGCTGTTTGGCCAATCACATGGAGAGATGGGCTGGAATCAAGTCTCTGACAGCGGGTGTTCCTCATTGCTCTTTCTTTACCCCTCCATCTCTATCGCTGCCCATCTTTGTTAAATACACCTGCTACCCACACATCATGTGCCTCTTTGGGCACTCGAGCAGCTCCCCAGAGAGATGGGCTAAGTACACCTGCACCTTATTTCCTTTGTTATTCATATCTGTCTCCCTCTGCTGGACTGGAAGCTTCTTGGCTATCTTTCCAAGTCTCTGCTCGCTAATTAATACGGAGCCGACTCTCAGGGTATCTTTTCTAAAACAACAGATTCCATTATTTTAAAGGTCTGGGAAGCCAGGCGTGGTGGCGCACGCTTGTAATCCCCGCGCTTGGGAGGCTGAGACAGGAGGATCGCACAGGTTCGAAGCCAACCTCAGCTACTTAGTGAGGCTCTCGGCAACTTAGTGAGACCCTGTTTCCAAATAAAATATAAAATGGGCCTGGGAGTATAGCCAGGAAGAAGAAAGCCTCTGGGTTCCACCCCCAGTACCACACAAAAAAATAAAATAAAATAAAAGGTCTGGGAGAAGCCAGGTGTGGTGCACCTCTGTCATCCCAGGATTTAGGAGGCTGAGCCAGGAGGATCGCTGTTCCAAGGCCAGCGCGTGCTAACTTACTGAGAGCCTGTTTTGAAATGAAAGATGAAATAGGGCTGGGGGTAGAGATCAGTGGTAGATCACCTTTGGGAACTCCCATCTGCACTGTGGGAGAGCGGACCCGCTCTTCGACCCCATGCTCGGCTTTCTTACTGTCTTCCTACGCGTTTTCAAATACAAACATCAGTCATGTGTTTGACACGTGCACCGGACAGCTTTCGGGCACAACACACACAGTTGTGTCCGATGGAATATTCCTCTGAATGCTCCTGGGTCGCGGCCGAGCGCAGCCCGGGATTCCCTCCAGGGAGCCAGCGGTTCTGCCAGGGCCCCCCCTCGGGCTTCTGACAACTGGAAAGCCAGATGTGTTCTCCACCTTCTCAATCTGGCCTCTCCAGACAGCAGTATCTTCTTACCTTTCTCTTCCTGTTGTCTGAGAACTGGCTCAGTTCCAAGAGCTTCACAGCTGGCTAGAAGACTTCTTCCTTCTGAATTGCAGGTCACTGGAACCATTCATGATTATCTTGGATAGTTCTCAGAAATATTGCACAGATCCAAGGTTCACTGTTAAAAATTTTTTTAAAAAAAATTTATTTGGTACAGCCAGGCGTGGTGGCGCACGCTTGTAATCCCAGCATTCAGGAGGCTGAGACCAGAGGATCGCGGTTCGCCGACAGCCTCAGCTACTTAGCGAGGCCCTCTGCGACTCAGTGAGACCCTGTTTCAAAATAAAGAATAAAAAGTTGGACAGAGGTCGTAGCTCAGAGGTCAAATGCCTCTGGGTTCCAGCTCCAGACCCGCAAAACAAAAACAAAAACAAAAACATAAATTTATTTGGTACTGGGAATGGAACCTTGGGGCATTCTATCTCCAACTTGTACCCCCAGCCCTTTTTTTTTTTTTGAAATAGTCTTGCTAAGCTGTTGAGACTGACCTCCAGCCTGAAATCCTCCTTTCTCAGCCTCCCAAGGACTGGGATTTAAAGGTTTATGCCCTGGCCAGGTTCTCTCTTAGTGACACTACTAACTGGCTGGTTGGCCTCTCTTTTTGGGGAATGGTGACTGTCCCTGAACATATTTGCATACGTTTTGTTTTTTGCAGAACTAGGGATTAAACCTGGGGGCATTCTACCTCCAAGCTACACCCTCAGCCCTATTTTTTTTTTGGTACTGGGGATTGAACCCAGGGGCATTCTACCTACCTGAGGCTGGCCGCAAACCTGCGATCCTCCTGTCTCAGGCTCCCAAGTACTGGAATACGAGCGTGCACCACCACGCCTGGCGCAGGCTGTTTTTATTTGGGCCTGTCTTCCTGAGAAATGGTTTTCCACCAGCCCCCAGGACTGTTTCCCCTGAACCTAGCAAGCTGTGGCAGTCAGATGGAGGACAGAGGTACCTGTGCATCGGATATGCAATCTTAAAATAGGCAATATCAGCCTGCAGATCAGGGTTATGAGGAATCATCCATTATAAGAAAATTGCATAATTTATTTTTGGGGAAAATTTTATCTAGTTTAGACTGAAACTTGACAGAACACGCTTTTCCAGGCTCTAGCTTTACTTGTCTGGAACTAGCCCTTTCTAAACAGGCAGCGCGTCAAGCATGGTGGACCGCGGGCTCACATCTGGACAGCTCCCCGACAGGCGGTTTTTCCTCCCATTTGTAATGTTTTTCTGATCTGAGCTACTCCAGACTATCTGTGTGGGTTATGGTTTTTCTTTAAACATTTTCTGCAAGTAATTTTATTTTGCTTATTTATACTTTGAAAGGCAATATATTCCCCAAATTCAAAATATACAACAGGGTTTCTGATGAAAATCCTCTCTTCTTCTTCTGGCACTCAACTGCCCCATTCCATTTCCCCTCTACAGAGGAGGCGCATCACTTTCTTACAGAGGCAATTGCTTACAAATAACTGCATATATATGTTCTTATATACCTTTTCTGTCTCCTCCACTTTCTCTTTCCCTTTCTTCTTCTTTTTCTTCTTCTTACTTAAGAGATTGAATGCAGGGGAGCTCTACCATTGATTTACATTGATTTACATCCCCAGTCTTTTTTATTTTGAGCAGAGGACTTCCTAAATTGCCAGCATTGAAAAAAAAATATATATTTTATTGGTGCACTATAGTCTAACAGCCTTGAATTTATAATCCTCCTGCCTTGGCCTCCCGAGTCAAAGGGATTACAGGCCTGAGCTCCTTCACCCAGCTTCTCTCCACTTATACAAATGGTGAATTACGTCCCGTATATCTCATTCTGCTTCAGTTTTTCCACTTGGAATATTTTAAAGATCTCAGCCCTGTATACATAGCCTCTTTGCCCTTGTCACTGTTTGATGTGATATTATTTTAAATCTATAGAAAGGTTGCAAGAATAGTATAACAAAACAGCTTTCATATCCTACCGTGGTTTCAATGTTTGCTTTCCAATATCCGGGAGTTGCCAATATGATATATTAAGAAGTGGGCCTTGAAGAGGAGACAAGGCCTCGATGGCTCCGCTTTTGTGGATGGTATTAAGGTCCTTGTGTGCAGCCCGCTGGCCTGTCTGCATCCCACCACGTGATGAGAGCGGGCACCTTCACTTTGAAGGCTGCTGCAGAGTCAAGGCACCTCTCAGAAGAATAGCATCCCTCATCAGAACCCGAATCTGTTGCTGCCTTCGTCTTGGACTTCCTAGTCTCCAGAAGGGCAAGAAAACACACTTTTATTCTTTATGAATTACCTGTCCCCAGGTGTTTCATTGGGCTGGCACAAATGGATTAAGATAAGTAGCCTTCACCCCAGCTCACCCTTGTTTGCATTTTTTTCTCTTTGCTTTATAATTCTCTTTCCATGTATATAACTCTATAGTCACACTTTTATACCCAGCACATTTATCCTCATGTACATTTACATAGACACACCCACACATGCCATTTATTCCCCCACCTGTTTTAGAGAGCTCTGGCGACGTCGTGTCCCTCTGCTGCCTGGTGCTTCATGTGTCATGCCTAGAGATAGGCAGAGACATGGACAGCCGTGCACATACTTAGCCTTTAATCACATTGCACTCTTCTTCAGGTCTGGTCTTATGGTTTATGTGGTACACATTTTTGCTACTATACAAAATAATTTTCTAACAAATATGTATCAAATATATATCTTAATACACATAATCATTTTTTTGCATATACTTTTTTAGTACTGGGAATTGAACTCAGGGGCCTTCTAACTCTGAGCTAAACCCCCAGGCCTTTTTTTATTTTTTATTTTGAAACGGGGTCTCACTAAGCTGCTGAGGGTCTGGCTCATTTGCTGAGGGCCTCACTAAATTACTGAGTCTGGCCTCAGGCCTGCAAGTACTTCTGTCTTAGCCTTCCAAGTACTGGGAGGGGTATACTTTTTTTTTCTTCTTTTTCGTGTGTGTGTGTGTGTGTGTGTGTGTGTGAGAGAGAGAGAGAGAGAGAGAGAGAGAGAGAGAGAGACAGAGAGACAGAGAGACAGAGAGACAGACAGAAACACACTAGAGCCATTCCAGGATATACCTCCAGCCCTATTTATTTATTTATTTACTTACTTATGGTGTATGTATGTATGTATGTATGTATTTATTTATGGTACCAGGGATTGAACCCAGGTGCATTCTACCTCTGAGCTAAACCCCCAGCCCTATATTTTATTCTTTCTTTTCTTTTATTTATTAATATATATGTTAATACACATCATCATTTTTTGCATATACTTTTTGTTGTTGTTGTTTTTAGTACTGGGGATTGAACTTGGACCGTAGCCTTTCCTGTCTCTGGCCTTTTCCGTAGTGTCTATTGAGCTTCTGGGGAGCTTAACACGGAGCTATTTGCACCGAGGGAAACCGTATTCTATGTTGGGAATGGGACGGGGAGGGGTTTCTGGGTCCCGGTGCTTCATCTCTCTGCTCCCTGAACGGGGAGGAACTTGGAGAGGAAGAAGAGACGAGAGGAGCCCGCGTCTCCTCCTGCCCCCATGAAACTTGTTTCTGCTTACCCAGTATCTGCAGGGCTGCCTGTCTGTGCCAGCCCCGCCGCCAACCCTTGGGATACGCTCTGCTCTTCCGCCCTGACTCAGCGCGGCAGCCTCCGGCTTGGGCCCTCCTGGGCTCAGACCAGGTCACCCGCTGCCACAGGATTTGTTTTTCTGAAACATCACTCACAGGTGCCACTGGCGAGCCAGACTTCTAACCCTCCGAGGCTTCTCACACCAAAGCAGCAGCCCCAGCCTAGTGTCATTACTGTGTGTGTGTGTGTGTGTGTGTGTTGCTGGTGATTGAACCCAGGAGCATTCTACCTCTAAGCTATATACGCCTAGTCCTATTTTATTTTTCACTTGGAGGCAAATTTGTTGCGGGTCTTGCTAATGTTGCCGAGGCTGGCCTCCAGGGTGTGATCTTTCTGTCTTGGCCTCCCAAGTACTGGGATTGTGGGTGGGTGTTGCCCAGCCTTTTTATTTGAATCTATTTTTTTTAATTTGAATCTCTGATTTGCCTCTGCATGCCCTGCATTCTAGGTCAGCCGGAGAGGATGCACTATTTTTAGAATTTTTAAAGTTTTCTGTTCTTGCTTTGCTTAAGCTGTTACTACTCTCTGGATATTTTAGTTCACTGAATTTCTTCCTTCTTTTTTTTTTTTTTTTTCTTTTTGTGGCACTAGGGGTGGAACCCAGAGGCTTGCCACTTCCGGGTTATATCCCCAGCCCTATTTTATAATTTATTTGAAACAGGGTCTCGCTAAGTTGCTGGGAGCTTCACTAAGTAGCTGAGGGTGGCTTTGAACCTGTGCGATCTTCCTGTCTCTGCCTCCCAAGCGTGGGGATTATAAGCGTGCGCCACCACACCTGGCTTCGAAATTCTTCCTTCTTATGGTCCTTTTCAAAGCCACTCTCTCTCAAAGCCTTTCTTGAAATTCTCAATAAAATCTCATCTTCATTTAAAACCCTTCTTCATTTCCTCATTTCGTTTTTTTCCCCTTTATTTATTATTGTATTGGGGATTGAATCCAGGGACATTCTACTTCTGAGCTACACCCCCAGCCTCATTTTTTAAATTAATTAATTCTTTCTTTCTTTCTTTCTTTCTTTCTTTCTTTCTTTCTTTCTTTCTTTCTTTCGGTGGTACTAGGGATGGAACCCAGGGGCCTTCTATCTCCAAGCTACACTCCCAGACCTATTTTATATTTTATTTGGAAACAGGGTCTCTTAAGCCAGTGTGCTTCGAACCTGCACGATCCTCCTGTCTCAGCCTCCCAAGCTCTTACAAGCTTGCGCCACCATGCCCGGCTTCTTCTTTATTTTAAAACAGGGTCTCAGCCAGGCGTGGTGGTGCATGTTTGTAATCCCCTTGCTTGGGAGGCAGAGACAGGAGGATTGTGCAGGTTCAAAGCCAGCTGTGCTGGCTTGAGACCCTGTTTCCAAATAAAAAAACATAAAATAGGTCTGGGAGTATAGCCCGGAGATAGAAGGATTTCCAGGGACCCCAGTACCACCAAAAAAATAAATAAATAAAAAATAAAAATAAAAATAAATAAATAGAAACCAGGGTCTCACTCAGTTGTAGAGGGCCTCACTAAGTAGCTGAGGCTGGCTTCGAACCTGCGATGCTCCTGTTTCCGCCTCCCGAATGCTGGGATTACAAACGTGTGCCACCATCCCCGGCTTCGTGTCTGTTTTGCTCCTTGGCCATCTATGTGCCTGTGTTACATGTGTTTTTATTTTTCTCATCCTCTTTTTTCCTGATTAGATGATAGATTCTTAGAAAGTTGAACTCATCCTCTGCCATGTTTCAAAATTATTTTTAGGCCACTAGGTTGTATCTGAAAGACAGTGGATCCTTTGTAGAACCTATACCGTGCCTGGCATGGAGCTGGCTTTTAGATATTTGCAGGGTTGAATTAAATAAAGATAAGAAGGTTACTGAGTGGTTTTGGTGAATCTACAGTTTCAGGTCCTGGAGAGATCTGGGAACATACAGAATGCCATGCTTTAAGTAGCTATACTTAAAGCAGTTTCATTAAAAAAAAAATACATGTTTGACTCTCAACTCCACTAAAAAGGCAGCTTAATCAAGACGCACCCTACGCATCTCTTTTTCTCCAGTTGCTTTCTGGTGTTTTCACTGAACATACATGCTCTGGTTTTTAGAGTTAGTGTATAGATAATCCGATAGATGGATTGATTATTTATTTATTTATTTATTTATTTATTTATTTATTTATTTATTTTGGTGGTACTGGGGTTCCTGGAAACCCTTCTACCTCCGGGCTACACTCCCAGACCTATTTTTACATTTTTAAATTTAGAAACAGGGTCTCTTAAGCCAGCGCGGCTGACTTCGAACCAGCGTGATCCTCCTGTCTCCGCCTCCCAAGCGCAGGGATTACAAGCGTGCGCCACCACACCCGGCCTAGATTTTTTTATTTAACATTTGCATGTGTGTATGTATGTGTGCGTATAAAAGTAATTATTTGCCAGGTATGGTGGCGCACGCTAGTAATCCCAGCATTCAGGAGGCTGAGACCAGAGGATCTGGTTCATGAACAGCCTCAGCTACTTAGCGAGGCCCTCTGCAACTCAATGAGACTTTGTTTCAAAAAATAAAAAAAGTCTAAAATTAGGTGTGAGGGTGTGCCTTGGGGGTAAAGTGCCCCTGGGTTTCATCCCCAGTACCGCAAAAAAAAAAAAAAGCAATTATTTTTAATGCTTACCTAGCCTCAAGAACTTGTTATTGAAGAAATAAACTCGCAGCAATAGCAGAGTGATTTTCTGTCTAGTCCGACGGTACGATCATTTGTTTATGTCAGCTTTCTGAGAATGGAGAGCCCTACATGAATTTCCTATCTCTTAACAAGATGATTTATGTACAGATTTATTTATCTCCTTGTATTCCCCACCAACCTCCATTTCTTGGTGGGGGGAAAAGGCTTCGGAGGATTTTCTTCTCCAAAGGCTTATGAATCCATCCGTCAGTGTTTAAATCTAAGTTGGCGATGGCTCCGAGCAGCTGGCCGTCTATGGATCGCTAAAGGGAAGAGCGCTTTAGGATCCTGGTTTCCCTTGCCCCTCTCTGTGGCCATCACGCACCCGTCTTCTGGTGCCTTAAAGAATGACCATTGCTTAACTTGCTGTCTCAGCGAGTTCCCAGGCCAGGTGCGAAGCAGGGAGAGTAGAGAAACTGGTTGGTGTTGATGGGATGTCTGCGCCACAGGCCCCTCCCTGTCTGGCTGGGGATCTGGCTCTAGGACAGCCTGACACATTCTCTTTTAGCTATAAGAGGCGGGGTGTGGTGGTGCACGCCTGTAATTCTAGCTGCTTGGGAGGGGAGGCAGGAGGATTGCAAAGTTTGACACCAGCTTGGGCCACATAAGAAGATCCTATTTCAGAACTGAAAAAACAAAACAAAAAATGGTGGGACGCTGGGGTCAAGGTCCTGGGTTCATCCCCTAGAACCACTAAAAATGAAAAAAGTCTGTGAATCCTGGACTCTTAGTAACGAGGGCTGGTACAGGGCTCTGCCAGTTACGATGGCCTTGGCTGCTAGGAACAAAGACCCGAGTCAAACAATACAGGATCCAGTCTCATGATGGGTCTCAGATGGTTTCTGCACTTCAGTGATGGCGCCAGCATCCTAGTGCTTTGCATTTTTCTGCTCCCTTCCCCTTCTAATTGGTCCTTGGGCTTACTTCTGCCCTGTGGCAGGAGGACAGCCGGACTCGGGGTTTGCAGGGACACCTCACCACCAACCCCCGTCTAGTTCACCTCTCTTCACCTGCAGAGTAAGAACGGCCCAGCCCACTTCCTACTTCCTGTCTGGAGCCTGTGGGTCTAATGGGTCACATGGCCAGGGCTGATCCAATCACAGCCCAGGGGGAGTGGGCTGCTCCAGCTGGTTTCTAGGGGACCCTGAGGGCTGGAGGGGGAGGCTTGGAGTCCCAGGGCTTGACAGAACTACAGCCTCTGTTCTGTTGACAAGGACAGAGGTGTGCAGGGGAGGATCTTGGGGCGACAATTAGGAATTGATTATTGTTTTTATTTTTATTTATTTATTTATTTATTTATTTATTTACTTATTTGCGGCACTGGGGGTGGAACCCAGGGGCATTTTACCTCCAAGCTCATTTTTAGTCTGTTTGTTTTTGAAACAGGGTCTCACTGAGTTGCGAAGGGCCTCATTAAGTAACTGAGGTTATCCACGAACTGCGATCCTCAGGTCTCCGCCTCCTGAATGCTGGGATTACAAGCGTGTGCCACCACGCCTGGCCTGATTATTATTTTTAAAGGTTTGGTTTAGGCCTGTTGATGGCCTCCCCCCCCCAAAAAAAAAAATATTGCCTTACCTAATGATGAACTTGTGAGTATTTTGGATTTGTGCATTTTGGGTGGTGTGTGTGTGTGTGTGTGTGTGTGTGTGTGTGTGTGTGTGTGTGTGTGTTAGTCACTGGAAATTGAACTCAGGACATTTTACCTCTGAGCTGAACTCCCAGGTCTTTTTAATTTTTTTTTTTTTTTTTTTGAATCAGTCTCCCTGTGTTGCTGAGACTGTTCTCCAATCTGTGATCCTCCTGTCTCAGCCTCCCAAGTACTGGGATTGCAGGTGTGTACTACCACACCTGGCTTAATATTTTTAATTTTTTGGAACTTTTTCAAAATTGGTGCATTGTGATTGAACACGATAGTGCAATTCGGTGTTACGTTCAGACATGCACATGGTGTTATTCGGTTGGGTGTGATCTTTTAACTTGAGAGATTCTTTGAAACTTTGGGATATCTGCAAGCATCGTTTATGAAGCCACGTAGTCATTTTACACAAGGTGGAGTTAAAGAGGGCCTCACCTGACCCCAGGTCACTGTCCCTGGGAGAACAGCACTCCTCCTGCTGGGAAACAGCGGAAGTGGTAACAGAACAGTCTCCCGAGGTTGAGGTTGTGGACACCTCTGCAGAGTGCTGGGGCTTAATGCGGGAGGTCACTCAAGCTGAGGACATTAAATATTTCCTACACAGATTCTTTGGGAAAAAATGGAAAGAGCAGACTTTTCAGGGAAATGTAGAATTCTTTTCTCTTTTTTCCTAAAACAAACTTCCACATTAGGCCCAGGATAAAAAAAAAGTTCCTTGTTCCTTTCATTCCTACCAGCTAATAAAACTGTTGGAAGGGAATTTTAATGATCTGGAAATCTTTTTCCTCCTCCTCCTCCACCACCACCTCCTCCTCCTCCTCCTCCTCTTCCTCCTCCTCCTCCTTCTCCTCCTCTTCCTTTTCCTCCTATCTCTCTCTCTCTCTCTCTCTCTCTCTCTCTCTCTCTCTCTCTCTCTCAGAAATTGAACCCAAGGACATTCTGCCTCTGAGCTACACCCCCAGCCCTATTATACTCCCAACCTTTTTAATACTTTGTTTGGAAAGAGGGTCTCACTAAGTTGCTGAGAGCTTCACTAAGTAGCTGAGGCTGGCTTCGAACCTGTGCAATTCTCCTGTCTCAGCCTCCCAAGCGCAGGGATGACAAGCGTGTGCCACCATGCTTGTAAATAGGGCTTGGGCTCAGCCCTATTTTATTTCGAAACAGGGTCTTGTTAAGTTGCTGAGGTTGGCTGCAAACTTGTGACCTTCCTGTCTCAGTTTCCCAAATACTGGGATTACAGATGTGTGCTACCACGTCGACTGGGCACTGGGATTTAAATCCAAGCAGTCTGACCTGTGCTTTCACTAGAGGGCAAATACCAAGTTATATCTGTTCTGTGTGATATATTCTCGATTACATCTATATGACATATAGGTATATTCAAATTGCATATATATCCTATATTTTGTCTGTGTCATTGTGCATTGACAGAAAAAACAAAAAGAGACAAAAGGATACAAAAGAAAAAGAGGAGGGGGAAGAACACATAAGAAGAAACAGCCAAATGATACACCACAATATTAATAGTAGCTGGGCGTGGTGGCGCACGCTTGTGATCCCAGCATTTGGGAGGCTGAGACAGGAGGATCGTGGTTCAAGGACAGCCTCAGCTACTTAGTGAGGCCCGTCATAACTCAGTGAGACCCTGATTTAAAATAAAGAATAAAAATAGGGCTTGGGGTGTAGTTTGGAGGTAGAATGATCCTGGGTTTCATAACTGGTACCGCCCCCCCCAAATCAAACATTTATATCTATATAAATAAGTTATTAATAAGTGGCGAAGTAACAGGTTAACTTTTGTTTTATTCTCTGGACTTTCTGTATTTTCTACATTCTCTCCAGTGAAAATGCATCTTACAAGCAGAAAAGAATTAAGCCAAGCAAAATAATACTTGCTAAGCATCCATTTCAAGACCATGGCCAGCACCAGGCAAGAATGATATCAGTGCTGAGATGAGAGACACAGGTCCCCCTTGGCCAATAGGAGAGGACACCCTGGGTCGCTCAAGCCCATCACAGCCCAGATGATAACAGCGATGGGAACCCATCCCCAAGAGGACAGGCTCCCAGCTTAGCTGCCAGGGTAGCACGCCCAAGGAAAGGTGTGGCCCTGAGTGTGGAAGAGCTTGTCTGCCCCGCTTCCATCTTTCTGTGGAAAGAACAGAGAGGGAGAGCTACGGGGAAGCCAGGTCAAGCTCCCACTTGCCTGGGTGGCCGTTCCCAGGCACAAGGCGCTCAAAGACAACTTCCAGAAAAATAGTTTTCAAACCGGATGTGGGAGCTTGGCAATTACTGAGATTGCACCTGTTATCGTGGTTTTTGGACAACAGCCTCAGCAACCTAGCAGGACCCTCCACAACTAAGCAAGACTCTGTATCTCAGAGGTAGAGTGCCCCAGCTTCAATCCCAAATAAAACACACGCGCGCGCGCACACACACACACACACACACACACACACACACACACTCACTTCCAGTTCCACTTCTAAGCAGTATGTTATTTTTTTTTTTCTTTGTACTAGGCATTGAACCCAGGGGACTTCTACCTCTGAGCTACACTCCAAGTCCCATTTTATTTATTTATTTTTAAAAATTTGGAGCAGGGTCTTGCTGAGTTGCTGAAGGTCTTGTTAACCTGCTGGGACTGGCCTGGAACCTATGGTTCTCTTGTCTCAGGCTCCCAAGTCCTGGGATTACAGGTGTATGCCTGGTTCTGTGCCTGGGACGGGCTGGAGTGTGCGTGAGAGCTGTGGTGTGCACGGTGGTCCGGCCTCTGTGAAGGCTGCTCGCCGCTCTAGATTCGCTCTTATTTCTCTCTTCCTCTGTGGATTTATCATCCCGTGACCAATGCTAGTTCTCAGGCACCCTTGTAGTGTGCTTTGAAGAAGTATTACTTGGAGGCTCTGGTTTTCAGTCACAGGTGGCCAAAGGATGGAGTATCTTTTTCTAGCTTCCAGCCTGGCTGTCTCAGTCCATTGGGGCTGCTGTAACAAAAATGCCGGAAACTGGGAAGTAATAAAGAGCAGAAACTTTGAAATCCAAGGTGAACGTGCTGGCAGATTTGGTACCTGGTGAGGGCCTGCTTCTTGGTTCCGAGGCACGCCTTTCTTTCCTGTCCTCACAAGCTGGGAGGGGCTGGCTAAGTCATTGAGGTCTCTTTTATAGGAGCACTAAACCTTCAGGGCTTCATGAACCTGGCCATCTCTGCTGTGGTTTGGGTATGGCTTCACGCATTGTAGTTTAATCCCTCAAGGCATGTGTTAATGGTATTAGGGAGGAAACTTAATTCTAACTGTGATATTTAGAGGTATACACTTGAAAAGCGATTGAGATTAGATAGGATGGGGCTCACATGATTGAATCTGGTGGCTTTCTAAGCAAAGGAAGAAAAATACATACACTGCACTCCCTCTTGATACTTTCTGTCAAATTGGACTTTGTCAACAATAAGGTAATCACCAGATAGATGAAGCCCCTAGAGCTCACATTTCCAGAACCTCATGCCCAAAATAAACCTCTTTTCTTTATAAAGGAGCCTGTCAAAAGTAGTTTGTTATAGAAACAGAAAGCTGACTAATACCATCTCCCACAGGCTCCACTTGTAATACCATTGCCTCAGGAGGTAGGATTTTAAAATGGAAGTTTTTATGGGGAGCACAAACATTCAGACATGGGAACTAGCCATACCAGGGAGTCTTGCAATAAGAAGAAGACCGTGGCTGAGGTCAGGTCCTAGACAGTCTGTAGGGTCCTCTGCCTGAGCAAGCAGGAGTCTGAGATTATAAGACACATGGCGCTGACTTAATAGCTGGGCCTGGGGTAGGTCTACCCAGCTAGGAAGTAGTGGGTGAAGATTTGGAATCCAGAGTAGTCTGCTCTTCCGCCTTCCTCAAATCCTTTCCTTCTCTTCTCCTTGATTTTTGCACTGGGTAGGAAGAGCTGCTATAGTTTAGTGAGGTCCCTGCCCAGGAGGGGAGCCGGGTTGGAGGCTACCCACGGCGCTAGGTCCACGGTGTTGATCCATCTCACAGGTGTGGACCCAATGCTCTGCTGAGCTCACACCTGTGGGTAGGTGCACTATCACCGTGTGTGTGTGTGTGTGTGTGTGTGTGTGTGTGTGTGTGTGTGAAAGAGAGAGAGAGAGAGAGAGAGAGAGAGAGAGAGAGATGTTTAAGTACAGTGTTCTTAGTACTTTAGTCTGTTCAGTCTGACATGACAGAATGGGCCATAAGTGGGTGTCTTACACGCAACACAGTCTGCAGGCTGGGATGTGCAAGATTGTGGTGCCAGCAGATTCTTGTCTGGTGAGAGTCCCCTTTCTGGCTCATGGACAGCCAACATCCCCTGAGTCCCTTGTTGGTGAAGGGTAAGGGTGTTCTCTGGGTCTTTCTTTCTTTCTTTCTTTCTTTCTTTCTTTCTTTCTTTCTTTCTTTCTTTCTTTCTTTCATGGCACTGGGGTTCCTGGAAGCCCTTCTACCTCTGGGCTACACTCCCAGACCTGTTTTTTTTTTTAATATTTTGGAAACAGGGTCTCTTACGCCAGCGCGGCTGGCTACGAACCTGCGCTATCCTCCTGTCTCCGCCTCCCAAGCGTGCGCCACCATGCCCGGCTGGGGTCTCTTTCATATAAGGGTACTGATCTTTTTCTTTTTTTTTGTGGGTCTGGGGATGAAACCCAGGGGAATTTGACCCCCAAGCTACGCCCCTTGCCCTGCTTTTTATTCTTATTTTGAAGCAGGGTCTCACTAAGTTACAGAGGGCCTCACTAAGTAGCTGAGGCTGTCTGTGAACTGGGATCCTCTAGTCTCAGCCTCCCAAATGCTGGGATTACAAGCGTGCGCCACCACGCCTAGCTTATGGTACTAATCTTACACATGAAGACTCTCCCTTCATGACAGAGCTACCCCCAAAGGCCCCATCCCCCCAACATTATCACCTTGTTGGTGAGGATTTCAGCAGGAATTTGGAGGGAGCAGGAGCATCCAGCGTAATGCAGTAGGCTTTAGGATTCCTTTTTTTAAAGGTGGGATCAGGTCTTTGATAACCTGATTGGCGGCCCTTTTTCAGGGCTGTCTTGGGTCTGCCTGGGAGGGTCTCATGCTGGGTCTGCTTCCCCAAAAGTTAGGGCCAGTGACATGGTCTCTGTTCCTTTATCCAGAGCCATCAGGCTCTTCTTTGACTGGGACGTGCTGTTGCTATATCTGCGAGGTGTACAACAGTCTCTCTTCCATCTTGCTTTTGCAATTCTCTCTGGAGCTCGCAGGACTCCATTGCTCCTGCCTTGGGTATAACAACGCCTCTTTGCCCCGCCCCGGGATCCTCTTGTTGCCCCAAAACAAACGGGGAACGACTGTCAATAGAAGCAGCTGCTTCTGCTTCTTCGAAATCCACATAGCAAGAAATGAGCCTCAGCATGTTGTGACTGTGACATGTGTTTGAAAATAAAAGTTTTAATTAGAAGGAGCATTTCTCAGCCTCAACCTGGTGCTGGCTGTCTTAACATTGAGACTGAAATAAACTGGCTCCGACTTCTTGGCAGAGGCCTGACTCTGCTTTTTACACGCTGCATCTTTTGGGTTGAGCAGCGGGATGCAGTTGTGTGTACGTAGTTCTAGGACCTCAGAGTTGGTAAAACAAAGGAGAAGGGAGAGTTTTGATGGCGGGGTGCCGGTGACTGGCTGCAGCGTTTGCTTTGGGACCTTTCAGTTTTAGCCTTCTTGGGTTCACGTATGGTTTTGGAACACCTCCTCCTTTATTTTAAAATTTTCTTTCTTTTGGTGGTGGTGCTGGGGATTGAACCCAGGGGCATTAAACCTCCGAGCTACACGCCCAGCCCGATTTTTATTCTTTATTTTGAAAGAGGGTCTCACTAAATTGCAGAGTGCCTCACTAAGTAGCCAAGGCTGGCCGTGAACCCGCCATCTTTCCGTCTCCTCCTCCCACGTGATGGGGTTACAAGCGTGCGCCACCACGCCCGCTCTACAACACCTGGTCCTTTCTAAGCACAGTCTGAGGACTCCCAGAAGAGACCAGCATGGCGTGCTGAGGTGTGATGCTGAGACTGGGACCTTCAGAGTCAGGTGCACCTGGGTTCCTGAATCTAGCTAGTTTCACTGCTAGCTGTGCGTGGCCTGGGGCAGGTCACCACTTGTGTCCTGCGTTTTCATCAATAAAATAGGCCTGACGCCGTCTTTCCAGTTTGACGATGATGATGGAAGATGCGTGCACGGTGCCTGGCGTGGGTGCTGCTTCCTCGCCCATCTCCGTTATCATTACAACCTAGCAGTTAGAATAGTCCTAGCGTTGCTCTGGGTCACTGCCAAGGTCTCCCACGATGTTCTCAGCCCCAGCTGGCCTTGGCTGGGGTGCTTCTGGTTTGCTGGAGGACTGGCAGGCGAGTCCCTTCAGCAGATGCGCCCGGGTGGCAGGTGGGCGTGTCCCTGCGTGTCAGGGAGTGCTCCCTCTGTTGTGCTCCTGGCTCCTCCCAGGACTCACTCCTCCCCACTCCTACCGGAAGCTGGTGCCACGGAAAATCAAAACAAACGGGCACAGCCTCTGAGAAGCATAGCAGAAGCCTTCTCTTATTTTCTCCCGCCAGGCCCGTTGGCCCACAAAGGAAAAGGCCACGTCTGTAGGTTTGCGCGCAAGGCTGAGTGTGTCCAGATGCCTGCAGTAAGAAATCTAGGGTGGGTCTTTGTCCTGGTGCTGAGCACCTCTTTGC